>NW_027397096.1:5924567-6468294 GCF_003265705.2 Callorhinus ursinus | reverse complement strand
CCTCACCTCAGCTGATAACCCTCACCTCAGCTGATACCCTCACCTCAGCTGATACCCTCACCTCAGCTGATAACCCTCACCTCAGCTGATACCCTCACCTCAGCTGATAACCCTCACCTCAGCTGATAACCCTCACCTCAGCTGATGCCCTCACCTCAGCTGATAACCCTCACCTCAGCTGATAACCCTCACCTCAGCTGATGCCCTCACCTCAGCTGATACCCTCACCTCACGTGGCGAGCAAGAAAGACCCAGGTTCTTGATGGAAAAAAGCAAAGGAGACATCTATTATTTAAAGTAATAAAGACAATCAGAAGTGGTAGAGCTGTATTGATGAAGGTATAGATGAGGGAGGTGTGAGGTTATTAGTGATCCAAATGCAGATCTGTCATGAAAGGAAGACAGTGGGTAATATCTAAACTTGATAAAGTGAGAAAGAACAGCATAAGCATATTATTTAGTGATTGGAGTTAACCCGTCAAAAGAACTAGAAATAGAAGCGATTTGAAACAAGCATGAAAGAAAGGAGCAGCGGGTCAAGGGACTGTTGCTTTTAGTTTTGTGGGGGTTTTTTTTCCGGTCCTCTGCGTGGGTTACTTTGTTAAAGAATAAAAGGGTAATGCTTTTAATCGCCTCAACAAAATCAGATTTTCTGCATGTGGAATGGAAGCGCTTTTTGATTTCCTCAAATTAATGGAACGGTTGTAGGTGGGTGGGGTGGGGGGTTGTTAAAAGTCTTAGTTTGTCAAAATAATACCAAGAATTTTCCACGTTACAATGTGCTAGAAGGTGGTGGTGGGGATGCTACCAGGTGTCAATGAGAAAGGTTAGTTGTCAGTTCCCTTCTTGACCTGTACAAGTTTGAACATTTCTGATATAATTTTAATTCTAATTTAAACCCTGTTCCGGGTCCTCTGCCACCTTCTAGAGAACTACCCTCACCCCTACCAGTATTTGCAGTTTTTGTAGGCCATTTGGCAACCTTAATGAAATTGGGAGCTCCAGGAAGGGAAGAAAGGCTTGGTATAGGAACGAGTCGGAAGGAACAGAGGGATGGCAGCAACGGGAATAGAGAGTGAGAAGGTGACAGCTGAGGGAAGGCCAGGTGGAGGACTGCAAGTATATACTTTAGCTAGAAACTTGGCCAGCTCATTGGCAGTGACCTGCCTTCACAGCGGGAACCTCCCCCCTCCCAACCCTCCTGCCACCTGCCTTTGCCCTCCTTCTCCAGCCCAGCCCGCACACGTCCCGCTGACTCACCTACTCTAGCAGGAATGGGAGAAAGACCCTTCTAAGGCCTCCTCTGAGTGATGTTTTTGAGTTACTTTCAGGAGAGAGTCTCTTCTTGTGTGTTTTTATTTCCTTTTCCCTCCATGCGCTAAGCCTATTTGTTACTGTGACTTCTGATTCTCCTTCTGCCCCACCTCCCCCCTCCCAGACCCTGTCCTCCCTGGAGCCAGCCCCTTTCTCTAGCCTGGAGTAAATACTAGTCTATTACTTCTTTCCCTTACCTCCTCCTCCCTAGCAACAGACTTGTGCCCTGGGTGGCTTATGTTTCTGGAAGCTTAGTTATGGCACTGTAGACATCTTAAGGATGTGTGTGTGTGTTAGCAGCAGCAGTGTCTTAGAATTCCATCCAGGTTCCATCCCTAACTCCTCAGTATTCAATTTAAGACCCCAGACCCCAAAACTTGACATTATAGAATCCACCTGGGCAACCATGGCAAAGCAGGATTTCACCCAGTCTTTTAGATTTTCTTGAACTTTACAACAGTGGCTTTGGAAGCATGAAGAAGGTCAACGAGCCTTGGGAAGTGTGATGACCTTAGCTCACTGTGGATGAGTGTTGACGTGAGCACACTGTCCTGTCCCCAACTCACAACCGAGGAAGTTTGACTTCCCATTAGGACAAGTTTTTGAGTGTCAGAGGCTGGTGAAGTGATGGAAAACGTCAGGAATTACTGCTTTTCATCGTTAGTGATGCCTAAAAATAGAAGTCATGTGGTTGACAGGGCCCCTCTGGTTCTGGGCTCTCCTCATCTTTCACTGGCAGTTGATGAAGTATCCGGAGACTGTGGGGTTGGGAAGAGCTTAAAGATTCCAGCAAGTTCAAAGCCATGGTCGGGTTTCAACAGAACTCATCCCCGACTGCTTCATAACTGCTCTGTTTTTAAGGACCTCCAGCCCCCTCGGTGATTTCTTGAATGACCTTAAACATCCCTCTCAGGAAATTTGGTCCTATTCCAAATTTCCCTGTGCTGTGGTTTCTTTTGGTTCTCAGGGGCTGTGGGAACAGCTCTCACCACCTAGTGACTCACCTGTGACACCTTCATAGACACACCTCTGACCTTTCATATCTCCTTTATTCAGGGATCTTATTCTCTGCCTCTCTGATATACTCAGTTATGCGTGCTGAGAATGAACACCAGTGGAAAAGCTATCATAGTGGGATGACTACTGAGTTGCATTCACTTCCCCACTCTGTAAAGTAACTGGAAGTGCAGATATTTCTAGATCTAGGAGTTTACCAATCATTGCTCATCACTTCAAGATGAAGGCTTTGGGAGAGGGAAAACATTACTGAAGCAGGGAATTCACACTGCTGGGTGTGTACCCCATTGCTCACCCAGTGGGAGGTGACATTTTTCCGTCTTGGTCTGGAGAACTTCCTTTCACTTCTCTTGGGTGTTCACCATTGTAAGAAACAGGTTGGATAGGGAAGGGCCTCACAAGAATTTCACCCCGTGCCTTCTCTGTAGCAAACTCTGATACACAATTTATCGAGGGTCTGAGAGCACCACATGTGAGCTCAAGCTAGGAGGCCTGTGTGCCCTTGGGCCCAGCACAACTCAGAACGCTTCAGATATTAGTCACCACTTCGCAGGTTCAGCATTTTGGCCCAGAGCAACACGATCCCTGATGAACAATGGAAATGAAATATGCCTGTTACCGTCTTCACCGCTGAGAAAACAAATTACTCATAATAATATTGTTTTTCCATACACTCACTTACGTAGAAATCGACTGAAGTTTCTGTGATACCAGGATAGTCAGTGGCTCTTAATAAAACACAATGGTCATAAACATTTATTTATAATACAGAACTCAGTGTATTTATTGAGTAACATTCTCTAGTCATGGAATTTATTTATCCATTATCAGCTAACATTTCCTGAGCACCTAAGACACGTGAAACACCCTTCTCTATACATGGAAGGTAGCCACAAGGGTGGTTTCAGTCCCCCGACCTTGAGGAGCTCAAGTCTAGAGAGGGCAATATACATAAATATAAATAAATATATGCTGATAATCCAGGAAAGGCTGTATTAAAGCTTCATGAGGGCATGGAAGCAAGACACCCCCCCCACCTCTGCCTTGGAGAGGGTATGAGGCTGTTCTTGGAGCTGGTCTGGAAGCAGGAACACTCACTAGTCCAGCAGAGAAGCTGAACAGGGCTGAGGTGTGCAGCTGGAAAGGGCAGGAAGGGCAGGTACCTCTCAGAAGCCGGTCTGGGTGGGGAAGGGTCAGGGAAGGCTGAGAAGCACCTTCTGTGTGGGATGACTATAGGTCCTAGCTTGCCAGGGACCGTCCTGGTCAGTCCTGTTGCCCCAACATAATAACTGATAGGGCTATGTCCTTTAACTCTTAGGAGTGCCCCAGACAGATGACAGATCCCGTGGCCACCTGACTTATAAGCTATGCAGAGGAGGCCGGTAGGTCACATAAAGCTAGTGAACTGATCAGATTTGTGTTCTGGAAAGACAACTCTGGCAGCCACAAGGAGGACAATTTGTAGATGGAAGAGACTGGAGGCAGAGAGTGTCTCTCCACAGAGAGGGAAGTCGTAGATGTAGCAACCACTTGCCTTGAAAACTAACTATAATTCTAACCGTATTCTAAACACAGACTTGCCTAAGTGCTGGTTATAGGAATATCTCTGTCTCCGATTACAATTTTCTGAACAGCGTCAAAGTTGCATAGATGTTCTGAATGTGGCCCTAGTCTTTTAAAGCCTTAGTAATTTTCCGAAATAATACTAGCTATGTATCTATCAACCTGCCTTTAAAAAAAAAACAAAAAATCACAGAGATAGAAAGAAGATTCTGAGAAATACCTGAGGGGAAATTTTTAATAGTTTTTTTAGAGAAAAGATCTTCGAGAGGGAGAGGAGCTCTGAACCCCCAAGTTTGGGTTAGAAGGTGGCATAATCTTGTCACAGGAAGCTGGCTCTGGCCATCATTGTGACATGCCTTTTGAGTTGCCTTCCTAGCCTTGCAAACGGGTTCTACCGAGCCGCCCACAGGTCACAGCCATCTTTCCTGAAACTAGCAAATGCCTCTCTGAGATGACTGGCTTGGACAGGGTGTGTCTCTGAGCCACAGAGCTGAGTTCACTGGGCATGGAGATGGGACCTGGAACAGTGGCCCCATCTGCCCCACAGAGCCGGGCAGGCACAGCCCCCCGACACAGGGCACTCTCAGAGGTAAGCTTCTGTGCTCACCCACTTGTGGGGCCCCTGCACTGCCTTCCCATGGGGCTGCTTGGGCTGGATGATGAAGCGCAGTGAGACCCTCACAGTGGCCAAGTCACCTGCAAGGATCTGGAACCTGAGTCACTGACACGTCCATGCTTGAGCAGCAGCATGACATGACACAGCGAAGGGAGCACAGGCTTCGGACCACGACTGATCTGCGTCTAAGTCCCTCTGTGCACCAGAGGCCCTCCACGCCCTCCATGCCTTCCCGGACCTCTGTATACCTTCTAACGCCTCAATTCCTCATCAGCGAAGTGAGGATGACAGTGCCTGCCTGGCATGTTGTCGGATCCGGGCTGGTCTGGCCCAGGACCTGGCGCAGGTGTGGCACAGAGTAGGTGCCCAGCTGATGGTGGCTGATGTCCTTACTGTCGTCGTCATGATTATTGCAGAATCCGTTCTGTCCCAATACAGTCACTCACTCAAAATGTATTTTTTGAGCACATGGTAGTTGCTGAGTAGTGTTCTCTGTGTCAGGGGGACAGCCAGGGGCAAGATAAACAAGGTTCCTGTGCTCAGGATGCTTAGACAGACACCCAGTTCACCTCCTCTTTCATCATGTCCTTAATTTATTACCTTCTGTCCATCCCCCCTCCCATTTGTTGCCCTTTCCCCACGTCCCTTACCCTCAACAAGAACCTTCTGTCTCCTCAGTGGTTTTGCCCTGTTAACCTCCCAAAAGTTCAGCAGCTGTACCTTCCGCTCCTCTCGCTCACCTGCAGGGTCACCCTGGCTTCCGTGACTTCCTCGAGCACCGGGTGCATCTGTCCCTTGCAGGAAGTTATGGAGAATTCCATGAGGGGAGGACTATGTCTGTCTACAGTTTAGATGCTCCATAAGTATGTATTAAATGAATAGTTATTTGGGAAGCTGTGGATGGACTTCTTATCACTGAATGTGTTTGATCTTAATTAGAAACACACTGAAACAGGTACATGGAATCGACCCTCAGTTCTGGGCTCCCTGTTCAGATGCCACTGATAACAAAGGCCTTACCTGAGAATATTTACTGATGGCCACGTTCTAGCTCCGGGCAGGCCTGAAGAGCTAGATGTCCACAACAGCCAGGGTGTTGCCGGGCAGGTAGAGGATGGCTGCTCTTGGGGGCAGACGTGGCAAGGCAGATGTTTGAGAGCTGAGAGTTGAACAGTTTGCAGAATCGAAGCTGCTGCTCCCTGTGGTCAGGTTTCCAGAGTCCAGCGGCAGCGCAGTTTAAGGGGGACAGAGGTGGGAACCTCATTGTAAATGTGGGTGCCTTCTGTTGCTAGAAGGAAGAATCTCCTCTTTAAGGAACGGGGTTAGCACATGAGAATGTTTTCTGGATAATGAGATTATTTCTAGGGAAGGGTGATGGACTCTTGGGTAATTGTGAGATTGGGGGGTATGCTGGGTTTTTGTTTGTTTTTCTGGGTGGTTTTTTTTTTAAGATTTTATTTATTTGAGAGAAAGAGAGCAGGAGAGAGCACAAGCAGGTGGAGCACCAGAGGGAGAGGGAGAAGCAGACTCCCCACTGAGCAGGGAGCCCGATGCGGGGCTCGATCCCAGGACCCTGAGATCATGACCTGAGCCGAAGGCAGACGCTCAACCGACAGAGCCACCCAGGCGCCCCGATTAGCGGGTATGTTGTTTCTAGAATGACCACACGTCACCTTGTAACCGTGACAACAGGATGCAGACAGCTCTCGGGAGTCCTTGCAGTCCTCCCCCTTCAAAGTCACATGGCTTCCAGTGTCAGATGTTCCTCCGTAACCACTGAAAGTGCAACTATGTGGAAGGGCCACTGTGGCTTTTTATTTGCTCTCTCTCGTGGTCACTGTTACTTTCCCTCTCGTTTTATAGTTAGCGCTGTGGCTCGTATGTCTCCCCACTGCGCTACAGGTTCACGGAGAGCAGGGAGCACACCGTGCAGGTGTTTGAGTCATCCTCACACAGAGCATGGGGAGCTCTACGGAGCCATCAGAGGGAAGGAAGGATGCAGGTGGTCCATAGGCTCGGTTAGAGGGGAGGCTTGTACCTGCACCACAGCACTGCCCGGATGGCCACTTAGCTGTAATTGCTAAGTATAGGGTGTCGGCTTAGAGAGGGAAGGGACCTCGTGCTGACCGAGATTTTCCTCAGTGACTCTGAAGGAAGCTGATGTCAGCTTCGTGTCCAGATTTGTGAGTAAAGTAGAATCTCGAGAGCACTGGTAAGAAGAACCTCCCCGCTAGTCGATAGCCCCCTTCGCAGCCCCCTGTGACCAAGTCAGGAAGGGAAGAAGAGGGAGAGGTGTGAGGACCCACTCCTGTGCTCGGGCTCTGCTCCCAGCCTCCGTGTGGGTCAGTGGAAGCCACCAGCGGCACACGGGAAGGGCTTCTAGCAGCTGCCTGCTTGTTGTCAGTTCGCAGCACGTTGACTTCCAGATTGTTACAGAGAAAGTTAAGCAAAGCAGATTTTAATCAGTTGGTGATACATCTCACTAGCTGCTGTTACTTTTATGTTCCCGCATTGCCTTGAGCCCAGCAGGAACCATGGTAAACAAAAATAAGCATACCTAATCAACAAAGGGCTTATAAAACTAAATACAGTGAATCAAATATTAAGTAGCTCACCTGAAATTGATGCATAGCAGTTTAAGGTGGGGTTGAATGCCTGCCGTGGAGGGTAGGGAGGAGAGAAAGACCTGAGTGACTTTTTGGCCCCTCCTGTGTAAAGCAGACCTTCCCCGTACTGCTTATTACTCAGTGTGAAATTGTTCCCACTGGTTCTCAAGTGCACAAGCTGGGGCACAGACTTAAGAGCTTTAGATGAACCTCATCCTCCACCAACTCATTATTTATGTGTTTAGAAATACCTGTTACAACAAAGAAAATGGACAGTTCACAAAAAACAACAAAAATGAAATGTTTTGTAAACATTTGAAAGCATTTCAACTTCATTAATAATCAAAGGTATGTTAACAAAACAGTAAAACAGTTTTTTCCTTTAAGTCAGTGTAGTTTTTTTTTTAGATTTATTTATTTATTTGAGAGAGAGCATGAGCAGGGGAAGAGCAGAAAGAGAGGGAGAGTGAGAGAATCTCAAGCAGACTCCCCACTGAACACAGAGCCTAACACAGGGCTCAGTCTCATGACCCTGAGATTATGACCTGAGCTGAAGCAAAGACTCGGATGCTCAACCGACTGTGCCACTCAGGCACCCCAAGATTTTTTTATTTTTTAGGTAATCTCTACACCCATTGTACAGCTTGAACTCACAACCCCAAGATCAAGAGCTGCACACTCCACCAAGTAAGCCAGCCAGGCACCCCAACATTAGTAATTTTTTAATGCACATATCTTTTGCCCTAACAATCTCCTTTCAAGAAATATGTCCTAAGAAAATGATCAGAAATGTGGACAAAAATCTATGTGTAAAGTTGTATATAGCAGTTATTTATAAATAGTGAAAAATTAGAAGGTAAACATTAGAAGAATAGGTAAACAAATACTACTATAGCCATATGATGAAATTTTTTACAGTCATTAAAGCTTATCTTTGCAGGGACACCTGGGCAGCTCAGTCTGGTTAAGCATGACTTTGGCTCAGGTCATGATCTCAGGGTCCTGGGATGGAGCCCCACATCAGGCTCCCTGCTCAGCCAGGAGTCTGCTTCTCCCTTGCCCCTCCCCCTGCTGTGTTCTCACGCGCTCTCTCTCTCTCACAAATAAATAAATGAAATCTTTAAAAAAAACTTATCTTTACAAACTTTTTGATATCCAGAGAAAGTGCTTATGATATAACACTTTTTTTAGGTGTGAAATTCTATATCCAAATTGTGATCAAACTTCGAAAAAGAATATAGGCATAAAAAGAAGGGGTAAAAGAAAATATACCAAAGTGGCCAGTGCCAGGTGCTTTAGTTTGTACTTCTGTCAACTTTTCTGTGCTTTCTGGCTTTATTTCAATGAGCATATACTGCTTGATAATAAAGGGAAAATTGAAAGAAAAAAATAATTTTTTACAGCAAAAGTTAATTAGTAGAAGGACATGTGAGATATGAACATTGCTATGTTACTCTGTCAAAATATGAACCATGGTTCTTTCTCTGGATGGTGAAATAGTCTTATGAGTAAAATTTCATTTCTACTTTCTTATGCCTTCCCCCATTTTCCCAAATTTTTACAAAGAACATGTATGAATTTGAGAAAGAAAGGAAAACATTGGAGAAATGAAAAGTGCAGAACTTACACTAGTTCTAAATGTTGCCAGTTTGCTTGTCGATATCTGCAAAAATGTAGCTTTTCCCTCAATGAGCCACCAGCTCATCTTGAGAGTCAGAATTGCAACTTTGAGGTGTAAAAGTCTTGTATAGGGACCATTTATTATATGCCTCCAAGTATTAACATTTCTTCTTAGTTCGAACCCTCCCTAATGTACATTTCCTTCTGGCAGCATGTTTCCTGGAATCCTACTGTCTCTTTGGCTTTGGCTCAGCAGTGCTTACAAACTAGAAACTCTTCTCTCTGGTGACCTGCCACGGCCATTTGAATCAATGACCATACTTATGCATCAAGGAGGGAGGAGGTTTTTCCCAAAATAGCTTGATATTTTAACAACAGGCACATTCAGTTTGTCGCAGACCCTCTTGCAGTTGAATGAGGGTCACTAGGGGGTAACTGCTCTGTCACTGGATTGCAATGGCTCAGCAGTAACAAATACAGGAAGTGACAAAAGAAAGACTTCGTTTAAAGTTCTGTGGCTGGGAGTGGATATAATTTGTCTACATTCCCAGAAACTGATGATAGGTCATCAGTACAAAAAGAAGGAAGCTTAAAATAGTAGGAAGAGTGTTAAGGAGAGAAATAATGAGATGAAATAAAAAGATAATGGTAATAAAACACGGGAAAAGTAAACTTTAAATAACTGAGATCCCTATCGCTATGGATTACAGGTATGTGAGGGTTTTTTTAAGAACTTTTATTTTTTTATACAACCTTTTCTTGAAGGAACCTCCCCAACAGATAAAGGGCAGGCAATTCAAGATCCCATTCAGTGATTTAGAAGCCCTTGAAGGACAATTTGATTCATAGGATTCCTAGCTGATTGGCCTTGGGCCACTAACTCTGTTTGTTATTCCCTATAAGAAGGGAAGAATCCCTGGGGCGCCTGGGCGGCTCGGATGGTTGGGCGTCTGCCTTCGGCTCGGGTCATGATCTCAGGGTCCTGGGATCAAGCCCCACATCGGGCTCCTTGCTTAGCAAGGAGCCTGCTTCTCCCTCTGCCTGCTGCTCCCCCTGCTTGTACTCTCTCTCTCTCTCTCTCTCTCTCTCTGGCAAATAAATAAATAAAATCTTTAAAAAAAAAAAAAAAGGAAGAATCCCTGACCGGCTGAGGATTAAATTAAAACTGTGTGAGCATGCGTGTGTGTGCTCACACATGCGTGAGGTACTTGGTAAGCACATATAGATAGTCGTAAAAAGAGTTAACACTCACCCAGTACTTACTACGTGCAAGGCTCTATTCAGAGCACCGTGCGTATGCTCACGCACCTAAACCTCACGACAGCTCTGAAGGTGGGTGCTGTTATTATCCCCATTTTATAGCTGAAGAAACAGGCATGGAGAGGTTAAGTAGCTTGCTCATGATCACAGCTAATTAGTTCTGGACAGGCAGTCCAGCCCCAGGGTCTCATGCTCTAGACCCTACTGCCTCTACCATGTAAGGTTACCAGGATCACCCAACACAGGAGGGCTGAACTATCTGGGATGGAAGCACATTCTAAAATAGAAAATGAGAGAAGCAGAGGAGCGGGACCTTGTAAATGACCTCTATTTCCTCTCATCTCCCTGGGAATTCATTCTATAGAAACCAGTGAGAATTGTGGAGGAAGCCTTTTTCCCTTGAAAAGCACAGACATTTCTGGGCTGTCTTACTGTCAGTGGTGGTTATCTGACACTGAGCCCTGGAACGGAGCGTGTTTGTTAGCTGTCTCGAACCCGAGGTGCGAGCCTATGAGGAGAGCAGCACATTACTTATGTTCTGTTTATCCTGCGGTGAAAAAGCACCACTAGAAGGTGCTCCCATAAAGTGTGTATAAGTCACTTTTAATCAAACCTCAAAGAATGCTCTTCACTTCCAAGGGTGAAGTCTTTTTCTCCATCAAATTAAACGTTAACCATCTAGTGCCCGACATTACACTCCAGTTTGGTTGTGCTCAGAAATAAATTGTTTCTGGCAGGCCAAGGCACACAAGTGTTGGAACTTTCTCTTCCGAGATCAGGGCCCTGTCTCTCAAGAGTGTCCCACAGCTCCCCACACAGATAAACTGTCAAAAATTAACCCAGAGGTCAGCGAACTGTGGCCCACGGGCCAAATCTGGCTCACCATAGAGATGGTTTTGCATTTTTAAAGAGTTGGGCGCAAAAATGAAAAGGAGGATATTTTGTGACGCCTGACAAGTATATAAAATTCAAATCCATTGTCCACAAATACAATTTAATGGGAACACCACCATACCCATCCATTACATCCACACTGTTATTTGGGCCAAGTTGACTAGTTACAGCACAGGCCGAGTGGCCTGCCAAGCTGAACTATTTACTGCCTGGCCCTTAGGGGAAACTTCGCTGACCCCTAACTAGCTGCAACAGAGCACCTTGGTTGGGCTGACTTCTACAAAGATAGGCCAAGGCCAGCAAGTGACAGGCTCACACAATCTCACCGAATGACACCCCACACTGCTCAAACCTCAGGTTTGACATTTTGTCCCTTGGGTCACTAACCATCTCTACATTCATCATAGTGAAATTGGACATTCTTTAGCTGCCTTAATTGGGGTGATTCCCTGCACTATTTGTCTGTAAAATATTTGGGGTCTCTCGGATCACATCTTGAAAGAAACAAACATCATCAACTTATAGGCTCCATGAGGAACCTATAAATTCTTCAGATGAAGGAATTTAGCACAGTTCACTTTCTGACAGACCCAAAAACACTATAATGTCCCTATTTTCCCTGCTTTTTTAAAAAGATTATTGATGGGGGTGCCTGGGTAGCTCAGTCGTTAAGCATCTGCCTTTGGCTCAGGTCATGTGGGATTGAGCCCTGCATCGGGCTCCCTGCTCGGCGGGAAGCCTGCTTCTCCCTCTCCCACTTGCCCTGCTTGTGTTCCCTTTCTCTGTGTGTGTTTCTCTCTCCGTCAAATAAATAAAATCTTTTTTAAAAAAGATTATGTATTTGAGAGAGAGAATGTGTGTGAGCACCGGGGGAGGGGCAGAGAGAGAGGGAGAATCTCAAGCAGACTCCCCACTAAGTGCAGAGCCTGATGCAGGGCTCCATCTCACAACCCCAAGATCATGACCTGAGCCAAAATCAAGAGCTGGACACTTAACTGACTGAGTCACCCAGGCACCCCCAGCTGCTTTTTTTTTTTTTTTGAAGCTCAAGAATTAGTTAATAACTAATTAGTTGCTAAAATCTGTTTAAAATGTAGTTAAACCTTTCCGTAGACACAAACCCATGTCTGCCTAATTTGTAGTGGACTTCTGTGAGCTGAGGCTGACCCAGAGGCAGCACTTCATCATCTGTGTGGGTTGTAGTGATTGCTCAGTCCCAGAACGGTTTCCTCCTCCCACTTGGAAGCCTGCAGGAGCCCCCCTCGTGCCTTCCCTCAGAGCACACACTTGAGCACCTTCGATGCACCAGGTCCTGCCCCTGGACCCAGTGGCCCTCTCAGAACACCTCCCATCCATTCCAGGGAACCAGCAGTAAAGAAACAACAACATTCACATTAGAAACATGTAGGAAGGGAGACGGTGGTGGAGATGAGCATCCAGGGCCCCATGGGAATGCAGAGGCAGCCTTTAGAGAACAGTTACTCTTTCCATTGTCTGTCCCTTCCATAAAGAACTGTGTGTAGCTGATATGTGAGGCCCTGGGTCATAGCCCCTGACCTCCTAGAGCTTCCATCCAAGTGGGGCAAACACACAAAGACCAAGTGAACAAATAAAAATAGTTTTATTTGTCATCGGTGTTAAGGAGGAATAAACAGGGTTCGAAGGGAGAGAATTAAAGGGAAAATGGAACTTTGGCTAGAGTGGTGGGAGCAGGCCAAATGAAGAGGTGACATTTAAGGCTGAAAGATGAAAAGGAGGTGGTCATGTGAAGACCTGTCCAAGCAGAAAAACAGTTGCTAGAAAAGCCCTGAGGCAAGAACTTGGTGCGCCTGAGGAATTGAAAGACCAGGCATTGGACAGCCAGAGCATCTAGAAGAATGAGGAGTAAACCAGTCCTTCGCTTGTGATGGAGAGGAAAGAGGGGCAGAGGTTCAGGACAGCAAGGCCTGCTGGTGGACGCGCTAGTGACTCGGGAGGTCTCGGATGTGGGGCTCTGGGCAGGAAGAGCAGGCTGGGAAGCCAGAGAAGAGCCAGATTGTGACACTCCTTGCCTCTCAGGCAGAGGGAGTTGGGCTTGGTCCAGGAGACAACAGGCAGCCAAAACACAGGGGAATTTTGTGTTTCTAGTGAAAAACTTTTTTTCTGATAACAAAAGTACTCTATATGTGGAAATTTTGGAAAACATATACACAAAGACATGGAAAAAAAATCTGTAAGCACACATTCAAACCATTGTTAACATGTTTATATCCTCTTTGCATACAGATAGTTTTCCAAAATGAGATTTTTTAATGTGTTCTATTTTATAATTGTGATTTCACTTAACAATGTAGAGCAAACATTCTGAAATGTCTTCCTGTGTCACTAAGTATTCTTTTCCAGAACAACGTTTAATTCCTGTCATAGTATTTCATGCTAAAAATCAGCTAGAATTTTTTATTGCTTAGTTGTCAACCCTTATTGTTGAGCATCTAGAATGTTTCCAGTTTTCAGTATTAAAAATAATGCTTGATTATTGTCCTCTGAGGCATATATTTATTCATATCCATGATTGTTTCCTTAAGAATTCCTAGAAATGGAATTGTGGGGTCAAAGGGTGTATTTTTTTATCTTAGGATTTTATTTTTAAGTAACCTCTACTCCCACTGTGGGGCTCGAACTCACAACCCCAGGATCGAAAGTCACATGCTCCACCAGCTGAGCCAACCAGGTGCCCCAAAGGATGTATTCTATATATATTTTTTTTCAGATTTATTTATTGAGGTGCCTGGGTGGCTCAGTTGGTTAAGCGTCTGCCTTTGGCTCAGGTCATGATCTCAGGGTCCTGGGATCGAGCCCCACGTTTGGCTCTCTGCTCAGCAGGGAGTCTGCTTCTCCCTCTCCCTCTCCCTCTGTACTCTCCCTCTCTCATATCTTTTGTGTCTTTTTATCTTTTGGTGCCTTCATCATTTGGTTACTAATCTGTAAGAGCTCTTTAGATATTAGGGCTATTAACCCTCATATATGTTGCAAATGTTTTCCTAGCCCATCTATTTAAATTGCATTATTTTTTCTAGAGAAGTTTTGCATTTGTAGGTAATCACATCTGCCTTTTCCCTTAGCCTTTGCATGAATGCTTTAAAAAGTCTTACCCATTCAAAGACCAGATAAATATTGACTTATATTTCCTTCTTATTCTGTGTTAGTTTTGTTTTGTCAGTTTCAAGAACTCCTTGCCTTAAATGAGGCTTCTGTGTCAAAAAGATAACTGGAATGGTGAAGGCAGCTTCAGAGGGCAAGGAACTGGTATCGGGGAGACCAGTTAACTAGCTGCTGCAGTTGTGGCCAAGAGGGATATGGTCAGGGCAATGATTCTAACCCTTTTCCGCCTCCACATGGTCCAACTGCACAGCCTGTGCCCATCAGTAATCTCTCTCGTTATGCACCGTGATTCTCAGCTGGGGTGCAGGGAATGGGAGAACTCCTGGCTCAGTTGAGAATCCTGGTGGAGACTGAAAGGGAAGGATATATTTAGCAGAGGCCAGTTAGCACAGCTGATGGGCTCTGGGTAATAAGCAAAGCAACCGGTGACCCCCAAGTTTTTATTTGAGTGATTGGGTAGATCATCGCTCTGTTAGTCTAGACCATAGAGACTGGCCTTAAAAAGGAGGGGAGGAGCACTGAAGATGATGTAGACAGCTTAGGACTTACTCCTTTTGAAAGGCTGTGTGTCAGTTCAGGTTGAGCTATCCATGCAATGTCTGCACTGGGGAAGATTTGGAAGCCAGATGCTTAAAGGAAATTGAAGCAGTGGGAGTGAACGAAAACAGCCCCTGTGTGGAGAACCAGAAGAAAAACATGGCCCAACAGGAACGCTGGGGAACACTAAAATTCAAGGGGTGAGAGAGTTGAAGAGGGGAAATAAGCAGAGGGAACTAAGAAGAAATTGTCAAGGAAGTCAGAGAAGCAGAAAAAGTTTCAAGGGTAGAGAATGGTCTCCAGCATTGGAATTTTCTAGCACAATACCACAGTTCTACACTGTACAGTTAAAACCTATGTCCTTTCTCAGCTGCCATTAGACTCCTTGTTCTTACACATCAGATCCATTCACAACTCCTTGATGTTGTACATACTGCTTCCTCTACCCACAGCGATAGTCCCCCCAGCTCTTCACCTGGTAAGCCACTCATCTTCCAAGAGCAACTTCAGATATCAACTCCTCTGTGAAGGCAATCCGGTCCACCCCTCTCCAGAATTGTCCTGTTCATTCTCAGAGATCGCTCAGCACCTACACTTCTTACCTCTAGGCTAATGTATCACCTGGTGTGGTAGTTATCTACTTATCAGTTCTTCTCAGACTTTTCTAAGGAATTCCCCTAGCAACCAAAGAGCAAACTCAACATTCACTAGGATCATATCCTGAAATGGCCTATGGCATGTTTCTTTTAAAGATTTTATTTATTTATTAGAGAGAGAGAGAAGAAGAGCAGTGGGGGAGAGGGAGAGAGGGTCTTTTTTTTCCCCCATGATTTATTCTTTCGATATTTAACAATTCCTTACAATAATTCCTTACAGCATTTTTTGTTTTTTTTTTATTGTGGTAAGAATACTTAATATGAGATCTACCTTCTTCATAAATTTTTAGGTGTACAATATAGTATTGTTAACTGTAGGCACAATGTTGTAGAGCAGATCTCTGGAACTTACTCATCTTGTGTGACTGAAACTTTATACCCATTGAACAGCAACTCCCCTTTATCTTCTCCCATAGCCCCTGGCTACCAGCATTCTATTCTCTGCTTCTACGACTTCGACTTTATAGATATCTCGTAGAAGTGGAATCATGGAGCATTTGTCTTTCTGGTTTATTTCACTTAGCACAATGTCTTCCTAGTTCATCCATGTCTTCTCATATGGCAGGATTTTCTTTTTTAAAAGGCTGAGTAATATTCCACAACATATATATTCAATTCTTTTGGGCATATACCCAGAAGTAGGATTGCTGGATCATATGGCATTTTTATTTTTAAATGTTTTTGAAGTCAGGAAAGCCATTCATTGAGTTTATTATTGCAACCAATCTAACACAAATGCTGTGAATGACTTTCTTTTACATTTTGTTTGAGGCAGAATCCAAAAAAGTGTACACATTGTGATTAGTTGCTATTTCTAGGTTATTCCCCCTTCTCTTTTTTCCCCCCATGTATTTTATTTTAGTTAATGGTCATTTTTATTTCATTAAATTAACATTTTTGTATAATTCTCTTAAGAATAGGATTCTGCTCTAATTCAGTATCAGTCTAACAAAATCATATTTCATATCAAAACTACTTATGCATAAGTGCTTTTATGTGGAGGGGAGGAGGGTGGGGGGATGGGTTAGCCTGGTGATGGGTATTGAGGAGGGCACATTCTGCATGGAGCACTGGGTGTTATGAACAAATAATGAATCATGGAACACTACACCAAAACAAATTATGTAATATATGGTGATTAACATAACAATAAAAAAATTAAAAAAAAAATAAGTGCTTTTATGTTATAACAATTCTTCCTCATAAACAGCCAGGAGATGAGCTTACAATGGCTTTCTCTCTCTTTTTTTTTTTTTAATTTTGTAATTAACATATAATGTATTATTGGTTTCAGAGGTAGAGCTTAGTGATTCATCAGTCTTATATAACACCCAGTGCTCATTACATCACATGCCCTCCTTAATGTCCAGCACCCAGTTACTCCATCCCCCCACCCCCCTTCCCTCCAGCAACCCTCGGTTTGTTTCCTGTGATTAAGAGTCTCTTAGGTTTGTCTCCCTGTCTGGTTTCGTCTTGTTTTATTTTTTTCCTGGGAGAGAGGGTGTTAAACAGACTCCGTGCTGAGTGCGGAGCCTGATGCAGGGCTTGATCTCACAACCCTGAGATGACCTGAGCCGAAACGAAAAGAAGGACGCTTAACCAACTGTGCCACCCAGGCACCTCTGGCATGTTTTTTTAAAGTCCTGTTTTGTTTGTTTTTTAAGATTTTATTTATTTATTTGACAGAGAGAGACACAGTGAGAGAGGGAACACAAGCAGGGGGAGTGGGAGAGAGAGAATCAGGCTCTGCACTGAGCAAGGAGCCCGATGCGGGGCTCGATCCCAGGACCCTGGGATCATGACCTGAGCTGAAGGCAGATGCTCAACGACTGAGCCACCCAGGCGCCCCTAAAGTCCTGTTTTATTTTAACAATTAACAGTACTTTCATTCTGTCATTCTAGATGTTGGCTTTAATTTGGATGTTAAATTTTTCCAGTTACTTATTTGGAATAAGTCTTCCTGGAAGATTCTCCAGGTTTGTTCTGTGGCTTCTCTTACTATAGCACACTGCTGAGTATCCAAGGGAATGACAGCTCAGTTTCAGAAGCTTAAGTGCACACGTGTATCTCCCACCAGATCAAGAGCACCTTCCTCTAGAGAGATCGTGTCTGCTTTACGACAGATTCCCAGTGCCCAGCACAGTACCTGTACATAGGAGCCATTGGTACATATTTACAGATGCAAAGGCAGGAGGAGGAAGCAGGGGATGGAAGAACAGACGAACAGATGGGAGGAAAAGAATAGGTGGACAGAAGAGCAGATGAATGGGAGGATGGCAAGGAGGAGATGGATGGATGGACAGACATAAATGGCTGGATTGCAAAGGTTAAAGAACAGGTAGGGACAGAAATAAAGACTACGTACGTAAACTACTCTCTTAAGAAGCTTAACTGTCGGGGCGCCTGGGTGGCTCAGTCGTTAAGCGTCTGCCTTCGGCTCGGGTCATAATTCCAGGGTCCTGGGATCGAGCCCCACGTCAGGCTCTTTGCTCAGTGGGGAGCCTGCTTCTCCCTCTCCCTCTGCTACTCCCCCTGCTTGTGCTCGCTCTCTCTCGCTCTCTCTCTGTCAAATAAATAAAATCTTTCAAAAAAAAAAAAAAAGCTTAACTATAGGGTGTGATGAGAGAGAAATTAGTAGCTAGGAGGCACAGGCATTATAGTTAGTTTATCTTAATTTGGGGGCACTTCATGGCTGGTGGGAGAAAAAAATGAATGGGTAGGCTTTTTGTTCTTTTATTTAATGGAAGAGACCTGAACATGCTTATAAGCTGAGGAAAAAGCAGGTAGCCATTGGAAGAGAGACTGAACATATTCAGCTCCCTCAAGAAATACTTACTGAGTACCAATGACATGCGAGGCACTGTACCAGTATATGAGCAAGAGCAGGTTCCTCTGCCGGGGCTTTCATCCCAGTAGGACTGTGGGTGAGAGGGAAAGGATAATGGGCTATTATCCAAGGAAAGATGGTACCTCATGCTGACTGCTGCCCTCTCAGGGAGAACAAAATATTTTAATGTTGGTCTAGGTCAAACATAATTATGGAGGTAAGACTGCTGAATTTTTTAAAAACCACATGCATTCCAAAGCCTCCTGGATATGGGGTGGGTGTGTCATGAAGAAAGAGCTGGAGGAAGTCTGCATATGTCCAATGTATATTTGCCAAAAACAGTTCTCTCCCGTGATTCAGACGAGGTGATGCTCTCGGGATAGAGAAGTAGAACAGAGGCAGAAAAAGACATGGTTGAGTCTCTGTCTAGCCGGTTAACCTAAGCTTTTCTGGGTTTTAGTAAGTGACTCATTTCCCCTCCGTGTGGTTCTCTTAACATATTCTGCCTAAGACTAGATGGTACATCCAAATGGAAATAAACCATGGGCTCTGGGCATGTGCTGCACATTGATTTAATCCACTTCATAATTTCATTAATGCTCATTCTCTTTCTTCGAGTCCTATAGTTTAGACCATTGCATAGACCCCCACCACCCAGAAGTCATTTATCACCAGACATTAGCTGCTCCGTGCTTAGTTACAGTGCATAAAATATTTTCAGTGTCAGAAATTACATGAGATCTCATTTGTAACTCTGCACTCATTCTGTTTCACGGATATTATTAAGAAGAAATGACTGTGAATTGGATGAAAAGATTATTTTTAAATTACTTCACTTTTGTTACTTCTGCTCCTTTTATTATAGGCTATCCCCCAGATGCTTTTTAGAAGTAAGGTAGGGTATATTTATAAGTACCTTTTAAAATTACTTAGAAAACAAATCCATAAAGATTGAAAATGTTGGGCTGTGTGACCTGTTTGTTTTTAATGATGCAGTATTACAGAGGCCTTACTAATCCTTTGTGATTAAGTGTGAAAAATCCTGCTTTAATCTTTGCAACAGGTTAGATCATGAGACAGTGAACACCAAAAAAAAAAAAAGAAGAAAGAAAGAAAGAAAAAGTCACTGCTACTGAAAATTTTTGATATCGAATATTGCTTAAATCATTGCTGGAAGCCTTGAAAATCATCTTGTTTCTTTGGTAATTACAAGGACACTTGACCTAACATGTTATAAATATTGGGCTCTAAATTAAATTGTCTATAAAATATTCACTAGCCTAGAATACTAAGTTAGAAACATTCTTGTAGATTTTTTTGCACTTTATGTTTTAACCTTACAATACTCCTGTAAGGTAGGTAATGGAAGTAACAGTATCCTTCACGTGACAGGTGAGGGAGATGAAAGAGACCTGCCCCAAGTCACAGATCATAAACATCTGCATACATCACAGACCTTGCCACCAAAGAGTTCATAGTCTAAGGTGGAGGCAAATGGATGTTTATAAGAACAGAAAGCTCCCATGAGCAGAGAGCAGTACCCTTAACACCACTCACCATAAGGCTTCATGAGGTCGGAAGGTGGGTGTGAAGCTCCTCCTATGACTTTGCTCACGTTTTCAGAAGGTGGCCCAGGGATCGCTGCTCACTGCCTGTCTTTAAATGCTGGCGTTCACATTTGTGACAAAGTTATGCATTCTGGACAGAGTGTATGTGTATATATAGAAGTAAAAAGTGACACTGAAAGAAGAGCCAGACATCCCCTCACGGAGTCTTATCCAAAACAGCAGCTTCCTTCTGGCCTTGGAGAGCAGGTCTGTTTCTCAGGGGGTGAACGAAGACCTCAGAGTCCAGAATCTGCCCAGAGCTCCTGCTTCGGCTCAAACAGTCTCTAACCCCCCTCCACCCCCCAGCCCCCCCACCCCCGCTCTGGCCTTAGCTCCACCCCTTCCTCATTTCCCTCTTCTCCCATCCACACCCTGATACGCTAGAGGACAGACTTCTGACCAGAGCCAGATTTCCTCAGTTTGGGGCTCGGGAGAAGCACCAGTGATTGATTGCTCCTTCCTCGTGTTAGGAGCAGACCAAGAGGGGCTTTTGAACCTAGCTATCCGAACGCAGCCGCTCTTGGTAAATTCTCCATCACTGGAAATACACAAGCTTAAACCAGACAATGACTTGGGATGTCCTAGAAGGTGTTAGCTCATTGGAAAGGGGATCACGAAAGATTTGTTCTAATCCGAGCATCTGTGATTCTAAGGCAGTGGAAGGCACCTGTATGCCTGTGGACGTGGGAGCACAGGAGGCATGATGTGGTCACAACTGTGCAGAATGGAAACACGTGGCATTTATTTAATGCACCGAAATTACTTTGAGCAGCACATTCCTTAGCTGTAAAATTGGAATAAAAATACCTGCCTCATGGGATTTTCATGCAGACTAATTTACATCATGAAACAGAATATAAAATGCCCAGCCCAGTGTCTCAGGTGCTAAGCAAGTGATGGTTGTGGTTAAAGATTTGCAGTATACCAGGTGCCGTAACAGACAAGATCTGATTGCTGCTTAGGATAAGAGGGGTTCTCCTTTTCTGGGATTTGCTCAGCCTTGAGCAATGAAGCTCAACAGTAGTCTCCCCAATGCAAACAAAGTAAAGGCAGCATCACTTTGTACTTTGCGTTGCATCTCTGAACTTGCCTTTGGGCATCACTGATCTATCCATAAACATAAACCTTTGGGTTTCCTTTCTTGGGGTTCCTCATAAAAGGCAGGAGAACTCATTTTTCCATATTTGGAAGCACAAAGATTTGCAGAAAGCAGTAGACTCTCTTTAAACAGTATTCCTGACAGCTATCCCTGCCCTGCCCCCCCCCAAAAAAAATCCTTTGTCTGCTTCTCTAGGAAAGGTGCTGGAAAGGAGCCAGCATGTAGGAATTAAAAAGACAACTGGTACAGAGCATAAATGTGTGCTAAAAATACTAAAACCAGTAAGGATTCATCTAAAAGCAGAATAGAGTCTCTGTATGCCCCTGCTTCTGGACTTGCTCAGAGCCGTGATGGCTCTGTGTTATTTGGGGATGACAGTAATTATGGAGCCAGAGTGCTCCTCGGCAGAGACAGACAGAGTTCCAAGCGGAGGGATGGTTTCCATGGCAATAGCATCAGCATCTGAATGACTTCCTGTCACAACAAGTTGGTGACTTAATGAATTCATTACCAAATTCCAAAGGAAAACTGGAGAGTGGTGAGCTACTGCTCAGCCCTCAATGTGCCTAAATCCAGAATGGGAGAGCCATTTCTCCCACACAGGCAGCCCAAGTGCTTGCTGCTGGGCGGGCGGAGCAGGGGGAGCAGGGGGAGGGCATCTGTGACCAAATCTGGCGCCACGTGGTCTGTGAGGGCCTCAGTGCCTGTTATGCCAAGAGTGTGAGAGAATCCCAAGAGTCTTCATTCTAAGCTCGCACTGATCCAACCTAATGAAATTAATGATCACAGGAATCTTGTCCGGGGCTTCAGAAGCCTACCCACAAGTATCCCAAGTCCTCTAGAAAAAAGCCAAGGAAAGAGAAACAGACCTTAAATTCTAATAGCCTGCAAGCAGAAGCAAAGTGGGGGGCGGGGGGAAGCATGTGACCCTACTTCTGTTCTTCAGTGTAGCACAAAGACAACATGGAACAACAACAAAAGCACACGGATACCTTCAGAAATTGGCGGGGGGGGGGCTGTCATTTATTTGGTCAACTGCATATAAAATTTGAGCCAAGAGGTAATGTATCACAATAAGAACGTATCATAATTAACTTTTCCTACCTTGCTGTCTTTGCTAATGAAAATCTACCATCTGGCGGATGTAACACAGCCTCAGTGTGGACGACTAACTAGGGGCCGGATCGGGACAGAAGTGCCATAATTCCTCAGGAGCATCTTGTTGGCAGGAAGTGGTAGGGTATTCCATTCCTCTCACATCCATTTCCCCATTAGTTCAGCAAGTATTTGACCCCTCAAAGTGTTCCCAGTCTAATGACAGGGACAGAATAAATCCAGAAGGAAGCACAGTAGAGGAAGACGATGTGCTACCATTTGTTGATGGCTGGGCACTCCCGCTGAGCCATGGCTTCATGCCCGTTTTCTCCTTTAGCCCTCGAAGAACCCCAGGAGCTGGGTATTGCTCCCACTTTTCCACCAATGGCACTGAGCGCTGCAGAGGCTGTGTCACTCGCCAGAGGCGCCCGTGACTAGTAAGCCACAGAGTCAGGATTGCAACTCTGTTCTCTCCAGCTCCTCGGCCCACGTTCTTATCCACTTGGTGCGGACAGGTGCTGACTCCAGGCTGGGGCCTTTGGGGGGGTGGTAGGAGAGGTCAGAATGAAGGTGATGCTTGATGCGACCTCACGAGGTGGACAGTCTTCCTCCTACGGTAAGCTCTGACCCCAGGTCGGTATCCTAAGGCAGGTGGGCCCAGGAGCAGCTCTGTTACAAGGAAGAGAGAAACTTTTGAGACAGAAAAATCACAGCAAACTAAAAATACTTAGCATTGAAGATGAGAGGGGGTGACATGCATGTGCCAGTTTTGACCCTTCTCTGTTGTAATAGAGATGAGGAAAAGCAGGTGCCTGACTGGTATGATGCCTTGGAAGGGTGTGTCATTGGGTCTCATCTGTCCATATGTGAATGTACGGACTTTTAGTAATGACATCTAGTATATTTTCCTGGGGTGCCTGAGCACTTAATGTCTTTTCATTGTTTTTCTAACCCTAACCAACAAAATACACTGGGACAGGAGAAGATTGCTCATATTTGCTGAAAGTCCTGCCCTAAGATGTGGCTAATGACAAAAGTTGTTGCCAACTAAGCTCTCCTTGTGTTTGGAGGTTCCTTTACAATATATCATTGTTGGGGCGCCTGGGAGACTTGGTCAGTTAAGCATCTGCCTTTGGCTCAGGTCATGATCCCTGGGTCCTGGGATTGAGCCCCACATCAGGCTCCCTGCTCAGCAGAGAATCTGCTTCTCCCTCTCCCTCTGCCCCTCCCCTTGCTCATGCATGTGCACATACTCTCCCTCTCTCAAATAAATAAATAAAATCTTTAAAAAAATTAAAATATATCAGGGTTTCATTAAGTCATATGTACAGTTTGAACAGTGTTACTTAAAAAAAAAAAAAAAAAAAGGGGGCACCTGGGTGGCTCAGTTGGTTAAGCGACTGCCTTCGGCTCAGGTCATGATCCTGGAGTCCCGGGATCGAGTCCCGCATCGGGCTCCCTGCTCAGCGGCGAGTCTGCTTCTCCCTCTGACCCTCTTCCCTCTCGTGCTCTCTATCTCTCATTCTCTCTCTCTCTCGAATAAATAAAAATAAAATCTTTAAAAAAAAAAAAAAAAGACCAGTGCCATATAAAAAGAAGCAAGCCCCTTTTGCTTGAATACACATAGGATTATCTCATCACGATTCTGCAAGGCCACCTCTGACAGCCACACAGAGACTCTGCCATGTGCCACCTAAGGGGGTGCCTGTCACCTGGACCATGATATGAAGGGCACCCCTGGAGCCGCACCCCATGGCAGCCCTCATCCTGAAAGTCACTCTCACTAGACAAATAAGTATCTCCTGGATTATAACCGCCGGAGTGGAGGTGAAGATCACCGCCCCCCATTTCCTGTGCGTGGTGCACGCCATCCCAGCCTGGGTCGGGGCCCTCGTGGCTTTTGAGTGTTACAGGGCGTTTCACACAGACCTGACTGGGTGTCCTACTGCCTGTGCTTCTGATGTGTGGAATATTTAGAAAGCAGTCATTCTTTCTTGTCCCCAAACGTTTGGTTCTTTTTGAGCATTACCTCCTACAGGGTTTGCAAATGTATTTTCCATATGCCGCAAAGTGTCAACAGCCTGCTGTTTCCGGGCTTTAGCTGTCCCTTCACATTAAGTACACGTGTCTGAACACGCGCATCAGTAAAGTGTTAATAAGCTGACTGGGGCACAGCTGGAAAGGGCTTGCGCGGTGTCGCAGGAGAGGCAGTGCGCCTGGCTTCCCTGTCACTCTGTGGGGAGCTGGTGCAGGGCGCACGTGAGCTGCAGCACCAGAGGGCTCATGCCAGGCGTCCCGGCCCCAGGGACACAGAGGAGCTGTGCCGTCAGGAGAGCAAGGGGGGAAATCTTTTCTTTGCCTGGGAGAGGTTTTGCCAGGCCACCCGTAGCTCTTCAGCACCCGCTGTCTCTTCTTCTCCGTCGCCGGGCCGGGCCCGAGCGCAGAGACGTGCGAGACCCGAGGCAGGTAGACAGATGCCATGGAGAACGGTGAAGCGCTGTTGGACACGTGTGCCCACGGCTGGCAGAGCTCCAAGCAGCACGGCTGACCCGGCGAGAAGAGCAGGCAGGCTTCAGAGCCTTTAGGGACAGCTTCCCAAAGAGGGAACGCTGAGGAAACACAGAGGGCGAAGAAAGGAGGAACTCGCCAGCTGACGGCAGGGGAGAAAGAGCGTTCTAGGAAAAGCAGGATGTGCCGACACTTTCTCAGGGGCCCTGAGTCTAGCTGCGTGTGGGGTGGGGGGACTGCCCTAGAGGAGGGCTGAAGTGATGGGAAGGGGCCAGAGATGGGCCAGGGGCCAAGTCCCATAAAGCTTCCACTGCCCGGCAGAGAGCACTGCGCACGGAGGGTCCCCGCCACGTGCCAGGGACTGTGCAAGGCCTGTGCGTGCGTGCCCTGTCTCATCCATCTGCACGTTCTCTTGGAGCTGGGATGGGAGCATGGACTCTGATTCCATAGAGTGTCTCCTGTACATACAGAGCATACAATGGAGTGGGTTTTAGTACATTGACAATTGTGCGGCCATCACCACAATCAACTTCGAATGTTTCCCTCACCCCACATAGAAACTCCATGCCCTTTGACAGTCACCTCCCCCCATTCCCGCTACCCAACCTCAGGCCACCACCAATCTGCTTTCTGTCACTAGATTTGCCTACTCTAGACATGTCATATAATGGAGTCACATAATAGGTGGTCTTGGTGACTGGCTTCTTTCACATAGCATCATGTTTTCAGGGTTCATTTATGTCATGGCAGTGTGTCATATCCGTACCTCCTTTTTATTGTCACCATAATATTCCATTATGTGACTATACTACATTTTGTTTATCCTTGTGTCAGTTAATGAACATCTGAGTTGTTTCCACTTTGGGTCTATTATAAATAATGTCTCTATGAATATTCCTGTAGAAGTTTTATGTGGACTTATTTTCATTTTTCTTAGGTATATACCTAAGATAAGAGTAAAATTACTAGGCCATATGGTAACTCCCTGTTTAACTTTTTGAGGAACCGCCACATTATTTTTCAAAGCAGGTGCAGCATTTTTATATTTCCACCCACAGTGTATGAGGGTTCCAGTGTCTCTATTCCTTACCAATACTTGTTATTAACTTTCTTATCATCACCATCCTGGTCAGCATGAAGTGGTATCTCATTGTGGTTTTGATTTGCATTTTCCTGATGACTCATGATGTAAAGCATCTTTTCATGGGTTTATTGGCCTTTTTTTTTTTTAAGATTTATTTATTTTGTGGGGGTGGGTACAGAGGGAGAGGGAGAGAGAGTCCCAAGCAGACTCCACACTGAGCTTGGAGCCCGACACCGGACTCAGTCTCATGACCCTGAGATCATGACATGAGCCAAACCCAAGAGTTCGTCACTTAACCAACTGCACCACCCAGGCACCCCAGCCATTTTTATATCGTCTTTAAAGAAACATCTATTTAGATCCTTTGCCCATTTTTTCCTTGTTATGTCTTTTTATTATTGAGCTCTAAGAGTTCTTTGTATATTCTAGATACAAGTTCCTTAGATATATGTCTTGCAAGTATTCACTCCCGTTCTGTGAGTTGTCTCTTCAGTTTCTCCATGGTGTCCTTTAAAGCTTAAAAGATTTTTTTTTTTTAAGATTTTATTTATTTGACAGAGAGAGAAACAGTGAGAGAGGGAACACAAGCAGGGGGAGTGGGAGAGGGAGAAGCAGGCTTCCTGCCGAGCAGGGAGCCCAAAGGGAGACTCAATCCCAGGACCCTGGGATCATGACCTGAGCCAAAGGCAGACGCTTAATGACTGAGCCACCCAGGCGCCCCATAAAGTTCAAAAGATTTTAATGTTAAAGTCCAGTTGATCTGTTTTTCTTTTGTGTCTTGTGCTTTGGGTTTAAGAGACTAATTTTTAACCAATACATCATTTGAACTTGATCCCACAAGTTATGGGTAGCCACCGAAGGACTTCAAATTGTAGAATGACTTAAGATTTATATTTTTTAAAAACCAAACTCATGCATGGGAAGGCTAGTCATGGCTCCCAAAGGTATGCCCATGTCCTAATCCCTGGAACCAGTGAAAGTTACTTATTCGGAAGAAAGGTCTTTGCAAAAATAATTAAATTAAGGATCTTGAAATGGGGAGATTACTCTGGATTATCCAAGTGGGTCCTCAGTGCCACCACAAATGTGCTTATCAGGGAAAGGCAAAGGGACGTTTGACACACCCAGAGAAGGTGATGTGAGGACAGAGGCAGAAGTTGGAGTGATACAGCCCCCAGAAGCTGGCAGAGGCAGGGAACTCTAAAGCCTTGGGAGGAACGTGGCCTTGGTGACACCTTGCTTTCAGACCTCTGGCCTCCAGAACTGTGTGAGAGAGTACATTTACACCATTAATTTCTTACAACAGCCACAAGAAACTAATACAGTGTAGCTTTTTAAAAAAAACATGTAAAAATGAAAAGGGGATACCTGGCTGGCTCAGAGGAGCATGTGACTCTTGATCTAGGGGCTGTGACTTCAAGCCCCATGTTGGGTGTAGAGATTACTTAAAAATAAAATCCTTAAAAAAATAAAATAACGTGCTGTGGTGCCATTTTTTTTTTAGTTTATCATATTTAGACATAAGATTGACCTTTGACTGTAAAAGATGATAGTTAATTTAGCTTCCTTTGACCACTTCCTTCTGATTATTGTTAGTTTTTTCATAATCTTTAGTTTACTGTTTGTTACTTTTATAGTTCAGAACACTGCATTATCAAATTTAAGATGCCATCTGTTATGCACCATTATTTTATATTCCCCTAAGGAAAAATAACACTGACATTTAGACTTTTAAAGTGTCAAGAGTTGGGTGCCTGGGTGGCTCAGTTGGTTAAGCATCTGCCTTCGGCTCAGGTCATGATCCCAGGGTCCTGGGATCGAGCCCGCATTGTGCTCCTTGCTCAGTGGGGAGCCTGCTTCTCCCTTTCTACCTCCCCCTGCTTGTGTTCTCTCTCTCACTGTCCCTCACTGTCAAATAAATAAATAAAATACTAAAAAAATAATAAAGCATCAAGAGTAAGGAGCATTCCAGTTTCAAAGATATTAAAGGTTGAACTTCAACTTCAGACATGACCTCTCTTAACTAACCATGATGTCAAATGAAGATGCAGGTGCCCCTGCTTGAACTTTTGACACCTATAGTTTTACTTTTATATTGTTACTATTTACATTGTTTTATACTTTGATGATTGACTCTAAAGCTGAAACCCATAACTAGCCTTTATATTTCTGTAATTTTATAAATATTGTTTCCATCAGAGCCAAGTAGTATACAAGGATTACATATCCTTCCCTATGGATTCGTTTCTTTCTCTGCCAACATCTGTGCTACTTAATGGCCAACCCTCAGTTCAAACCATTCGTTTCATAACTGGAGTCTTAGTATGTTGCTTGTCACGGATACGTCTCATGCCAATTATGTAAAGCAATTATTAAACATTTGTGATACTGGCACTTAAAGCTCCTGCTCTTGGGCGCCTGGGTAGCTCAGTCGGTTAAGCGACAGCCTTCGGCTCAGGTCATGATCCCGGAGTCCTGGGATCAAGTCCCACATCAGGCTCTCCCTTCTGTGTGGGGAGCCTGCTTCTCCCTCTGCCTCTGCCTGCCACTCCCCCTGCTTGTGCTCACTCTCTCTCTCTCTCTGTGTCAAATAAATAAAATCTTTAAAAAAAAAAAAAAAAAATCTTGCTCTTTTTCATCACTATTTTTATAGACTTTCTTTTTAATGCCTCAATTTATCATCAGGACCTGGAGTAGACTAACTTTTTCAGTAAAGAGCCAGATAGTGGGATGCCTGGGTGGCTCAGTCAGTTAAGCGTCTGCCTTCAGTTCAGGTCATGATCTCAGCGTCCTGGGATCGAGTCCTGCATCGGGCTCCCTGCTCAGCACGGAGTCTGCTTCTCCCTCTCCCTGCCCCCCATTTGTGCTCTCTCTTGCTATCTCTCTCTCAAATAAATAAATAAAATCTTTTTAAAAAAAATAAAGAACTAGATAGTAAATATTTTAGGCTTTGCAGACCATGAGATCTTTATTACAGGTACTTGGCTCTTCCGTCTTGGCACAAAAGCATCCATAGACAGTATGTAAATGAACAGATATGTCCGTATTCCAATAAAACTTTATTTAAAATCAAGCAGTAAGCCAGATTTGGCCCATGGGCCTTGGTTTCCCATCCCCTGATTTAGAAGAATAAATTCTGACTTTTATATCTTGCAAGACAGTCAAGATTTCAATTTGGAAGGTTTTAGATAATCTAAATGACTGTTACATGGGTCACACAAGACCAAAATAACACCTGAAAATCTGAAATTCTTCAGATGTGGTTGATACAAGGGTTTCCTGGGGCCCTAGGAGAAAACAAGTCTGCTGAAATTGTATTCTTGAATGTTTCTCCATTCCTTGGGTAAATCAAGTAAGATAGAACAGAGAAAACAGCTTTCATCCCAACGCACATTTCTGGGTCAAAGGTGGCCTTTCAACTCCAAAAATAGACTTCTTCCCAACCTCCACTTCCTGCTGACAAGAAGTGTGAACCCTTCGATTTCTAACTGTGAAAGGATGTAATTCATGGGACTTTTTTTTTTCAAACCACCAAAATGAAATCCTGAGTAATGAAGCTTAAAAGGAATCAGTAACAATTGCTGGAATATTGCCAACATTTAAGGGTGTCAAGTGGAAAATTCTACAGATCAGATCCAGATCAGATTCCAAGAACTAATTCAAACTTTAAAATGAAATATATGTGACATAATAATATTTTCTTTATTCATACTATCATTTCTTTTTCCAACTCAAATCTAATTCTGAGAAACTAATAAATTGGCATTGCCTTCATAATTATCCATTTAAAAATCTGGGAAATTAAGCCAGACAAAAGATTCATCACTCACTTAACCCAGACATCCATATTTATGGTTCATTTTAATATCTAAACCAATAAGAAGCTACTCACTTTATCCAGCTGTAATAATAAAAGTCAGTTTGGAGTTTTAAATGACCTGACATATTAGGATCTTCTTTTGTTTACCCTTGTCAAATTACGACTTGTGATTTCATGCTGGTTTCATTTGCTACAGACCCAGAAAGTAGCAGAATCTGAGTCTGTGGCCTGAGAGACCTATAATCTGCTCTGCTCCCTGATCTCTCACTGGGCTCTGCCTCTCAGCTCTGAGTACAGACTCTGCAGAAAGAGAGCTAAGTGTGAGAAAGAAAGAAATTTGCCCTTCTCCCTTGAGTTGCTACTGTCTTATTTCTGGAGGGTAGACACTCTGAGATCCCCAAAGAAATTATCTAAATGTTAGAGGGTTTTATATAAATACTATGTAAGTACAATGTATTGTTTCTCTCCCTTCGAAGAGATTGAAATCTTTGTTGGGAAAGTATGTTTTTTTAATTATTTACTTGGTTATTTAGCTCTTTACTATATATTTTGCAACAAATGCTGTGTCATAAAGTGAATTTTTTTTTGCCTTTTTTAAATTTTTTAAAGTTTTTATTTTAATCACCCGTTGCTCATCACAACCAGTGCACTCCCTCATCCCCCCACCCACCTCCCCTCCGGTAACCATCAGTTTGTTCTCTGTAGTTGCAAGTCTGTTTCTTGGTTTGCCCTCTCTCTCTCTTTTTTTCCTTCTGCTCATTTGTTTTGTTTCTTAAATTCCACATATGGTATTTGTCTTTCTCTGACTTATTTCACTTAGCATTATGCTCTCTGGCTCCATCCATGTTGTTGCAAATAGCAAGATTTCATTCTTTTTTATGGCTGAACCATATTCCATTGTCTACATATAGCACTTCTTCTTTATCCATTCATCTGTCAACAGACACTTGCGTTGCTTTCCTGTCTCGGCTATTGTAGATGATGCTGCAATACACATCAGGGTGCATGTATCCCTTTGAATTAATGTTCTTGTATTCTTTGGGTAAATACCCAGTAGTGCAATTGCTGGATTGTAGGGTAGTTCTATTTTTAACTTTGTGAGGAGTCTCCATACTGTTTTCTACAGTGTACAAAGTGAAAATTTAATAAGCAGTTAAACTTAAGTGAGCAAAAGATGCTGCATTTTCAATTTTAGGCTTTAAATTGACATCTTTGTGTAATTTAAAAGTTTTGTTTCATTTTCCCAAAAGCATACCATTCCCTTTTTCACACTGCTTATAGATTAGACTCCAAATTTCATGAAGACAGAAAAGGGCCTTCAATGGAAATAACATACGTGCTTCATTCAGTGGGAAACTCTGCTTATATGTTATACTCTCAGGCTCGTACTCAGTGTCTCCTGTTACTCAGCAAAGACCAACATATCACAAATGGCCCCTGGGTCCAGCTGTATGGACTTAGCTGAATTATTTTCATTTTTCTGGAGAAGCAAACTTCTGTGTGTTGACGTTCCCTTCTCTGTTTGTGGTTGGGCACACAGATGAACTAGGATGACACCTGTTGTTGCCTGCTGACCTAAGCCTAGCAGCTGGGGATTTTGAGAGTTAACCATGTTTCGTTCACTCAATTCATCTCTTCTTGTGGCCATCCAGCTGGTTTAACAACACCAAAACATATGCCTGTATCCACAGGGGTAAAAGGGGGGGGGGATTTTGCAGTAATGGAAACACACATCCAAAAAATGAGGAGTTAATATTAGCCCTAGCATTTGTCAGGGGAGCATCAGCAGAAGCTTCCCCCATACTCATCAGCTGTCTTTTTGCTTCACTCTTTGCAACAGATTATTACAAGACTCACAGAAAGCTTCTAGATACCATACTAGTTAAGGATTGAAACTTTTCATATTGTAAAGCACTCCTCCTGGAGAAGAAGAATCTTCACTTTGTTTACATCTGTACTCATATAATCTTGCTCATAGCTGTTCTTTTTTAAAACGATCCAGAACCATAAAAACTATATATGTGCATGTGTGTGTGTGTTTTCCAAATTCTGAAAGTAACTATTGCAGGTTCATGGGTGAATTTTGGAAAACATAGAAAAATCTAAAGAAAAACATCTAAATCACCAGTTATGTTGCTGTGCAGAAATAACTACCACTCCTATTTTAGTATCTATGAAGTTATGATAGAAAGCAAGTTATATGACTTGGTTTTCTCATTTAATATACTCTCGAGTAATTTCCCATTAACACAAAACTTTGTGCAAATGTTTAAAAACTGTGTTTGTTGGGCATTTTGGAAGTTTCCAATTTTTTTATTGTAATTTGTGCTGTAGTGAGCATCCTGTAATAAATATTTGTTGGCATTTCAGATTATTTCCTTAGGATAAACTTCAAACAGGGAAGGAGTGAAGAGGAAAGAGGGTGCTAGCCGAGAAAAGCAAGTGGGACACCCGGCAGGTAACAGAGAGCTTGGTGCACGGAGGAACTGAAAATAGCTGAGTGGGGCTGGGGCTGAGGAAGCTTGGCAGGGAGTGAGAAGCCCGGTAAATGGAGAGGGAAGCAGATCACAGAGACACCGGAAGGAGTTCAGACTTCTTCCTGAGGTCAGTGAGGAAGAAAAGGAGGGTTTTGGGCAAGAGATCAGATTTGTAACGCACATATCCATATTTTAGGACAATCATTCTGGTTGCAGCTTGAAGAGGGGATGGGAGGCAGGGAGAGCAGAGAGGAAGCTGTTACAGTAATTTTGGTGAGATACGATAAAAGCCTGGATTGTGTGGTGGCAGTAAGGATTAAGGGAGAAAAGGTGGATTTGGAAGAGATTTAGAAGGTAAAATCTAAGGACACCTAGGTGGTTCTGTCTGTTAACTGACTCTTGATTTCAGCTCAGGTCATAATATCAGGGTTGTGAGATTGAGCCCTGTGTTGGGCCCCACGCCCAGCGTGGAGCCTGCTTAAGACTCTCTCCCTCTGTCCCTCCTCCCCCCCTAAAAAATAATAATAAAAATAAATTTAAAATCCTTTAGGAGAAAAAGGTAAAAAATCTACAGGACTGCTGCAGAATGAAAGAAAGAAGGTAGAGTCAAGGAGCATCTGGAGGCTTCTGGCTTGAGCAGTTGGGTGGGAACCCAACTGCCTCTTATCCAAGTGGAGGTGTCCAGGAGTCAGCTGAATCTAAGGTTTGGGATGCGAATGAACGACAGATTTGGGAGTTATCAGCATGTAGAAACTACCCGAAGACATGGAAGGGAGGAGGAGGGAGGAGGAGACAGGAGGAATGGCTAAAGACTAGGAAGGCAAGAACATGCTGTACCATGGAAGCCACGTGAGAAAGTGCGCTAAAGCCACCATGCCAGGTGCTGCAAGGAGGTCAAGGAACAAGAACAAAGGCAGAAAACCCAACTCTTGACTGAATTCGTTGACCAGGGAAGCAAGGTGCAAGGCTGGCTTCTTGAAGAGAATATCTCCCATTCATCTTGTAGCCACCACACAACATAATCTTAGTGTAGACATTGCTAAATAGCAATGGTTTACACCTAATAATGGGGGTGGAGGGCCTCAGCTCTGCTGTGGCAAAATGGGCACATCAGTCTCTACATACTCATAAGACTTACATGGAATTTCTGGTGACACTAGCTACCTAATAATGGTTCTCTTCAACTTTTAATATTCCCCCACTTATGCCTCTCAGAGGAACCCAAATACCCACCGCAGGCACCTCTCTTAAGGCCACGGGTCCTCATAAGATGTTGGCACTACACTGTTTCATTTGCCATAAACAGTCTCTTAGTTTCTAAATTCCTGTAACGGGGCAGTCGCCATTAGCAGACATAAGCTTGTGTAGAAGTTCAGAAGATGGCAGGATGTACCAGTTGAAAGATAAAAGAGAGCTGGAGGTCAGGAAAGGACTCATATTTTTATCATTCCTCTGTTTCTGATACCTTCTCGCCCCTTCAGCTGGAGGTGGTCAGTGGAATTCTCAGCAGCCATGTTGGAGGCAGGGATGGTACTGGGCAGGACCTGGAGAGCGTTGGTCTCCTGTAGAAGGACAGTGGATTAGATAACACTCCACAGAGACGGGCCCTTCCATAATGGCAGTTAGCAGCTGCACAGTAGGGTAGCCATGGACAGCGAGTGTAAGATGAAAATGCAGTGACCTCTAAGGTAGTACCATTCTGGGGTTCCTGATACTACTGTTGAGACACCAGTGTTTCCTGTTCAGTAAGCAAACAAGAAGAAATATAATATCTGGTGCTTAATCCTTTAGTAGCTGACATGTTGGCCCAGTCACTCTCCTGCACATTTCATCGGTATTGTCTGTGTATATTTTGAATTCACTTCCCTATGCTGATCATGCTTGACAGGTATTAAAATAATCTAGTCAAACCTTCACTGAGTGCCCCTGCTACTGTGCATCATTATGCATGTGCATGGCCTTTTTGTTTGATTAATACAGAAGGATGCTAGTGCTGAGCCAGGTTTAGAAAATTGGGGATTAATATCTCTAAATGCTGAGCTGATCCCTTTTTTTTTTTTTCAGGAAAAACAATGACCTTTGTAGAATCTTTTTCCAACAACATTCTTATTTGCCCTTCATCGGGGTTTATTTAGTATTGCAGAGTAAGCCCACTCTATAAATCAGAGCTCTTTCAGATGACGTGACCAGTTTAACCCAAAATTGAATATTCTGGAAGAAACTGAGAGTTGAAGGACCCTGGGGGTTTAAGCACTAGAACTAAGGACTTGCTTACTGTCAAGATCCTTTCTCTTTCCCTAACCCGACTCTCTTGCTCTACTCCCCCTAGTCTCTGTGTTGGCCTCATTCTGTCCTACAACAGGCTGCTTCTACACAGGGGAAATGTTGGCCACGGGCAGCTCCAGGCTTGCATTATGCCAGCATAGCAACCTAAAGGAAAGAGAAAACCTTGCCTAATTCAAATATATGAATCCTCCAAGGAAAGCCTGTGATTGGCTCACACTGGGTCACATGCCCTCTGCCCAGGCTGCCACGCTGAGGTCAGAGAGTAGGGTCTAGATCCCATGCCCTGAGGCTGGGGAGCCAGATGCTGTGATGGGCAGCAGCACCCATGGTTGGAGTAGCGGTGCATCAGTTCTCCAAAGGAAGCAAAGGCAGAGTGCCAAAAGTAGGGAGCAGACAAAAACCCATGTGGACGAGAGTCAATATCAGGATGTTCTTCTCTCTTGAATGATATCTCTTAATTATTGTCTCAGAGTATTCTGATGAGTCACAAGGAAATGATGGTGTTCTTGGAACTGCCCTAACAGTCTTTAATTTTTCTACCCTCATCAGTGTAATTTTTTAATATTTCCTTATGATGCACATTATAGCATATGTTGAGACCACAATTATTGTTTTATTTTTTAAAAAGATTTTATTTATTTATTTGAGGGAGAGAGAGCACAAGCAGGGGGAGGGGCAGAGGGAGAAGCAGACTCCCTGCTGAGCAGGGAGCCCGACGCAGGGCTCGATCCCAGGACCCAATCCCAGGACCCCAGGCCTGAGCCGAAGGCAGATGCTTAACCAACTGAGCCACCTAGGCGCCCACACAATTATTGTTTTAAAAGTGCTTTCAGGGGCGCCCGGCTGGCTCAGTCAGTGGAGCATTCGACTCGAGCTTGGGGTTGTGAGTGTGAGCCCCATTTTGGATGTAGAGATTACTTAAACATAGAATCTTTATAAATAAATGGCTTTCATATCCATTATCTCATTTAGTTCTTTTAATAATCTGAGCCACTTGTTATTATAGTAAACCCATTTTACTGTTGGGTTTACTATATACATCTTAGATGGCCAGAAATGGTTAAAGCAGGTCTGTGACTTGCCCCAAGACTACAGATACAGTGTAATTGGGGGCTTGGTGAATATAGATCATCTGGCTCCTTCGCTAGTTCCTCCTGGCATCAATGCCTGAGATCCCATCCCCCGCGTTTTCATTTGGCTTTGGGTGTAGTTGTATTTGTCTGTTTCTCCCAGAACTGCCGCAGACTTCTGCAAACCCTCACAAACCTCTAGCGCTGTGGATACTGTGAATGGTCAGGAAGTGATGCCGACTGATAATGAATCCAGGGCTTAAGACACTACTGTTGAAGTGTAGGTACTTCGGGGAGCCCTTGGTGTTGTGGGGCCAGTGCCCAGGGAGCAGGCTGCTTGGTCCCCCATTGCTGGCTGATGTGTCGGAAGGTGGCCTGTAGAATCTCTTCCACAGTCAGGAGCCTTGTCTCTGAGAGCCTCTTGGAATATGGTGCCACAACTGTGGGGAGAGTGTTCTCTCTCACTTGGGGGATTGCTCACCTCTTGTGCCCCTGCTCTGGCCTCCCTTAGAAGGACCACAGAAACGCTTTAGCGTCCTAAACCCAAAGCCATTCCTTAAGCCAAAGGCACCTGCTCCCCCTCAAAATGCCGCAGGAGCCCAAAGTCCCCCCCCACCCAGAAGGCAGCACCCCACCACTACCACCACACCATCCTGGCCACATTCACCCAGCGCACTCAGCAGTTTGATGCCCCCATAGTCCTCTTTTTGAAAATAAACCCCACACCCAAGATGCTAACGCTTATCCCGACAAAAGGGTTTCAAGATGGAAAGAAAAAGCGCCAGGCGTACCCTTTCATTCTCCTTGAGGGAGCAGTTTCTTAGAACGGCAAACGAGGGCCTTCCCTTTTCCTTTTTCGGGGGGCTGTGCCCGCCTCTGTCCAGAATGCCTGCTCTCGGAAGTGATTCCTTACCCTCTTCTGCTTCCCACTCCTGTCTCCACTGTGCATCTGTGATGCCGTCTGGAAGCTCTCCTGACTAAGTTGGGGGAGCTTGGTTCACAATTCTTTATCTCAGTTCGCAGCGACCTGCTCTGTTTACTATGAATTTCTCTCAGAAACGACCTAACACTGCAGAGCTAGATGAGAGCAGTTGCTGATTCAAAGCCGGGAAAGGGTGTGTGTGCACACGTGTGTGTGTGTGCGCGCGCACGTGCATGTGTTCAGAACTTTGATCCTGGCTCTACGTAGTGAATATAATAATATGAAATGTTCGTCTGTCTCTCTCATGCTACCATAAGATGCCTGTTGGAACTGAATCAAAAGTGTCGTCAGATGGCACATCTAAACCGGATCTTAGTTTCTCCCTGCTGCTGTAACACATGACCACAGACTCATGGCTTAAACAACAGAAATTTGTTTTCTCATGGTTCTGAAGGATAGCTGTCCAGAATCAGTGTCACTGATTTGATTTGGGCCCCAGATCTAAGAGTCCGCAGGACAGTGCTCCCTGCAGAGGCTCGAGAGGCGAGTCCATGCCGAGCTTCCACCAGCTTCTAGGGGTTGCTGGCATCCCTTGGACAGTGGCCACAGCGCTCCTGTCTCTGCCTCCGTGGTCTCATGGCCTTCTCTTCTGTCTATGTCCAACCTCCCTCTGCCCTCTCTCTTACAGGGACACTTGGGACTGCATTTAGGGCACGCCTGGGCCATCCTGGATACCTTCCCCATCTCGAGAGCCTTAGCAATCCCATCTGCCATGCCTTTTGTCCATTGTGAGGTAACATTCACGGGCTCCAGGGATTAGTACGTGGATATCTTTGTGCAGCCGTTATTCAGCCTGCCATACCACCCGTCCCCATGATTCCCACACACGTGCGCCCCGCCAGGTTCTACGTAAGCTAAGGGCCAGCTTCTCTCCCTTTTGACTTCCTGAATCTGAGGGGACCAGCTTTCTCTCTTATCACTCTTTCTCTCTTATCACTCTTTGCCACCTGCAGTAGCAGCAGGGTCCTTCGTATCTTGCTTCTCCTGCCGTCAGGCTACCTTCTTTCCCCAGAACACGGGCCAGGTGGGGCAGGAGAGGTACAAGCCTTAAATGTGGCAGAGGCCAACTAGGCCAATTTTGTGGCCGGAGGAATCAAAGTGTTTTGCTTTGGCTTCACCTTGACTGGTGCAGCAGATGTCCTGCCTCTGCCTTTCTGTCGGTACTTCTAGACTGTAAAGTCAATGAGGACAGAAGGCAGCCCCTCAGCTTAGAGGCCCTGGTGCCCGGCAGTGTCCCAGGAGGCCAGACACTCAGCTACGTCTGTCCCCTTGCACACAGCCCTCGGACAGCCACGCGGCCCCTCCCTTCTGTGGTCAGCCACCACCAGCCAGTCCTCTTGCCAGCTTCCGCCACGGGCCACAGCGTTGTGCCATCCCTCCCGCTCTGCAGCCCTGTGTTGGGGCAGGGACCCTGTTCCCGTGGCCATTGTTAGAGCGCAGAGTTGAGCCCCGTGCCGCCTCTGGAGCTGCTGTCCTGCTAACACCACGTCTGCTCCTACCTGGGGACACCACTGGACGACGAGGGCTGGGGGAAAGTCGCCGTGCAGAAGCAGCCGTGCTGGGGCTGTCCCAACCAGTAACCACTGCTCCCGCGTCAGTCCCTATCTGCTTAAAGCAGAAGGGTGCGTGGGGAGAAGGGACTTCCGTGGAAGCCATGTGTAACTGGAAACTTCCTCTTTACTGAAAGAAGTCTTTTGAAAGGAAATGGAAACCAGTTGCAGAGGGTCCAGGGAAAGTTCTTCCTGGATTAACCTACGCTGTCTCCTTGTCGGGAATAACTCGGCCTCAACAAGAAGGGTCAGAACTTACAAAAAGGAAGCTTCACGAGGGAGGATGACCAGGATACAGTGGACAGTCTCGCTCTTTTCAATGACCCAGCCACAATTTTCTTTTTTTTTTTTTAAGATTTTATTTATTTGCCTGAGAGAGAGAGGGAACACAAGCAGGGGGAGGGGCAGAGGGAGAAGCAGACTCCCCCACTGAGCAGGGAGCCCGATGTGGGGCTCGATCCCAGGACCCTGGGATCATGACCTGAGCAAAAGCAGATGCTTAACCGACTGAGCCACCCAGGCGTCCGTATCCAGCTACAGTTTTCACTGTTTATGTACCGCTCTTAGACACAGACACTGTCTAGGGGTCTCTAGTGTCACATTTTTGTACATATATGCGCAACTGAAGATTTTTTTCAAACTCAGAATTGACAGAGGACTTGATTTGAGTAGGTACTGTGATAAACTAGAACACTTACGGAAGTGACTTGAAGAACAAAGAGTTTGATATAAGTCTAAAAATACATAGGGGACAAAAAAAAAGGGGGAAGGAGTTCTTGGTGAGTCTGGAACATTATTCAGCAAATATTTGCCAAGTACCTGCTATATGCCAGGCTGGACACTGGACACTAGGAAGCGGGGATACATCCATGAACCAGACCTGATCCGGCTTAGGAGTTTATAGTCTAATGGGGAGACTGGATGAATAAACACACAATTAAAGTTTGAGGTGTTAAGTGTATCAAAGAGATAGTTAATCCTGTCTTGGAAGATCAAGAAAGGCTCCCCAAAGTGATGCTGATGTTGAGAATCAAATGAGAAATAGCACTTGGTCCAGAAAAGGGACCGAGAGTCTTCTAGGCAGGAACAGAATGTGCAAAAGGCCTGAAGGTGAAAGCATCATGGCAGGTGGGTTATGGGGTGAGCCAAGAGACTGATGGCCGAACGAGCCAGAGAAAGGCAGGTAAGCGTGTGTAGGGAAGAAAAGATGGTGAGAGGGAGTGGGAGGAAGCATGCAGTCAGTCCGGTCCAGCTTTCTGCTAGCCAAGTGGCCCAGCCTCTGGGACATGGTAGCTGTTGTCACTGAAGGTAGGCTCCTGTCAGGCCAGTAAGCTGCCTTCATCCTTTCTGCTTTCTTCCTGAGACTCCAGGAGACCGCAGCCCCTCACTCAACTGCAAAACTGAGGGGAGGGCCTTCAGGAGGCTGTCAGGACCAGAGCCCACCATACTGTCTCCTGTCCCAGACCTGATTGTTCTGGGACTGAGAAGTTTGGGTCCTGAGAGTAGAAGGAAATCTTCCTTTCTAGCGGGGTTCTGGATCGATCCCCAGTCCAGAGCAGGTTATCACATTCACAGCTCTGATGTCACACCTTATAACCCAGGGAAAAAAGTTCCTGAGGTCACCCCCAATAAAACACAAGAAATTTTAGAAATCACCTGACAAGAAATGTCAAGCAATACTGACTGGAAATCAGACCACAGCAGCTGCTTTCCACAGCTGCATCCCATGTGGTGTCCGTGTCTGAACAAACTAAATGAGTCTAAAAATAACCAGGAATGTAAAACCCTTCAGGAGCCGGGTCTCTGAATGAGATCGCCTCAGAAATGAGGAGGGGGCGGTGGTTGTCTTTGGGCCATTTGATCAGTGGTCAGAGGTGGATCACCCAAGGAGCCAGAGACGTAACCCCGGGAACCTGCAGTTCCCCACTCATACTGACTGATCAAACCTCATGGTACCCATTTTACAGATGGAGAAAATACATGTTGGCATCTGAACTCTTTCAGACTAAGAATTCCTAACCTCAGCTATCATCCAAGCTCAGGTGACTTCCTAAGGAAAACAAAAGCAGTGAAGTAGTACAGAAATCAGTAACTGTTTCATTGTTTCCATCATATGTCTGAGCCAGTTAGCATGGAGGGAGTCTATGACACTTTCCAGAAGTAGCCCTTCTTTTAGGTGTGAAACCAAGACTGGGACTTTCTCCCCCAGTAGAGGAAAAAGTTGACGTCAAAAGGAAGCATGCTCCACCAAGACAAAAGCAAAAGGATTTTTTTTTTTTAACTGTGGGAAATTTTAAAAGATCTACCCATTTAGCTGCCCCCCCCAAAAAAATAGATATGCTTTCCGTGCAGAGAAAAGCACCAGCAAATTTTTTTTTTACTGCATTTTTCTAGTAAGAAAACGAATTTGTCCCTGGTTGTAGTAGCTCTATAGTAATTATAATAATAGTACCAGCAAATGCTGGTTAAGCACTTAGGCGGGAGGCACTGTGCTGAGAAAGCTCTTTACCATGGCTCATGACTCTTTGATCTTCACAAAATCTGGATGGAGGGTGATACTGCTGTTATCCCCATTTCATGACTGAGGAAGCGGGTGTTTGCAGAGGTGTAGAAATTTGCCCAGGGCACACCGCTTGTCCATGGGGAGGGCAGGGTCTGCCCCCACCAGCTGCGCTCCAGACTGGCACCCGGGATGCTAAAATGCCCCGGGTCTACTGTTTGTCACGGTGTGACACGAACTGTTTTGGTTTGGGGTTTTTTTTGTTTTTTTTTTTTTTGTTTTTTTTTTTTAGAATCTTCTCAGTTTCCTGTGGAGAGTTTTTCAGTTTGATTTGCATTTCACCCTTTCCATTATTGGTGATCTTCGGTGCTTCCTTTTCCTCCCATAACCTGGATGAATGGGCACTGAATCGGGGACCAGAAACCTGGGTGGGGGGTTTCACTTCCCCCACCAGCCACCTCCGTGATCTTGCCCGATTCGCCACCTCTTCAGGCCGGTTCTTTATCTGTAAAATGAAGTTGCAAGAGTTTAACAGGGATCTGCCCCTGTGCTAAGTAGCCTCCTTCCTCTCTCCCCTCTCCCCTCCCAACCTTCCAGCTCTTCTCCTTCCTTCGCTTCCTGGCCACTGGCAGGCCCTCAGGCCCTCCTTCTTATATGTGCCTGGCGGCCGGGGAAGTGGTGTGAGTGTGGGCTGTTGTCCAGGAGGCTCGGGGGACCCCGTCAGAGTGAGGAGGACAAGCAAGCTGATGTTGCTCAGTGGGAAGCACAGGTGGAGCTGGGACCCCTGCAAACTTACTGTAATGCTTTAACTCATCTTAACATGAAAAACTTTAGGGGCGCCTGGGTGGCTCAGTCGGTTCAGCGTCTGCCTTCAGCTCAGGTCATGACCTCAGGGTCCCAGGATTGAGTCCTGCATCCGGCTCCCTGCTCAGCAGGGAGTCTGCTTCTCCCTCTGCCCCTTTCCCTGCTTGTGCTCATGCACGCTCTCTCTCTCTGACAAATAAATGAATAAAATCTTAAAAAAAAAAAAAAAAAAACTTTAAAGGCCTTCAGGAAATGAGGGTAGTTTGGGACAGAATTCTTTCATTCTGAACACCAGTTCAGGGAAACCTATGTTTTAGTCCAAAGGCTTTCTAATCCTGAAGTTTGGTGGTTTCTGCTCACCATTAGGAGACAGTAACATGCCTTCCATGGCGGGATGGAAGTCGAGACAGGAAGTGAATGGTACCCGGTGAAGAGAATTTTTTTCGATACCATTTTTAGTTGACTTTTCCTTTAATCACAGAACATAAAATTATTTGTTGTCAGAGGATGTGTACATTGTATTAGACTTGAGTATTTGCAATATTTCAGGGAAACTGGGATTTATCTAATCCAGGTCAGCTGGTTAGGGTTCTGTGGAAGTAATCACCACCCGTATCTCGGCAAAGTAATGTTTTCCCAAATCATTTTAAATTTGGGGTCACTCATTTCACTAGTGTGTGTTTTTAAGTATTCCTTAAAGCTCTGGTCGCGAGCACGGGAGCAAGTTCTATGAGGCATTGAAATTTCCTCTTTAACTTCCTCAGACTTCTTTTCAGTTTGCTCTTGATTGTGTGGGAATTTGTGGGCCTTGATCACAGAAAGTCAGCCTCTAAAAGAGGAAGACTGCTTTAATGTCACTATCATAACACTCATTTTAGACTACAGAAATGATGTGCATCACTGGGGCCTTCTCGTCCCTATTTTAGGTGTGTTTCCAAGGAGTAGGTTGGTTGTCATGGTTTAGAAGAACTTCGCTGTCAGGATGCAGTCATACTAGAGGGAGGCACAGGCCGTCTGTCCCTCGGGGAGAGGTCTTGAGGAAATAAATAGCCTCCCCGCCAGAATGTTCCAGATGTTTCTCTGCTAGCAGAACTCAAGGTCAGATCATTTCTCAAGGCCCAGTTCTAGAATTCGCAGCTTCCAGAACTGAGGTTTGGTCTTTTAGGTAAACGTATGGAAAGGTAACATGTTGTCTTTAGGCTTTCCCCAGTTGTACTAGTCAGGAAGTGGCTGGAGAAAGGGGCTAATTCCCTGTCCGCACCTTCTCAGCATCTTCCTCCTTCTCTTCCCTGTTCATACTGCACCCCCACCATTCCCCCTTTGTCGGTCATCTCTGAGTGCGCAGGTGAGGTTAGAATTCTGGAATGCAGGCATAAGAGCAGCTCCCATTTATTATTTTTGTCCAGAGTTTTTCTGTCCGTGGCTGTGGCAAGGCCTGGGTGAGAATTCTTCCCTACCCTGGAGTCCCAGAGTGGCTTCCAAAATTAGCACAGAGCACAGAGGACTCTTGGAATGGACAGCACGTGTCCAGCGAGGCAGGCGCAGTTCTGTTGGTCAGGAAAGGGCACTCCACTCAGATTCCGTGTCCCCTTGTTCCTGGGAGTGCCACGGCCCTCGCCATGGCAGCTGAGCGCGGAGCCCTTGGGAGCCAGCTCCCGTCACACCCCTGTTATCCAACAGCGTGCCTGCTGGATATCTTACAAAGTGTAATGCTCCAGGCCCAGGCAAGATGTGTCATAAAGGGGAGACTTCGCCTGGTGGATAAAAATGCGTGTGTTCCTGCCCACGTTTTGCTATTCGCTGAGTTTTCAAAAACTTCCCAACCACACCCCTCAGTCTTTGTTTGAGTTCAAAGGGAGGCAGTGCTAACAGGATGTTTCTGGGCTCAGTCCCTGTTGCATTCAGGAGGCTGACTTTGGGAGGCCCACTCCAGAGACTTCATCTGAGCCCGGTGCCCAGGCCACCCCCCTTGGTGGCGAGTGTCCCATCACGGGCTCAGCGGTGACAGAGATGATTAAGACCAGTTTCTGCCCTCAAAGAGTCCTTTCATGAGTCTTTCCCTGTTTGCGTGGAAATACAGTCTGAGAGATGAGGTTGGGTTTCAGGTAACCCCCCCCCCAAAAAAAAACCCACAGATTGATTTTCTTTTCTGGAGCAGGAATCTGAGCAGGAACACCGTCAGGTTCGGTAAACTGTTGCAGGGTAGTCGTTCCCGGCCTCGGCGGGCTTCAAGGGTCCCACTAATCCTAGGTCACATGCCCCAGGGGGTAGTCCTTTCTCCTCCCTCCACTTTTAAGCACTTCTGGCCCACATAGATCCCTGGTTTAAAGGAGAAAAATGAAAGAAAACCTGCTATCCGCCCCAAATACCCCATGTCTTAATGTTTTTGTCTTAAACCAATGGTACCCCCCTTGGCTGACCCAAAATCCGCATCCCCATTCCCTTGCAGCCACCCAGTGAGCTCAGTATGCCAGCAGACGAGCTCAGCCCCGAATCATCACCTTCTCCAGAAAGACAAACAAAAACAGCCGGAAGGAGGGAGGGCGGACTGGGGGGGGGGGCGGGGGGCATAAATGATGCATCCAACTACAGTCTGGAAGGAGGCCTGCGCTGCCGGGCCTCCTCGGTGGGCGTGCGTGCGTGCGTGCGTGTGCGCGTGAGTGTGTGAGCACACATTCGCCGCCCGCCGCACCCCCGCCCCGGGCCGGCGGCCTGTTGGTGTCGGAGTGAATCGCTAATGCGCGCGTCGCCATGGCGACCAGGGGAGCGGCGGAGCTAAAAGCGGCAGCCTGGGCCTGCCCGCCTCCCCCGCCGCAGCCCACCCTGGGCGGCGCGGATTCTTTGTCTCGCTCGCTCGCTCGCTCGCTCGCCTGCCCTCCCCTCTCTCCCTTCCTCCTCCTCCTCCTCCCCCCTCCTCCCGGCCTTTGTCGCCGCACCCCCCACCCTCCCACCGCAGGTGCCGGGAACCCAGGGCTGGGCCCGCCGCTCCCCTGTGTTATTCTTGGGGGGCTTAATGCCTCCCTTGAAACCAGTCTTTTAAAGAGAGGATTAGGAGCCCAAGAGCTGTTCGTCCTCACCTGAACGCCTGGCCCTTGGCTCGTTGCCCCTCCGGCTGCGGCCCTCGGTGGCCACCCTCTCGCAGGACGGTGGAGGTCCAGGGCTGCCCATCTGGCTCTCGACCCCCGCCCCCAGCAACAAGGAGCTGGGAGTCCTGCAGACTCACCTCATCCGCGCCTCGGAGAACTCTCAGCTACGGGAGCTCCTCATCTAGATGGGGTAGCTGGCCCCAGATCAGAATGCCCAGGGCTTGAGCTCTTGGGGTCGCGGCTGTGGCATTGCTGTGTAAGCAGAATGCCCCGTGCTGCTGTTAGCATTCAGAGTAACCTAGTAATGAGGGAGGCTGGGGTCACAGTAATGACCCCCAACCCATAAACCTTTCTGTTATCCATCTTTGTCCTGGGGCAGCGTAATGGCTCTACTGGATGGCGCAGCTTAAAATGTCAGATTGTCTTAGATTCTAGCTGATCCCCCCTTCTAAACAACAAGGAAGGAAGGAAGGACATTTGTGGCACACCATGGTTTAGATTTTTAAAATCAACATATTCTGAATACTGTCTTTATCCAGCATATAGTTAGCCATTTGGCTTACCTGTACGTTTTGGAATGATCTCTTCCATGTTCAGAAAGTCACACTCAGTATTGAAATGATGAAACACTGATTAGCAGGACCCTCGGACCACTCTTGTCAGGAGTCAGTGGCTCTCTAGCACCCTGTTGTTTCCACCTCCATCACTCCTACCTCAGAGATGAAAGGTATGCCTTTCAGATGGGTATGGCTGAGGTTTCAGCTCTAAAGTCACCCCCTGATAAATGAGTATATCATGTATATTCACACAGAACAATGTCTGGATTGCTACACAGTAGTGGGCTGGTAGGTGCTTACAGGGAGGGGAGCTGAGAGGCTAGAGGAAAGGGTGGAAGGAAAATGTACTTTTCCCTGGTACCTGTGCATGTTATGGCATGTGCATTTACTGTTGGCTTTTTAAAATTAAATGTGATATTAAAATTTAATATCACTTCCTCAAGAATGCTTTCCCTAATTCCCCCCAAAGTAGGCCTATGTGATTCCATAGCATACTGCAGTTTTTATTTTCAGCGCTCTTCCCAGAGTTCTGGCTAAACAGTGGTAAGTGTGTAAGTCGTGTTATGTAAGTCTCCTCGCCAGACTCTAAGCTCCATGAGGGCAGGAGCAAGGCTTGTCTTAAACACCGCCATGTCTTCAAGGGCTGGCTCGCACTCAGCACTTAGTATGTATCTGTTGATTACAGAGATGAGGAGAAGTGGACAGGAGGCTACTGACCGAGTGATGGGGCCAGGGAGTCAGTAGGGGTGCCCATGGCTGTGGCCCTCCTCCAAGCTCAGTGACCCTCCAGAGGCTCAACCCCTCCTGTACCTAGGACTTCTGTGACATTGCTCCAAATAATTCCTGTGTCTAGTCTGTGTTTGCAAGCATCACAGTAAGAAGCTTGATCAGTCAGTTACCTTGTGTATCAGGGGACTGCTGTCACTTGCCAGAGCAGTTCCCAAGCAGCTGATTGGAGCAGTTGTCTGAGGCAAGACAGGGTCAGCTCTTCCTCCGGTCATCGCCAGGGAGGGTGACACTCTGGGGCTCCCCAGTGCCGGGCCTGCAGGAGACCACCGGAGGCTTTAAAGCGCCAACATTCAGGGGCCACACACAGACCAAGTGAGTCAGTCTCTAGTGGGAGAGCCTGACCCCTGTGAGGGCCCTTGTTTTGCAGATGCTTCTCTCATAATCCTGGTGTACAGTCAAGGTTAAGAAGTTTCCCAGAGCAAGCAGGGACACTTATGCTCACCAAACCCAGAGATTTTATTTCAGCCATAAAGCTGATGCTAATGCACTTTAGCCTGGACAAAGAGATTATTTGCTTTAGCCCACCTCAGATTGGTTCAGTGCTGCCCAGAGAACCTCTCCCTTGCTTTGCCTTAAAAAGCCTGCAGGTCCCCTTCGGTGACAGTTGTTTAAAACAAATATGTAACCATCTAATCAGGACACGAACCATTTTTCAGACTTGCCCAGGCAGCAGTGACCTAAATATTACTCAGGGCGTCTGACTTCCAGCCCCAGAGGAAGAGTGTATTTGGTTTGATTGTTTTCATGCTAATGAAGTTGAGCCAGTAATTCAAGGTCCCCATCGGAATGGCTAGAATCATTTGATGCTATGAAACAGTTCTTTAGACAGAAAGCAGTGGTATAGAGTTATTATGGAATTACTCATTTTTTCAGCGGAGTCAGTTATGCACTCATTCAATCTAATCTGCAGTGCCATCTTTTTAATTGTTAGGAGATAAAGACTGGAGGGGTTGATGGAAATGCGTTGGCCCTTCTACACCAGCCACCATAAATCTTTGGAAAGTGTGACTAACCCATTTATGAGCCAGCAGGTGTAGTGGCAGATTGTTCTGCCCTCTCTCCCAGGTAACCCTATAGGCAGTAAATAAGGCCTGTGTTAGAAACCACTAAAGCTGGGGTGCCTGGGTGGCTCAGTCATTAAGCGCCTTCCTTCGTCTCAGGTCATGATCCCAGGGTCCTGGGATTGAGCCCCACATCGGCCTCCATGCTCAGCGGGAAGTCTGCTTCTCCCTTTGCCTCTCCCCCTGCTTGTGTTCCCTCTCTCACTGTCTCTCTATCTGTCAGATAAATAAATAAAATCTTAAAAAAAAAAAAAAAGAAAGAAAGAAAGAAACCACTAAAGCTGTACACACACAGCAGGGAAATCTGCCTAAACTGCCCCCTTAAGACACTAGCTGCAGTTGACTTTCTCCCAGAAGTGTGCGTGCACTCAAGGTCAAGGCAAATTTGGCTAGCAGCCACCTGGGGATACTTCCCATTGAACTCTCTTAGGAGACCAGGGGTGCAGGGAAATAAAGGTTGCTCTGGGGACTCTTAAGTTAGTGATCCTGGAGAGAAGTGGAACTCCTTGTGGCAGGCAGGAAAAGCACAGATGTGGTCTCGTTTCCAGCCGGCACGCTCCAGCCGGGATCCAAACAACCCATTTCTGGGAACTTAAAATAAAAAGTAAGAGAGCAGTCAAATAGACTGGAAACCCCATGGGGCCTTTGATGTGCCTACCAGCAGCAGCCTGGTGAGTGGTTTCTGTGATGTGGGATTCCTGAGCAAGAACGACTGGACCACCGCCACCGGTTCCTCTCTCATTAGAGGGCCAGAAATAGATGCCCCGTCCCAGGAAAAGGGAAATAAGGCTGCATGGAATGTTTCATCTGTTGGAATATTGTTCTGCGCTGCCTGACAAGATTACTGAGTTCTCAGTTCTATAGCAGTGGCATTGAGTAAGAGTCTGAAAATTGAAGCATTATGTACTCGCTTAAAATAGCAAATGCAGAATAGAAAAACCAGAGCTGCTAAGAAGTGTGCAGAACACATTGATAGAAAGGCCTGCTTCGCCTCTGTTATTAGCAGCATGAAAGGGTGTATTGGAGCAGGGGGCAGATTTTCCATCAAAAGCATTTGTGTGGTCAAGGCTTCTGTACCACAGCGAGACAGGGAGGACATTTTTTAGCTAACATCACTGAGTGCAAATCCTTCTGTCCTCAAACAGGTGGTAGAAAGTAGGCAGTTTGTTTCTTTTCATGTCAGTGTTCTGGAGTTGGTTTATGAGATGGTTGCTTCTGTTTTAAACTCTGAATTCCCCTCAGAACAAAAATCCCCAGTTACTTGCTACCTAATCAAATATTCTCTGTCGTGGGTTACAGTTGCCTGGATGGGCAGCAAAATTTAGTAAGAGTGAGGTGGAAAATGTATAAAAAGAACTGTGTCATCATCCTTTGTCAGCTCAAATGGGATTTTTTAAATACCCAAGAACAGGTTGAAGGGGCCTTCTGGAATCAACACGCCTCGCGTCAGCATGGCGCTAGAAGGCGGCAGAATTGTTTCTGAAGGGGCTGGCCTGGCTGTGGTCAAGCACAGAGACCTTGAGACGCAAGGGCTCTTTCAGCCTCGTCTCAGTTGCTTGACCAACCTTCTAAGCGTAAGACCCTCCTTCACTGAAGCACTTTACTCTGTTAACAAGTGTTCATGGAGCGCGTAGTTCGCACCGGGCGCTGCACTGTAGCCACTTGGCCTACATTTTCTCCAGCTCTCCCCGGAGCCCTTTGGAAGAGAGGGCATCGCCCCCTGTTAATTATCCCTGTTTAGGAAACTGAGCTTCAAAGGATCAAGTCATCGGCCAGGGCCAGACAGCTGGGCTTGAGCCCGAGACCAGCTGATTCCAAACTGTACGTTCCCTCCACCGTGCCCTATTGTCTCCTCTCTTGATTAAGCAACATTCCCAGAAATACAAAGAAACCTGTGAGTCCCCAGGCCCTGTCTCTTCCCTGCTGCTGCTGCCAGCTGGAATGTCCAGCTCCCGGGTGTGGAATGGTATCCAGGAGAAATCACTTTTTCCAGGCTCGGCAAGCAGTGTGATGTGCTAACAAGCCCCTCCACGGGGACTTGAGCTAACCGTTCAGTAAAACAGAATTTGCTGATTGTCGTGGGACACTGACCAGTTTCCAAATTCCTATAGGTCACCACAGTTTGAGAGAACGTGGCCTTCTATTTGCAAAGCCAAGACTTCCTTTAATTTTTCTTTTGGTTTTTCCTTTGTCATTTGTACTCGCACTCCTAGGAATACCGTTTTAAAAGTTTGGACATTTTCAGATAAAGATAGCTGGAAAGAATGTTAGGCAAAGTGTTAAAAATAAATAAATAAATAACATGTAATAAAGGGTTTGAAATGCTAAGGGACCCTGAATGGGGGAGAGTGGTGGCCAGGTTGGGGAAGGCACGGTTGCTCAGGTGGGCCACTGGACTTGCCATGGTAACACTGCATTCTCAAATTCTAGGCTTATTTGCCTAAGAGAGCACAGCACCACAAGGATATCGTAAATAATGATTTTATAATAGAATCCACACTCAGAGTAGGTTTTGTGAAACAACTGGGATGTACGACCTACCTTACTGAATGTGTTTCCCTTAAGAAAAGGAGAGCAGTGAGGTGTGTACCCCGAGTCTACATCATGTGTAGTGAAACCCTTTGGATCATTTTCCAGAGGAAGTCAAGCTCAACAGCGCCCACAACCAAACTCATTGTCTCGGTCTCCTCCATCACCCGAGCTGAGGAGCTGGGGATGCGGTAGACTCCCTTTCACCATCTCCGTTCGTCAGTCACCAGATTCTTAGTCTGATGCGTCTCTCGGACTCGGCCTGTCTTTGCCCTCTTACCAACCACGGTCCTCGCTCCCTCGATTGGCAGTTTCTCAACTGGTCTTCCACCCTGAAAATGCCCACATCACCTGCTTCCTGTCAGTTTCATGTCCATCCCGCTCTTGATGAAGTGCCTGCTGTAAGCCAGACACTCTTTTGGGCACAGGGGATATAGAAAGATCCGTTTCCTAGGGAGCTTACCTTTGGAGAGCAGGTGGGAGCCATAAGAAGACAGTAAGCAAGCCAAGGATCAGACAAGTCAGTTTCAGATAGTGGTACCTGCACTGAAGAGAACAAAGTATCTATCTTCCCAACTTAAGAATCCTTAAGGGGGCAACTGGGTGGCTCAGTTGGTTAAGCATCTGACTCTTGATTTCGGCTCAAGTCATGCGAGCCCCGCATTGGACTCTGCTTCTCTCTCTCCCTCTGCTCCCCACCCCCGGCTTGCGTGGTGTCTCAAAAAAAAAAAAAAAAGAATCCTTAAGGGTGTCCCCATTGCCTACAGATTTAAGCCTAAACTCCTTGCCTGTCATCTACCCCAGCCTATCTGGCTGACCTCAGCTCCCACCACCCTCTCCCAAACACATGTCAATCCTGAACTCTGGGTCCGTGCTTGCCATTCTCTGCACATTCTCTAAATTTCACTTTTAGGTCAAGCTTCAAGGTCATCTCTGTCTGGCCAAGTCCTCCTCACCCTCTGAGGGGCAGTTCATTGCCTCCTGTCTGTAGAGTTCTGGAGATCTCTGTGTGCTGGGGAAGCCCAGGTAGGCTTCAGGGAGGAAGTGCAATTAGAGCTTGGAAGGTGCTGTCAAAGGAAGAAGACACAGTGGGCTGTGCTGAGCGAGCCCACCGGGCTCACTGTGAGCCTGTCCTCACAGGGAGTCGGCACCATGTCCCAGAGCTGCCTTCCTCCACGTCTGTGGGGAGTCATGTAAGGAAGAGAAAGCAGTTCTAGATCAGGGCGCTGAGAGCCCGGTTTGTTCAGTGTGTCTGCCTGGCAGCGCCATGGGCCACACAGCCCAAGAGGCTGCACCCTCTCAACAAAGCCCTCCCAGTCAGCTTGGACTGGGCACTTCCCTCTCCTCTGTGCTTCCTGCACACACTCTCTAGCCCTTTAATGGAGCCAACTCCAGTGCCTTAGATAGTAGCCATTTGTTCATTCCACCTCCCTCCCTGGGCTGTGGGCTCCTTGAGAATGGAGCTGTTTTATTATATATCTTGCAGGCCAGAGCCTTAGACACAGATGTTTGATGTAGAATGTGTTTCAAGACAATGCTGAGGAATTCCTGAGCTTGTGAATAGACTTCTTTTTCTTGGCTCCCAACACTGTTCAAAAATGCCATCCTTGGGGCGCCTGGGTGGCTCAGTTAGTTCAGCGTCTGCCTTTGACTCAGGTCATGATCCCAGGATCCTGGGATTGAGCCCCACATCGGGCTCCTTGCTCAGCGGGAAGCCTGCTTCTCCCTCTCCCTCGGCTGCTTCCCTTGCTCATGCTCGCACTCTCTGTCTCTTTCTTTTTGAAATAAAATCTTTTTTAAAAATGCCATCCTTAAAAGAGAAAATGCCATCTTCTAACCCCAAGCCCAGTGAAAATAATTAATCTTGTATATACGTTCTTTTCATGAGTCTCTTTAGAGTATACGCATCCCCAGTGTGTTTGTGCGGTAGCTGTGAACCCCCTTCAGTGCTCCGTTCACAGATGGGAGACTGCCATCCTGTTGGCTCCTCTGTCGAGTGACCCACAGCCACCACAGATCGAAGCCCGGATGCTCCTTGACCCCGGGGGGTTGAAGAGGCCAATACAGAATGGTGTCCCTGACAAACCACTAGAACCCATCTGTTCAGAGGAAGATGTGAGTCCCGGGGCATGTTGAGTCCAGTCTTTCTTAGCACCTTCATTAATGATGTGAGTAGAAAATGAACACCAGCATTCACAGATGGTGCTAACTTTGGAGGTGCTGTTAACAGAAGCATTAAGATAGGAGAAGTAGAAATGGAAGCAGGAAACAGCAAAAAGGTTTTAAAAAAAAAAAACCTCTCAAACATTTTTTTGGTAAAATCAAGCCCCTTCGAGCACAAGCACGGAGATGAGAAGCTGAAGGGGAAGTGGGAAAGAGGAAGGGACAGATGGAAGAGAAAGGTAGGGAAGGGGAGCTTGCAGACAGATGTCTCTCAAAGGCTCTGGCCTCTTGTTAGAGACGGTGTCCCCCTGACCCGGCCTGGGAGGCAGCTCCATTCCCAGCCACTGTCCCATTTGTTCTGTGGTAGGCTTTTGGTTTGGTTTGGTGGTGTTTTGTCTTGTTGCTTCTGTTTTTGGTTCTTTCTTCATATTTGAGGGAGCTGCGGGTATGGTTTTGTTCTTATCGTTTGGTTTTGCAAGGTTTCATTATCCCTTGCATAAAGCATTAATTTGGGCATTTTGGGAGGGACAGAGGGGAATGCAGCCTTTAAATAAAGAGTCCAGATTCCAAATATATAAAGCAAAATGAAGCATTCTCACCACCTCGGTCTCCAGTGGTGGGAGGGAGACCAATCAGAGAAGCGGGCGGCAACCCCCGACCTCTTGGGGTGAGCACCACCGAGCTGCCTGCAGCATGCAGAGGCCGCGGGAGGCCGTGCCCTGCTGCACCTTGCCAGGGGATGGCCGCCAACGCACAGAGAATAGGAACCTTCCGGTTGACAGAGACGGAAGCCAGGAGTGTCCAGGGAGCCACAGTCCTCCTTGGGGACTCCAAATGGAAAGTCGGGACACCAGTATGCACCAGGGAGTAGTCAAAACAGCGCACAGACTCTCCAAGCCCCAGGACAGCGCCCCATTCTTTGACCGCCTGGAACCAACCGGGCCTGGCCACATCAACCATCTCCTGGCCCAGGAGTGAAAGATGTAAATGCCCGGAAAGGGAAATAGACAAGCGGTGCAAGTGCGTGTACAGTGGGGGGCGTGGTCCGGGGCAAGACAGTCCCAACCGTAGCCCCGTCACAGCAGATTCCAAATGCTTTTGTATCTGACTCGTGAGCGCCAAGGATTGAAGAATCCCATCCCTGCTGCATGAGCGCTAGAAGAGCGTCTCGGTGTGGGGACTGGGCAGATGGGGGCATCACTCCCAAGACAGACCACCAGGGCCTGGGTCTAGCCTCATCACTTCACAGCTTCAAGAACACACATGACCCATCCGAGCTTCTCTGTCCTCGTCTGCAGAACGGGCATCATCAGCACCTCCTAAGGTTTGGGTAAGGATTAAAGGAGGTGATGCAAGTAGTAAAATGCTTCATCTAGTGCCTCATACATGGCAAGTTCTTGATAAATGCATGATGATTGTCAGCCTCCCCTGCCCCAATCTACATGTACATCTTACATCTACACAAGGCACGCTACTAAGCGGTACCAGCCTTAGGTGGCGCTTATCTGTCTATATATGTATGTTTTCAGACTCAATCAGTCCAGGTGTTTTTATTTCCCCAAGAACTTCATTAGCGTGGGGCAGGAGCACCTCATAAGGGAAAGTTTGGATTTACCAAGCAAGGTAGCAAGTCTCTGTGCAAAGTGATTCTTTGGTTCCGAAGAGTGAGCATCCCTAGTGCCTGTTAATATGTCTCTGCACATAAACAGACCCTTGCTCAGAACGAGGTACCAGGGACATACTGCTCAGCAACCCTGCTTTGAAGATGCTCCAGGCTGGCCCTAGGTCTCCCCAGTGAGTCCCAGCCACTTTCTTAGTCATGTCTTTTTAAAAAACATTATTCCTTTTTTAGACATTTATGGAACTCCTATTTTGTCTGAGACACTGCACTAGGAGCTCTCTATAGGGGGCTGAAAAATACTCAGCGTTGCTGTGCTCAGAAACACGTAGTAAATAGGGAGATCAGCTCACAGGTATGTTCTAGTGACTGTTTTAGTGGCAGGATGCACAGGGGCGAAGGTTTGGACTCAAGCCTCGTTGCCTGGGTTCAAATTCTGGTGGTGCTGTGTGACCTTGGCAGGTACTTAGCCTCTTTGCACCTTATTTCCTCTTCTGAAAACGGAACTTCCCTCATGCAGTCATGAGGATCTCATGAATTGATATTTATAAAACACTAAGGAGGGGGCGCCTGGGTGGCTCAGATGGTTAGGCAACTGCCTTCGGCTCAGGTCATGATCCTAGAGTCCTGGGATCAAGGCCCGCATCGGGCTCCCTGCTCAGCAGGGAGCCTGCTTCTCCCTCTGACCCTCCCCCGTCTCATGCTCTCTATCTCTCATTCTCTCTCTCTCAAATAAATAAATAAAATCTTAAAAAAATAAAAAACACTAAGGAGGTACTATGTGCTTTCTTGGTATTGTTAGGTTATTATTATACACGCATACTTTGTTTCATGTGCTTCCCTTTATTATGCTTCATGGATCAGAGATGGAGAAGCACAATCAGAATTCTTGGAAGCACCTATACAGGCACACCTCATTTTATTGGGCTTCACTCTACTGCGCTATGTAGACAGTGTGTTTTCTACAAATTGAAGGTTGGTTGCCACCCCGCATTGAGCAAGTCTATTTGCGCCATTTTTTCTACAGCATTTGCTCACTTTGTGTCTCTCACATTTTGGTAATTCTCCCGATACTTCAAACTTTTTCATTATTATTATATTTGTTATGGTGATCTGTGATCCGTGATGTTTGATGTTACTACTATAATTGTTTTGGGGAGCCAAGAACTGCACCCATACAAGATGGTGAATAAGTAAATGTGTATGTTCTGACTGCCCCACTGACCATCTGTCCCCCACCCCCACTTCATATCTCTCTTCCTCCCTCCAGCCTCCCTATTCCCTGAGACACAAGTCTTGAAATTAGGGCAATTAATGACCCTACAATGGCTTCTAAGTGCTCAAGTGAAAGGAAGAGTCGCATACCTCTCACTGTAAATCAAAAGCAAGCAATGATTTAGCTTAGTGAGGAAGGCATGTCGAAAGCCAAGACAGACCAGAAGCTAGACCTCTTGCACCAAACAGCCAAATTGTAAATGCAAAGGAAAAGTACTTGAAGGAAATCAGAAGTACTACTCCAGTGAACACATGGATGGTAAGAAAGTGAAACAGCCTGACTGCTGACATGGAGAAAGTTTTCAGGGCCAGCCATAGCAGTCCCTTAAGCCAAAACCTAATCTAGAGCAAGGCCCGAACTCTCTTCAGTTCTGTGAAGGTTGAGAGAGGTAAGGAAGCTGCAGAAGAAAAGTCTGAAGCTGGCAGAGGTTAGTTCATGAAGTTTAAGAAAAGAAGCATTTTCCAGAACAGAAAAGTACAAAGTGAAGCAGCAAGTGCTGAGGCAGGAGCTGCAGCAAGTTCTCCAGGAGATCCAGCTCAGATCATTCGTGAAGGTGGCCACACCGAACAGCAGGTTTTCAGTGTAGATAAAACAGCCATCTATTGGAAGAAGATGCCATCTAGGACTTTCATAGCTAGAGAGGAGAAGTCAATGCCTGGCTTCAAAGATTCAGAGGACAGGCTGACCCTCCTGTTAGGGGCTAATGCAATGGGTGACTTGAAGTTGAAGCTCACATTGACCATTCTGAAAATCCTAGGGCCCTTAAAAATTATGCTCAATGTGTGCTCTACAAGTGGAACAACAAAGCCTCTGTGACAGTATCTGTCTTCAATATCGTTTACTGAAGAGTTTCAGCCCACTGTTGAGATCTACTGCTCAGAAAAAGATATCTTTCAAAATACAACTGCTTGCTGACAACACACCTGCTCACCCAAGAGCTGTGATGGAGATGGATCAAGGAGTAATATCAGCTTTCAAGTCGTATTGCAGAAATACATTTCATAAGGCTCTAGCTGCCACAGATGGGGATTCCTCTAATGGACCAGGGCAGAGTAAAAAACTCAAAACCTTCTAGAAAGGATTCACCATTCTTGATGCCATTAAGAACATTTGTGATTGGGGCGCCTGGGTGGCTCAGTCAGTTAAGCATCTGCCTTCAGCTCAGGTCATGTTCCCAGGGTCCTGGAATCAAGCCCCACATCGGGCTCCCTGCTCAGAAGGGAGTCTGCTTCTCCCTCTGCCTGCAGCTCCCCCTGCTCCTGTGCTCTCTCTGTCAAATAAATAACTTAAATAAATAAAATCTTTTTTAAAAAACATTTGTGATGCATGGGAAGAGGTTAAAATATCAATGTTAACAGGAATTTGGGACAGGTTGAGTCCCACCCTCACAGAGGACCTTGAGGTTCAAGACTTCAGTGGAGATGTGGTGGAAACAAGAAAAGTAGAATTAGAAGTGGAGCCTGGAGATGGGACTGAGTTGCTGCAATCTCGTGATGAACCCCGAGCAGATGAGGAGTTGCTTCTCACAGACGAGCGAAGTGGTTTCTTGAGATGGAAACTGCTTCTGGTGAAGAGGCTGTGAAGACTGTCGAAATGACCACACAGGATTTAGAATATGACATACACCTGGTTGATAAAGCAGGAGCAGGGTTCCAGAGGACTGACTCCCACTCTTGAGAGAAGTTCTGCTGTGGGTAAAATTTTATCAAACAGCATCACCTGCTACAGAGAAATCATTCCTGAATGGAAGAGTCAAACTTCACTGTTGTCTTATTTTAAGAAATCGTCCCAGCCGCCCCAGCCTTTGGCAACCAGCATCCTGATCAATCCACAGCCACCAACAGCGAGGCAATACCCCTCCACCAGCAAAAAGAGTATGACTCGCTGAAAGCTCGGGTGATGGTTAGCATTTGTTAGCAATAAAGCGTTCTTTAATTAAGGTATGCACACAGTACTATTTATTATACACTTTAATAGACTACAGTATAGCATCAACTTGTTACACGCACTAACAAAAGAAGTCATTTGAGTCGCTTTATTGCAGGGTCTAGAACCGAACCTGCAGTGTCTCCGAGGTATGCCTGTATTCACTTTTTTTTTTTAAGATTTTAATTTATTCATTTGAGAGAGACCGCGAGCAAGAGCAGGGGGAGGGGCAGAGGCAGAAGCAGACTCCCCGCTGAGCAGGGAGCCCGATGCGGGGCTTGATCCCAGGACCCTGGAATCATGACCTGAGCCAAAGGCAGACGCCTAACCAACTGAGCCACCCAGACGCCCCTATATTCACCTTTTTTAAAATTTTCACTTTTACCGTATTATAGTCAGAAGCCGGTTTCTGTGTGATGGTAATTCTCAGGTACCTACTGACCCTCCTTTTCCAGTCCAGTACCTCCTTCATGTGCACAGTATCACTTCTCTGATGTGCTGAGCACTATGAATACACATATACGCAAGCTGTTTAGTTGGGTTCAAATCTATGTTCTTTTAATATTGTCTGCTGATCTACATCATATGTTTTAGGAAAGCATATTAAGATCATTTTCTGTGATAGTAGACGTGTCATGAGTACCTTCCCGCTGAACTCCTCCCCGATAAAGGAAACAAAATAGTGAGTTCTTTCCCCAGCGGTGCATTTTGCCAGCCTTCCTGTGATTCCTGTTTGCCTTGCGTAGCTTGTTTTGTTTAACTTTTCTTTGTCGTGATTTAGAGGGTCTCTTGCAAATGGCATATAGCTGCATTTCTAAATTAAATCTGAGAAGTCCCTTTTAACGGGTCACATGCCTAGATTTACACACCCACGTTAGTGTTTTCTCATTCCCACGTTTCTTCTTGGCTGCTTTTGTTCCTCTTGTCTACCTTGCATTAGATGAAGCAGAGCGTCTTTCCCACTTCCCTCTACTTCTTCCAGACTTGTATGTATCAGTCGAGCATTCTTGTTTACCATTCATTTTCTTCACGCCTGTGCAGCTCTTAGGATGTCTAAAGTTCATCAGTGTCCCCACCCTCCTCCCAGAGGCAAAGACCCAAGTCCCTCCCTGAGGACCACCACCCCATCTGTCATGTTGTTGTTTTCCTGGACTTTATTTAGATCGGTGCTCAATTGGACCCCCAAAGTTAGTCATTTCCATTTATTATGATTATTATTTCCAGTGAATGCTTATTGAGATTTACCTTAGTGTCTGAGTCAGTCTTTGTTCTGCCCACATGCTCAGATGATTGGCTGGGTATAAAATTCTAGCATGATGATTACTTTCCTTCAACGCTTGGAAGAGTCTGTTTTCATTATTTTCTTACATTTGATGAGAAGGCCTACTCTTCCTTTGCAAGTGATGTGTCTTTTCCCTCTGGGTGTTCTTAAGGTTTGCTCTTTGCCTTTGGTGATCTGCATTGGGTTTGCTGTTCAAGAGGTTAAGAGAAGAAAGCTTGAGGTTTTAGGTCTTTCCTGGGAAACTGTTTTCCCACACAGCAATTCCTTTGCCACTTTGCCGGGCCGGAAGGCAGACTCGTGTGGCCTTTTTCTAGATCCCACAGCCTGCTGGGGCTCAGCCTCCTCCCAAATCTCAGACCCGGGCATGACTCCTGCCCAAGCCAGCACGTCCCCAGGTTTGGCGTCTGCTGGACCCTCCCTCTCCCAGCGGCCCCAGAGTATCTGTTTAGCCCCAACAAAAACAGAAGTAGCATTTCCGGAAGCCGGGTTTTGAAAGACTGGCCGTCTGTGGCTTCACACAAGCAGAGGGGCTTGCTTCCTGAGGCGAAACGCAAACACAGCTGCACACGCGGGCCCTAGCTGTCTGTTGGCCAGCGCCCGAGCCTTGGCGTTGGGGATCCGGGGGCACCCAGATGGAGAAGGGCCTGACTCTGGGGCCTGGGGTCCATCACGAAATGCTGACCCCACCTTTCATCACTTGGAGACGCATCTGTTTACTATTTGCCTGCGCTTGGGGCAAGGCAAGCTTCCTCCCACCACATCCGGCGCCCGCACTGGCCCCACCTCCTCGGGAACACCTCGCAGGTCCCCAGAGGCCCCGCCCCCCCCGCCCCCGCCCCCCCCCCCCCCCCCCCCGCCCCGTCCCCTTAGGGCGCGGTCATGCACCGCTCAGGCAGGGAACCCCCGCAACACCACGGAGAAGTGGCCCGCGCATTTCCACAGAGCGGGCCCATGGCTGGGCGCCTCCTCATCCCAGCTGCACAGGGCCGAACAGGAGGCGACATTTTCTGGGCCGATTCAGCTCCCAGGGAGACTTTGGTTGCCCTCTTCAGTGCGGCGCCTGCAAGAAACACACGGCTCGCGTGGGGACGCCCGTGGACGGGGTCTTGCCTTTACCCACAGATTTCTCTAATGAGGACAGGCGCCTAAACACAAAATGAAGGAGCGTAATTCGATAAAGGCCATTTGCCTGCAATGATGGCTTGGAACAGATGAAACAAGATGAGAGTCCCCGAATGCCAGAGTTTGCTGAGCCTTTAAATCCTGTAACAGAGGATGGGGAGGAAAGCAGCCCTCCCCTGGCCACCCCACTCCAGCGGCAGCTGTCGTTGGGCTTGGCATGCCCTCAGAGAGAGACACCCTACCTCCATCTATAAAATCTGCCTTCTTTTCTTTAAAAGATGAGGAAGGCACTCTAGCTCTGTAAAGATTTCCAGTGTGGTGAAGCTCCAGCCAGAGAGGTCAGCTGATCCTCCTGGAGGGCCCCTTCCTGGCCACCCCTGGGACCCTGCTACCGCTCTGTCTCCAAAGCAGGCACCAGAAACCCCTTGCTGGTCTTAAAACCATTTTGGTTGAGCCTGAGATGAGAAAAGAAAACATGGTTTGAGGGCAAGTTCTTATTTGTCCCTTTAAAATTTGATTTGATTTTTTTTTAAGATTTTGACAGAAAGACAGCGAGAGAGGGAACACAAGCAGGGGGAGTGTGAGAGGGAGAAGCAGACTCTCTGCAGAGCAGGGAGCCCAATGCGGGACTCAATCCCAGGACCCCAGGATCATGACCTGAGCCAAAGACAGACGCTCAACGACTGAGCCACCCAGGCACCCCAAGATTTGAGTTGATTTTAGAGCGCGCGCATGAGCCAGGGAGGGGCAGAGGAGAGGATCACCAGCAGACTTTGCGCTGAGCACAGAGCCCACACAGGGCTCAATCCCACCACCCTGAGATCATGACCTGAGCCGAGACCAAGAATCGGATGCTCAACCGACTGAGCCACCCAGGGGCCCCTACTCTTCTTTCAGATCAATCCACTCTTTTTGGTTGTTATCGTGGTAAAATACACAGAACATAAATTTACCATCAGCAGTGCTGTGCAGCCATCACCACCGTCTAGTTCCAGAATGTTCTCATCAGCCCAGAAGGAAACCCCATACCCTTTAAGCAGTCCCTTCACACCCCACTCCTCTGTTTCTGTCCCTGTGGATTTGGGTAGTCTGCACATTTCATGGGAGTGGAATTATACAATACATAGCTTTTTGGGCCTGGCTTCTCTCCGTTAGCATGTTCTCAGGGTTCATCCATGTTGTAGCCTGGGTCAGTACTTCCTTTTTATGGCTGAATAATATTTCATTAAATGGATATACCAGTTGGCTCCTTCATCGGTTGATAGATATTTGGATTATTTTTGCCTTTTGTTTATTGTAAATAATGCTGCTGTAAACATTCCAGTACATGCTGTTGTGTGAACATCTGCTTTCAGTTCTTCTGGATGTATCTCCAGGAGTGGAAGGAATTGCTGGGTTGTGTGGTAATAATTCGATGTGTGACTTACTGGGGAGCCACCAAACTCAATCCACATCATCTTTGTCCCCTGTCCATGGCTGTGTGGGGACAGTGCCCACGGATGTTGCTTAGCTCAGCTCTTAAGACCAGAGGCTGTTCTCCTTCCAACCCACATTGTTCTATTCTAAAATCATCACATGTAGCCCCTCACCCTTCACTTCTGCCCAAACCCCACAGCACCCCATGAAGACAGGCTGGGAATCAGCACAGGGCCGCTCAGGGAGATGCCAAGGGAAGGAGCAAGGAGCTCAAGCACGACTGTCACTTAAGTATGGAATATTCCTTTGCTAAGGGGCAGGCCTCCCTTATAGAACCATCCCATTTTACAGGCTGTCTGGCCACTTTCCCTTTGGGATGAACTTCATGGGCTGGGCATGCTTCAGCCCTACAAGGATCTCAGCCAATTGCGCCCAGCATTTATGAGTATTTGGAGTTGGCAGAGTTGCGGTGCTGGGAGGGAACAGTTCGCAGACCAGGGGACGCGAGGCCTGCACACCACGCTAGCGCCGCCAGTCCCAGAGAGCAGCCTAGCTAGAAATGCAGGTGCAGCCCAGCAGCACCAGGGGAGCATGCCCACATGCCCCCCGCAGTGTGGGAGCCCGGTAAGGCCCCTCGCTGCCCTCCGAGGACTCACATTCTAGAAGTGGAGGCCAGTACGTGTGCTGAGGCTGCCTAGAAAGGCTAGCAGAAATGCTTCCTGCCCTGCCCAGTGCGGGGAGAAGCCGACTGGAGCTCAGGTTCTCTGCGGCTTTTTCTCTCCTGCAGCCCCCACTCCGGGGGCTCATTTACAAGGTGAAGTTGGGCCGTTGTTACCTTGTTCTCCATTCTACAATAACCACTTGCTCTTCCATCTCCCACCAGCCTCAACCCTGCACCGAGAGTGCAGAGCAGATACCAGAGATGCCCAGAGCCTGAAAGAGGAAGGAAGAGTGGTCAGGGGCCACTCTCTATGGACACTGAACTCAGGACTGGGGAGGGGCTGGAGTCAGAAGGAGCCTAGTGAAGGTAGCATGACCCAATGGTACGAACACAAGAACGTGGGGGTGGCTGGTCAGTCCCATCCCCCCCCTCTGTGTTTGGAATGTGGCCCTTTTAGAGCCATTTCCTGAGGGCTTTGAGTCCCCCAGGTGACTCTAGAACCCACTGCATGCACACTACAGTACCATGGGGTGGGGGGCACAGACGCAGAAAGTGGGAGACAGAGCCTGTCCCCAGCAATGCGCTGAGGGAAGGACACATGCCCACCAGGAGGCAAGGGCAAAGGGGAGGCCTCTGCCAGAGTCAGAAGGGGGACATCCCCAGGGGATATAATTCCAGCTCAGAGGGACCCAGAGGCGGTGCCGGGTCAACCAGAGGGCCCAGGAGGCTGGCTGGCTAAGCAGGGGAAGGTGCAGGCTCCGGGTCCTAGAAGCATCTCCAGCCGCAGGCAGGGCTGCAGTGCCGGGGGCTCTGCCTGCCCTGGGCCCGCACGACAGTGGGGACCAGGAGCGCAGGGCCGCACCCCTAGACCCCGCCCAGCCACCCCGGCTCCCCCAGGAGCAGAGCCGTGCCTGAGTCACTGCCGCTGGTGGACTCTATTTTTATGTCCAAGTCTGCTTAAAAATAGCGGTCTAAGCCAAGGTTTTAGCTGCAGCTGACAAGACATTAAGTATTAGATACCTGATGCCCACAAGTGAGAACCACGGCTCTCCTCCTGCTGCACCGTCTGCCTCTGGGGCAGACCCGGGGGAAAGCAGGCGGCAAAGGGGCATGAGGAAACCTCGCAGCGTGCGGGCAGGTGCCGGGAGAGCTGGGGCCGCGCCTCCTGTGACAGGGCCTCACGCACGTGCCGGGAAGGCGCCTCGCTTGCACCTGGTGCGCCGCCAGCCTGCCCAGCGCCCGGGATCCGGGCCGACGCCACAGGCCCTGCTCCTTGCGCCTCTGGCTCCGAGAAAGCCGAGGGGTGCGAGCCGCGGCGTGGGGGTGTGCCAGCCCACGAGAGCACACGGGAGGTGCCCGCTGCTTCGCACACGTTTCTTGGCTCAGCAGATGGGTGGCGGCCCGCGGCAGGTGCATCCGCACTGGGGGTCCGCTACCATGCGGGCCTTTGGAGACCCCAAGTGGGAGAGGGCCTGCCCAGGGCACTGGGGAAGCAGGAGCCAGCCCCAGTTCTCCCGGCCGGGCCCGATGGCGGGCAGGACTGCCGGAAGAGCTTTCTCTTGCCAGGGAGAGCACGCAGGCAAGCATCTCCCGTCCGCCTCCGCCCCTCCCCCGCCGGCTGCCCAGACGCGCCTCCCAGGGCTCCCTGTTGCAGCCACAGACTACTGATCAGTAGCCCCGAATCAGAAGCCCGTGCCCCTCCCAACGAGTCCCCTGCTGACCTCTAACGCCCAAGTGACCGGGTCCCTGCCTCAGGCCAGAGCCCCGGTGGCTCTGGTTCGAGTGCATTCTGAGCTCTGGGCCAGTGCAGCAAGTCGGGTGCAGGCCCAGGCCGCAGCGTCAGCCCCGCTCTCTGCCGGCTCTGGCTTGAGGCTGCAGCCCAGCCCCGGTCTCTGCTGCCCTCTCCCTCTCCTGGGGCACCGCCTGTGCCTGTGGCCCTTGGGCCACCCACCAGGCCCCGGGGAGCTGGGCAGATGCGGGCCCAAGGGGCTGCCGGGGCCATTCACCCCACTCTGGCTGCCTCCTAACTGCCTGCTGGTCTTTCTCTTTTTGGTTCTTCCAGTGAGAAGCGCTACCTTCAAGTCAACGTCACCAACCCCGTGCAGTGCAGCCTGCATGGGAAGAAGTGCACGGTCTCCGTGGAGACACGGATCAACCAGCCGGAGCCCGACTTCACCAAGAACCGCTCGGGCTTCATCCTAAGCGTGCCGGGGAACTGACCGCCCACCGGGGAGGCCTCGCCACCCCGTCTGACTTGCTGACTCCCCGCTACCCCCCGCTAGAAATCAGCTCGCAAGGGTCCGCCGTGCTTGGGGCCGAGCCCCTCTTCTGCCGCCTCCAAGGCTCCTCCCCTGAGGTTTTCTTGCTGGCTTTCTGTCTTTGGTCTCCATCTTCCTCTGCCCCCACTTTCCACAGTCCTCACTCAACAAACCAAAGACCCCGGTGCCCTGCCACAGATCCCTGGGCTCACACCCAGACCAGAGCTCCCTGCAGAAGCAACTTGATGTCAGCGGAGGCCCCTGCCACCACAAATCGCCCCCCCACGCTGGCCAGGTCAGGCCCTGACCCAGTGACTGGCAGTTGACCCCGCAAGGGGTGGATGCGGTTTCCCCAACCCCAAACATGCTCCCCTGGGGGGCTTGGGGGAGATTGCCGGAGATAAGCTGGGGATGTAGCCCTGCTCTCTCCGTGAGCACAGCCTGCCACCCCTTTCCCCCAAGGGGACTTGGCTCAGAGATCCTTGGTGGAGCCCCTCTCCCCAGCAGTTAGCCAAGGCCATCAGGAGAGCAGGTTCACCTGTCGGGCTGGCCCCTTGGCCCGGAAGCCAGCGCTGGCAGAACAGTCATGCCCACCCCCGCCCGGGCCCTGCAGGCCACCTCTGCGGGAGAGAGCAGAGCAGGTGCTCCAAGGCCCATCTTCCTTAACTGCACGGCCTGGGCCCGTGGTTGTTGCACAGTGATGTGTGCAACACACAGGGCTGCGCCTCGGGTGTGGGGTCTGCTGTGCCCACACTCATGTCGGGCACACTGGTGAGAAAATGGGAGTTGCAGGGGCCAGGGAGCACTCTGGGGCGGGGGGACTGTCCGGAAGTTTTCCCTGACACCCCTGTTTCAGACACATTCGGAGAACAAGGACCAAGGCCGGAGGGGCAGAGTGACAGAAACAGAGTGGGGGGTCCTGGCACTGCAGGCCAGGCCAGGCTGCTCCCCGCCGCCACAACTGGGGCCCCGGCTGGGCCCAGCAGAAAGCACACGTGCCTCGGTGCCTTCCTGAGACCACTCTGCTCCGGAGCCTCGGCTGAGGACGCGGCCCCAAGCCTCTGAGCAGCCCGGGCTTCTGGGCCAGGAGCCTTAAAAGGAGAGATTTGGGACACTCCGTGTGGGGAGAGGGCTGAGGGGGAGCCCACAGCTCGGGAGGAGACTGGCGGGAGGTAAGAGAGGGACACGCTGATGTTTTTTTCAATTTCAGACCCAGACCCTGCCCACCCCCCCGCCCCACCCCCACCGCATGCTCCTGCACCGCCACCCTGAGCCCCCCGCAAATCACACCGAGTGCCTGCCCGGTCACCTAGCCGACCCGCCGGCTGGTCCCAACAGCCTGGTGTCCCCTGCGCACACACCCCCACCCCCCGACTTCCCAGGGCCCGCAAAACATTTGCACCATGTGCAGTTCGCAATAAAGAATCCTCTTGGCATCCTATCCTTAGAAACCCGTTCTCATTCTCGAAGCCTGGTCAGCTGCCTGCACCGCGCAGAGGTGCCATCAGCCTGGTTTAGCAACGGAGTTTTGCCAGTCACCTTGACACCAGTGGAACCATCCTAACTGGAACGGCGCCTCCTCTCCTTTCCACTCCTTTCCTCAAACTCCTTGCTTTACACTAGAGACGTGCACGTGTATGTTTGAGACACACCAAAACGGAACATGCCAAATGAGTGCCTTTCTGGGACTAGGGAGGAGGGGTGGGCGGCGGGGCCCTTCCTGCCGCCTTTCGGGGTTGCCTGGGGCTCCTCAGCCCAGTGCAGGGGCCTCCCAGCTGAGGGCCAGTCGACAAGCACTTTTTCTTGATGTCCTGAAAGAAGTCCCAGTGTGTAGCAACTGAAGAAGGCTCAAGCCTTCAGGGTGTGAGCTCAGTGGTGCCTCCAGGTGCTGGGGGAGAGCAGGAGGACGCGGCGACTGTATGCAATGAAGTGTTTCTCTTGATCTAATTAAATGCAGTTTTATGGTTTGCTGCGTTTATTCCTATTTTCCATTAAATTAACTTTATTTCTAGAGCATATTTTGATTTACCATCAAGAGCAATAAAGCATTAAATCTTATTTTTAAAGGTGTCCTGCTTATCTGTAATTGAAAACTATACCCACAATTGTGACATTCCAGCTGGTAAAAAGCTGCTGTCCCAGAGGATGGGAGGGAGCATTAAGCACAAATAAGGTAAAATGGAGGATAATTTACAGGAGGCTTTTCAACGAAAATATTAGACACCCAGCGGGGAGGCGGCGGAGTTCAATCGAAGCACGTCGTTCCACCATTTTGAGGCCCATGCGTTAGACTCAAAAGTTCACTGCGTTCGTGTTGACCAAAGTCGGAGCATGTATCTGTGAAGGACAAGCTCCGAGGCCTGCAGCGGCCTCTCCCCAGGCAGGCGGGTGGGCTGGGGACAATGGGGGTGGCAGGAGAAGCGGGAGGGATCCTGGACCTCTGGGGGCAGGGGCGGGGCAAGCGGCAGGTAAGCAAGCCCTGAGCCTCCCCAGCACCCAAGGGCTGCCCGGTCACCGTCCTTGGTGACAAAGAACATGCAGTGCGGCTTCTGTGACTCGGACCGAGGGAGACGCCCTGAATTAAGCCAGTGGCCCCGCTCACAAAGCTGACCATACCCGAGGGGCAACCTGGGGGTGGCAGTGCCTTCCCGGCGTCCAGGGGCACCTCGGGCCGGCAGCGTGCAGGCCCTGGGGAGCCTTGAGTCCACACTGCCCTGGACCCTGAAGCTTAGGCTGGGGGCGGGCGCGGGCGCAGGCACGGACGCGGACCACTGGCGGTACCGCCGGTAGGGGGCCCACCCCTTGCCACAGTCGTGGCCTGGGGTGGTTGCTTATTTGGGAGCCCCAGGGGCTGGATTCCTCGCTCTTGCAAACCTGCACCAAGCTAAACTGGCAGGGCTGAGCCACGCGGACACCACTCCACAGCCGCCGGCAGAGAAGCAGCCTCTGGGCCAGGGGCGCTGAGCAGAGCCAGGCCCAGGATACGTGGGGGCAGCGGCCTCAGAGCCAAGCTCCACGAGGGAGCCCCTGCGGGAGCCACAGCACCAGCCCTCACCGGGCCAAGCCTGGGCCTGATCTACCCCCCACCTCCGCCACCGGTCCCAGTCACCCAGCTCTGCCAAGCCAAGCCAAGCCAAGCCCGGGCAGCCTCTGAGGAGCAACTCCCACCCCGCCGCCCAGCTAAGCCTGAGTTGACTTAACCTGTGCTTCTCTCTTAATCACCTTAACTTGAACGCAGGGGTTAAGCCCTCTCCCTGAGCCCTGCCCTGCCTTCACCCACCCCTCCCCTCCCCCATGATTCAAATCCAATTATGTTCCGAGCGCAGGAATCATTTAGAAAAGGGGCCCCCCCAAACTGCTCGTGAATGACAAGAGGCCTATGGAATGGATGGTCAGTGCATTTTATTTAATCAGCACAGTACAAAAATAAATAAAAATAAGGGAAAGGGAATTAAATTACAGCCAAACTGAGCTTCATGACCTTGTCAGATTATAAACCACACATACTTACAAACACACTACACATACATACAAAATGAGACAAATATAAATTAATATTAACAATACCCACGGTTTGGTCAAAGAATAACTACAAAACGAATTGCACTAAGAACCAACATACACCGCACGTGTAATTAGCAGTTTCAAATATACAGCGATGAATAATTCCAAGTGGAAAAAAATGGCACATTTTCTTCTCATTGCAAGTTTAACAACTGCTGGAACAAAACTAAATTCTAATAGCTGCATGGAAAGAATATATCAACCCTTCAGGTTTACAAGAAAAAGAGAAAAACCAAATCCTGAACTATTATTCCTGTGACTGGTTCTGTGCACGGGTGTAATGTTCACGGCCATCTGTTCTAAGATTATTTTTCTTAAGACACAAAATGCTCCTGGTTCGCATGCACAAGATCACTGTCAAAGCAACAATGAAAGAATAAAGGGTTTGTTTTTTTTTTCCCCCGTAGGTTAGTTTTTTTTTTTTAATTGTTGTTCTAAAAGTAGTCTTCATAGCAGCATGTCAAATGGGTTCACTGCCTGCACACTTGAGTCCATCAGCTCCTGCACCCAGGACTGACCAGCGCAAGGGCGGGGAGGAGGAAGGGGCAGGCTTCACACTGGGGGGGGGGGGGGGGGGGGCGCAGCCAGAGACTGGCTTCCTTCGTCCCCCAACCACTCCTGAAATTTGCACCTCCTCCGAGAAATAAAAAAATAAATACGGAGAAAGAGAAGGAAACACACAAAACCGGAATCCTGGGGATGCAACTGAAGTGCAGTCTCGGGCCAAGTTCGGCCGCCACCGAGAAAGAGCGACTACGGACGCGCACCCCTCCTCTGGAGACTCGGCACCCGAACCTCCCTCTTTCGGGCCACCAGGGCCTGCTGCCCCCACGGGCCTCCTACCTCAGGTCACACGTGGCGGCAGGATCTGCACAGACGGGCTGTGTGACAACTCCGACCGAGAAGAGGCGCGGCGGCGGCGGCAAAGTCTGTGCCAGCAACCTTCCAGCAGGTTCCTTCCAGCTCCACATCAGATTATCTGGCAGCCCCAGGAACGGAACGGCTCAGGCTCAGCGTGGGCCCAAGGCGCAGCTGGGGCTAACGCGATCCCAGCCCAGGCAGGCCCTCCCCCTCTTCTCCGGGAACACCCAGGCCGGTGGCCCGGCTCCAGGCCTCTTACACCGGGACCTCCGTTTCACAGCTTTCTCTTGTTCGTGTGAATTTCAGTAGTGCTCGTGCTGAAACCAGCAGCCACCTGGAACCTAACCCTATGTCAAAGGACCCTCTGCCTTCCCCCAGCCCCCTATTCCAGCACTCCCCGGGAGGGGGAGGGGGGGCATGGGGACTGGAAGAGAGAATTCCCCAGAGCGTCCTCACATTGGTCTTTGTTCCCCAAAGCTGGAGTGATGGGCCACGGAGTAAGGCTCGCTCCCTTCTCCCGGTCCTCTCCCAAGTCCCAAGCCACCAATCTGGGAGAATTAGAAAGGAAATTGATTAAGTACACATCGTGTGTTTTCGCAGCCACGAGGGTAAGGTGGAAACCCAAACCAGCAGCTGCAAATGATCAGGTGCAGAATCAGCAGGCTTCCGAAGCAATCAGGAGCGCTACTCCCGTCTTGGAATTGTCTCCAAGATCCAGTGGTCTCACTGGGCCTTGCGGGGCAAGGCTTCGTCTTCAGAAGAAACTGAACTGTTTGGAAACAGCTTGAAATGAACAGGGGTGGGGACAGGGGGTACATCATTACCACATCGCCCTGATCCCTGACATCACCCCCCACCCCGGCTCTGCAGAACGAATGTCATGCACCAGCAAGAGGCCTTAGCCCTCAGGTGGGCACCGGCTGGTTTCGGGCACGACAACCCCACCCGCCCAGAAGGCAGGCTGTTGGTAATGGGCACCTGCAGCTGCCCTGGCCTTCACCACAGGGTGAGTAAGCTGCATTAGTCAAATGAAAGGTTCACCCAGGAAAGGAGCTGTCCCTAGCTGCACCCCACCCCTTTAGCTGGGACCCAAAATCAAAGAACTTAATGAGTCAAACCAGCTCCTTAACCCAACACTGCCAACAACGGCTGGGAGCGGGGGAGCAGGGGGCTAGGGGGCAAGGTCCATGTCTTCACTAAAGGAAAGCCCTTCTCCCTAAAAAAAGAAAAAAAGAGCAAACCAGGGTGGTGCATGGTCAAACGACAGGCCCCAATCTTTGTACCAGGCCAGCTCCTCCTCGACTGAAGAGTTGCCCCACAACCCTCCTCATGGCTCGGTCGGGGTGGCCAGCTCCACAGGCCTCTGGGAGAATGGATGACCCAAAACAAGAGCCAGGAAAGGACCCCCAGCCGGGAAGGCCAGTCGCTCCCTGGGCCAACCGGCCAGAGGCCCCCCTCCGGCTCCCGCGCCAGGAGCGGTGGACGGCCTCGCCCGCCCCGGTCCCGCAAGGGCACAGGTGGCAAGAGGACACACGGTCCCCTGAATCCCCCGAAGTCGAGAGGTCAGCGGCCCGGGTGGCTCTGGATACATCTGAGTGTTGCACAAGGTTCGGGAGTTCAAAAGCGCCCAGAATTCTTGGCAGGGCTGAAGAAAACCCCAAGGAGGGACGGTGGGAAGGGAGAGGCCCTTGGTGGCTTTGCTAGACACATACTGTACACAGAATCTGATTTGCTTAATAATAAATTTTTAAAAACGAACTGAATCCTTGAGCCATGATGCGGGCCACGGGGCTCACCGATCGAGCCCGAGGAGGAGCCGCTTCTTGTCCTCCTGACCACTCTCGTTCTTCAGGTCGGAGAACACCTGTGTGAAGTAGTGTGGGTCGGCGTTGATCTGCAGCATCTTGGAGCTCATGAGGTTGATGACGGAGAGGCAGCGGTCCCAAAAGGCCTCCTTGCAGCTCTCCACCAGGAAGGGCTTGAGCGGGTAGGAGATCTCGTTGCCCATGTAGGAGTAGGAGAGGTACAGGCAGGTCAGCAGGATGGCCTGGAGCTCGTGGTCCGAGCCCACCTCGGACGAGATGACGTCCCTGCAGAGCATGTAGAGGAAGACCACGTTGGCGGGCGTGATGAAGCCCTGGTCCTGCCAGCCCTGCAGGAGCAGCGAGCGATCCACGCTGCGCAGCCAGAGCACAGGGTCCGTGGGGGACAGGTGCTTCAGGCGGTAGCACCGGCGGCACAGGAACTCGCCCAGGCAGCGCAGCAGCTCGCTCGTGGACGCCTGGACGATGACACGTTTGGGCGTCCCTGCGGAGCTGAGGGCAGGGTGCGGGGCCTTCTTGACGGAGGAGGAGACCCCCCCGGTCTGGGAGCCCGAGAGCTGGCCGGCAGGGGGTGCGGGCGGCTGCGCCGGTGGGGGCTGGGCGAACGTGGACAGGTTGGCGCACGACAGCGACTTCTTCAGGTTCTCATTGTTGAGGTGCGTGATGTTGTTCTGGTAGCTGCTGTTCGGCTGCACCTTCTTGGAGTTCTTCTTCTTGGCCGACACGGCCACGATCCTCTTCCAAGGCAGCACGGAGATGATGGAGTGCCGCTTCAGGTTCTTGTCCTTGGCGTTCTTGCTGTTCTGCACGGCCGTGTAGTGGCCCACCGTGGCCGCGCCATCCTCAAACAGCGTGGCCTTCCGGTAGCTGGGGGACAGGGACAGCACCGTGCCCATGGTGCCGCTGCGCGCCGGGCGGGGGCCCGCGCCCCTGCGCGCCCAGCCTGCCGGCCGGAGGCACAAAACAGCTCAGCGAGCCCGCGGCGGCCCCGGGCAGGAGGCGGGGGCGCTCCCGGCTCCCGGGCGCGTGCTGCCCCTTCGGATCTGCGTGGAAAACAAGATGGTTCTCAGCACCAGGCGGGGCTCGGCGCCGCGCTCCTCCACCCGGGCCAACGCGGCCCCCGCGGACTTGGCCCCGGCCCCGCGCCCCCGCGCCGCAGCCCCGCCGCCTCCACTGCGGCACCCCCCGCCCGCCTGCCGCGGCCGCTGCGGTCCGGACGGCAGCGGGAGGGGCCCGGGCGCCGGCGGAGGCGGCCGGGGCGGGGGAGGGTGGGGGGTATTGGGGGACCCCCGCCTCGACACCGCGCGCGGCCCCGACCCCGGCCCCGGTTCCTCGGGGGCACGGGCGGCCCCAAGGCGCAGGCTTACCCGGCAGGCGGCGGCGGCTCCTGCGCTCAGCGCCCTCCCTCCGCAATGCGCGCCGCGGCTCGGGCCCGCGGTCCCGGCGCTCGGCGGGGCTCGGCGGGGCTCGCGCTCCGCGGCGGCGGCTCCGGAGCTTCTGTCCAAGGTTCTGCAGGCGCCTCGGCCCCGCCTCCCGCCGGCCGCCCTCGCCGCCGCCGCGCTCCCGTTCCCGCTCCCGCCCCGGCGCGCACCTCAGCGGCCTCCCTGTCGGGGGCGCGCGCGCGCGCGGCCCACGCGCCGGCCCGGGCTGGCCTGCTCCTGCCTGGGAGCCGGGCCGCCGCGGTCCTCAGCGCCAGCCCCCGCGCGCGGTGCGGGTAGGGATGCGGCCGCGAGCCCGAGCGCCTCTACTCGCCGCACCCCATCTAGGACCCGGACTCGAGCGGTGGCGGCGGGTACCCGCGGCGCCGGCCCCGCCTCGCCTCTCGGGGCCGCTCCTCCCGCACCACTCGCCGCCCGCTCTGCGCCGCCGCGCCAGCAGCCGCCCGGCCGCGTGAGAGTCCCCGGCGCCCCGCGCAGCCGAGCTCGGGCCGGGCGGGGGGCGGGAGGGGGCGCGCCGGGGGCGGGGCCGAGGGCCGAATCCGCCCGCCGCCCCGCCCAGACACGTGCTGCCTTTGTTCCCGCCGCGGCGCCCGCAGCCGCGGGCCGCGGGGGCGCTCTCGGCCGCGTCCCCGCCCTGGCGACGCACGGCCCGCCCGAGCTGAGGTTGCCGCGCGAGAATCCATCCACGGAGACCGGCCGGGGCCCCGAGATCCCTTCCCATTAACATCCTTGTCCGGCCGGGAAGAAGCTAGGGACTCGAGGAGGAAGGTCCTGAGCCGGGGCGGGGAGGCGGAAGCCTTTGCTGAAAAGCCACTCGCATCCCGATGGGCTGTCCCATCGACTTTCACGTCTCCCCTCCGGGGCCTCTATTCCCGCACCTCAGGTAAAGGGCCGGAGCCCGGGTAAATAGAAATCCAGGCCAGAGAGGTGTAGGCAGTTCTGGGGCTGGTCCACAAAACAGCGACTGGCTTTCTAGCACCCACCTGGCTGGGAAAGGGCTCTGAGGCCCCCCGGGGGGGCCGCTGCCCCAGAGACGGGCCAGCCCTTCACAAATGTGACCTCGACATTTCCACTGGCCCCTTATCAGTTATAGTAAAACTGAAGCCACTGCTCTTCCAACCAGCCTCTGATCCTCTGATTCCGATGTTTTTCCTGCTAACCATGTATCATTTGAAGATCTGGTGCCAAACTGTAAAATTCTGAATCTAGTAAGAACAGTTCCTCTCACAGACAAGAATTCACATCCTTCACAAGAGCCATTCTTCATTTGTTTTTCTTTTAGTTGGTTCTGGAAACTGAGTTGCTCACAAACTGGAGAAACATTAGATTGAAACCCTATTTTAATCCAGATTATCACCTCTGGACCAAAAGATAAGGAAGCAGTAATCCAGATTACCCAATTCCTGGCCTCCTGGCCACTCCGGCCTGCGAGGCTGTCAACCTGGGCCCACTGTGCCGGTGCTGCCCACGGCCCTACGCAGGACAGTGCTGCTATCGAGTCAAAGTGCTAGAACGCGTACATGTACTACCCAGCTGTTTCTCTGTCAATAGTGGCAAGTGAAAGCTTTAGGGACTTTGGTGACACGGAATGGAAAATGCATTGTTCTGTGCGGCTGCTTGTGAAACATCCACAGCAGCTGTCATCTTAAACTTAGATGAAAGCTGGCCCTTCGCTCAACAGGGCCCTCCCTCCCGATGTTCCTCCGTGTACCTCGGCCTGCTCTTGAAATGGAGCGGTCCTCAACCCTCCTTCCCTATTAGTAAGGAGCTTGAAGAAGTAATCTATTCCAGGTCCCCTGGCCCAATGACTCTCTTTCTCTCCAAGGCAAAGCCTTTTTCCCTCCAGCCCCTGGTGGAGAGGCCCAGCTCCCAAGTAGGCCTTTGTCCATACTGCCTCTCAAGGTCCCCTTCAGATTCTGGTGTTGAGCAAAGGTTAAATGCTTTCCATTTCACAAAATATGCCCAGATTTCGAAGCCTATAAGCCTCCCCTTACTTAGATCCACCCTGGTACCTGTACCTACAAATTTCAGTTCCAGCTATTCCAATTCATGGCAGGCAGTACCAAGGTCCACTTTACCCCACTTGATTTCCCAAACCAAAGCAGCAGGCACTTGCCCGGACCTTTTCCAGGCTGGCCACACTCTGGTATCCTCTCTTGCCTTTGTCCAGCCAGCCTTCCCTAGCACCTTCAAAAGAGCTCTTTGCATTACTACCTCAGCCTCCTCACACTTGCCAAAGGCAAAGCCATGTTTGCAGCACAGCATGAACGACATGTGCACTGGCAGCCCGCTTGCCAGTGTGCCTGAGGAGAGGGGTTGTCTGGAAGTCCTGTCCGCCGCCCTGCCGTGCCCACTGTTTCAAGGCACCCACCACCACCACCACCACCACCTTCAAGCTCCTGTCACAGCTCCAGTGCAAGGCAAGGAAGAAAGGGCAATATTCTGCCGGAAACGGCAGAATCAAGGCCCAGAATGCAGACCCAGCTGAATGAAGCAGAGCTGTTTTCTTCCCAGTCTTCAGAGAACTGCAGGAAAGCACTCCAAACCCCATCATTGATTAGCCTATTGATCCTATGGCCTATCTCTAGCTGCCAGAAGGGCCAGCCTGCTTGTTATCTGCTCTGTTGGGCTGATATTCCCATGTGTCACCAGAGAATCCCTGTCCTCTGTATGGTCCCATCCCCATACCACCCTGTGAGAGAGAAGACAAGGCCCCGGCCAGCTCCCTTCCAGAAAGGGCTCCAGATAAAGCAAGGCTAAGCCCTGGCTTCTGAAACAGCCGTGCTTTGTTCCTTCAGGGATCACAGAGCAGCATCTAGTGGCCCTTCCGGGCAGCACAGATTATATAACTAGCACGCAGCAGTGCTCCAGAGCCAAGCGCCTCAGCCTCTGCTCCCAACACCATCACCGTCTCATCAGCACACAAGAAAGCCATGACACATGAGGGCTGCTGCCAGGAAGGGTCCCTAGGTAAGGAAGCCGGGCCCAGGCCAGCCTCTGGGCCACCCGACCCACTCAGCTGTGCCCAGACCCAGCTCCCTTGAGGCCAGAGAGGGAAAGCAGCCCTGGAGGTCTAGAGCAGCATCATCCAAAAGAATATAACATGGGCCACAAATGCAAGCCACATAGGTATTTGAATATTTTTGAGTAGCCACATCATAAGAAAATTAAAAAAAAAGAAACAGGTGGATTTTAATAATATATTTTATTTAACCCATTATGCTCAAAATATTGCACATATATATAAAAAAATTGAGCTATTTTACATTTTTTTCATACTGTCTTTGAAGTCTGGTTTGTTTACATCTGCAATGCATCACACTTCGAACTAGCCACATGTCAAAGGCTACGTGTGGCCAGTGGACAGCACAGGTCTAGAGGTGGTCGTCAGACCCACAAAGGGAGCAGAGGAAGGGCTGCTGCCGACTGAGCCCCTCAGGGCAGCCCTAGGCTTGGGGAAACCACCCCCCCCTTCACCAGCTACAGGGCTGGATGCCTTGGGGATAGTTCTAAGGGTCCCTTGGCGAAGCAAAATTCTTCCTGCAAGTGCAACTATAGAAACTATACAGAGATTCTACAAAACTGAAACAAAGTAACAAAGTGGCTGGGACTGGAGTCGAACGGTGGTGAGAGCTCCCCCCTCACCCCTAGTTGGCCTTAGGGCCCCTCAGAAGAACCGCTGCCAGGGTCTGAGGGGCAGTATGAAAATCACTGCTTTTGAAGGTTTCAACAAAAACAAAACCACAACTGAGTGTCAGGACTCTCCAGGCACTTGCACTGGTAATGACTTCATACAACCCTCACACCACGATTCCCCACCAAGGAAGCAGCAGAGGCTCTCCCAGCCCAAACCCCCTGTCCTCACTGGACCATGTTGCCCTGGAAGAACAGAAGGATCCCTGCACACCACTTCCCATTTCAGACCTCACCGACCAATCTTCTTATCCAAATCCCTCCACTTTACCCCAGATCTAAAGGTCTCCCATGAAGCAAATGAGGTACCAGAGCTTTGGCCGGTCTAGAAGGCTACAGAGCTGTGTGGACTTGATCAGAAGCCCTCCAGCACTCAAGAAAGGACACTTTTTGAAAAAAAAAAATTTTTATTGGAACTCATCTGAACATCAGATATACCTGGTGTTGGTTAGCAAGAACCGTTTGTACATTTGATATTGATGGTGCCAAAACCAAAACAGTGACTGGACATGATGGGGAGAAATGTTGAGAACAAAAACCTGATTTTGGAGAGGAAAGTAAAAGCCAGTCAGATTCAGTGAGGATGCAAAACCTGGTACAACAAAATCCTTTTACAAAATACAAATTTATTACGAAAACCTGGAAGGATAATCTGAGAAAGGGAAAGAAAGAGAAAAGGAGGCCAGCAGGAAGGAGGCAGGAGGGAGGAGGAGAGGAGACAGCTGAGGGGCAGAAGCACGGCTGGGCGCGCGGGGGCGCTTCTAGAAGCCTACCTGCCCGAACGGCACGGCAGCCCCTCTCCGCGATCCGACCATGACACAAAGCGTGCTGAGACACAGTGCTCTACCCCCCAGCCATGTGGTTTCTAAGAGGTAAATAAAGCAGCTCCCTGGGAGGGGGACATGAGGTTGCTCGAAAACCCAACAACAAAGGTTTAAAAAAAAAAAAACAAGCAAGGAAAAAAGAAAACCCACACCCCACAGTCTCATTTCCAATGTTCACTTGTTTAAAAAAAGACTAAATCCATCTGACAGCGGAAGGAGTGCGACAGGGAGAGAAGCTGATGGGTTTCAGACAGCCTGACTCCCCTAGAGGGCAAGGAGGGGGGAAGAGAGACAGCGGACGGTCTCCCGGTTGAGCGGGGAAAGAGAAGGGACAGAGAGAAGAGCAGAGGAGAAGGGCAATTAAAACACTGACATCTAATCTAGTTTACTGTGTTAAAAAGAGCCACATGCACAGCAGGCCCCCTGAGGGCCCACACTGCTCCCGTGTGGCCCCGGTGGACACGAGCTCCCGGCCTCAGCCCCATTCCTCCACAGGCCGGCGTGGAGCTGTGCAGGGGCGGCGGCGGCGGGCCCTCTGGCCAGTCTGCTGGAGCCATTGTTGGGGGGGGAGGGCGGGTGACAGGCCTTGTGGCAGGGGAAAGAACACCAAAATGCCTCGTTTCAAATAAAAAAGAAAATAGCAGTCTATACACAGTTGTTTGTTTTGGTTCAGTACAAACAGAATAAAAAGTCGTTGCTTTGATGGTCAGGCAAACACCCAATTCTGAAGAGGAGGAGAGGCGACGCCCAGCAGGTGGATCAGGAGCCCCAGTGGGTGGCGGGGCTCTCCCCGGAGGCAGAGAGCACAGCTTTAGGTAGTGTAAGCCTTTTTCCTTTTATTTAGAATAACCTTTTTTTTTTCTTTTTCTTTTTTTTTAAGCAATTTCCCCACTCCCAAGTTGGGCCAGTAAAGATTACATGAAAACTGGCACACCTATTGGCTGGAATACAGATGCACCAAATGAGGATTTAAAAACTTTCCGAGCGAAAAGTAGAACAAAAAGAAAAAAGAATCTCCTAGCATTTTCCCCAAAGGTTTCACTCTCCCGCCACACACACTCTCCAAAGGACCGCTACAGATCCAACTCTGCAAGAGAAGACAGAGCAGTGTCATTCAGGGAAGCTTCGAGGCCACCCAGAGGCTTTCAGTCTAGAAGGCAGAAGACGGCGCTGCCCGGGCCCGGGGCCTGGAGCCAGCACTCACCTATGTCAGCTTCTTGGCTTTATTGTAGAGAGAATCCACTACTTTACTCATGTTCTGAATTGTTTCCAGAGCAGCTTCGTAAGTTTTATCTACTGGGGGTTCATCGAAAATAATCAAGACACCCTCCCCCTGGTCCAAGATCCCTGCAGGAAACACAAGGGCAACCCAGGTAAAAGAAGGGATTAGACACAAAGGCACTTGAGAAGCAGCCCACTCCCTAGCTGCCTCCCTTTCTCCAGAAAGGAGGAGAACCAGAAATCATCTCTGTGTTCCATTTGGGCATGTTTATTATGCACTCTCATCACAGGGATAAGAGGAGCGACGACCGTAGGGAGCTACCAGGTGAAACAAATGGAACATCTCCTTTCAAGATAAACAAGAACGTGATGCGTCAACCGCTTCACCACTGTTACTCACCATGAAATTTCTTGTCAAGAATCATCTGTGACAATTTCCTTTCCACGTCGGCCTAAAATCAAAGCACATGATTAAAGGGACCGGTATCCACTAGTCAAAGATCACACTGACAAGAAAGTTCTGTATAAAAGGGCAAATGGATTATAAACCAAACAGCAACAATGTAACTCAAGCTCTGAGCTCACGGTCCCCATTCGACACTATGAAGTTTGAGGACTTTCCAACAAGGCCCATTGAGTGGAAATGCTACCCGCCTCCACATGGCCCTTTCCCCGCCCTGCTCCCAAGACAAGCTCAGGACTCCTTACCTTGGAGAGTTTGATGAGGCTAGATATGTGTTCAATCTACAAGAAAAGGCAGAGAGACAGCGACACTGAGAGTCCTACTTCCGCCTCTAATCTGGGGACAGGGTGGGGCTGGGATTGCCGAGTCGGCTGAAACCCAGCCGAGCATCTCCCTGGGGCAGACTCTCTTTGGTCAGGCTCAGGCCTCTCGTGCTCTGTCCGTCTGCCTGCCTCTCATCACCAGACCATACACACCCCTGTCCCACACCCCGGAACACAGACGTCCACCACATGCACGGTGACTACAGAAGCAAGGGGCGGACTGCACTCGGGACAAGCAGGGGCAATCTCACCAGCCTCCACACCACAGCTCATCCTCAACTCTTGTTCTGTGTCAAGAAAAGCCCAAGCCTCTTGCCCACCAGACACAGTCTTGGAAGCAAGTTCCTATTCTGGATAGGTGTGGGAAGGGAGGGGATTAGAGAGGATGCCTACCTAGAGAAGAACTAGAATCCCCAGGAGGGTCCTTACCTGAACTCGGGAAAAAGGCTCAATGACTCGGATCAGGTTCTGTTCCAGTAAGTTATCATATAACTTGGCCAAGTGTGTACTGATGATTGGGTCATCCCGGAGCTCTGCCCGATAATCTGTCAGGGCCTGCCAAGAAAGACGGTCACAGAGATTGGCAGAGAGAAGCATGTGAAGCCACGCCACCACCCCTGGCTTCCTAAGTAGTCTGCTGGACCTTATAAACACATGGGTGACTCAAGTTCTAGAGGATATGAGATTAAAGAGTTATGACAGAAGGCAGAAGAAACATCAGGAACTAAAAGATGGAGCCCTTTCTAGGCACCATCTTTCTGTTGGAAAGTCTCACGTTGACAGCCCAAACCATGTAAGCCCCAAGAACAGCTCAGCTTGAAAGCCAAATCCACCACACAAGCAGTTGTCCCCAGGTATCCCACAGAGCAAAGAGGGTCTCCAGGAAAAATAAGGGGGAAAAAAAAAGAATTCTCAGGTTAAATAATGGGTAATACTTGGGGTGCCTGGGTGACTCAGTCAGTTAAGGGTCTGACTCTTGATTTTGGCTCAGGTCATGATCTCAGGGTCGTGAGATCGAGCCCCATGTCGGGCCGGGCATGGAGCCTACTCTCTCTCCCTCTGCCCTTCCCCCTCCGTGTGTGCAAGCTTGCTCGCTCTCTCTTATAAAGTAAGAAATAAAAAATAATGGGAAATGCTGAATCCCACAACTGGCTCTGGAGTTTTACAAGCACATGAACATACAGTTGGGCAGTTAACAGAAAGCAAAACACCTAATTTTATTTAGCCCTCATGTTTCCCAGGCCCTTACCCCAAGGAACCCCTAATAATAGAGGTGTCCCATCAAACATCCCAAACTTTAGGATAAAATTATCTAGTCTTTTTTGTGTATTCATGTATATAATTTATTTTGAGAAATGGTCTCAATATCGACCCTGTCAGCTGTGCTATAAGGTGTTAAGAGAAGCAAGCAAATCATGCCAAGTAAAGAAGTGAAATTGGCAAGAAAGCTCAACAAAGATGATGATTCTTGGGGACAGCCAGAGCCAAATGGTCTAGCCTCCGTCCACACTAAGTTTTTCTTCCTAGATCTACGTTTATTTTTATTAAATTGGTCATTAAACTCGGACAGAGAGGAGAGGCTCAGAAGAGAATATACAAGTCTCACTCTACTGCTCAGGCATGTTTTCCTCCCTTTTCCAACCTCTGCTAACAATGAGTGAAAGTCACAGGAGGCAAAGCAAGCCTCGAAGGTCAACCTCAGGAAGTGTCTTTTGGTCCGTTTGCACACATCAAGACTTCTCTTTTGCCCCCAGAGAAGCAGAGTTGGCATTTCTGGAGCCGAGGAACAAGTGGCAGGGCTGGCGTCGATCCCTGACATGTGAGCCAGGGGGCTTCCAGCACCCTCATTGAGCCCCCGCTCCCTCAACCATAAAATGCAGAGAAGGGGTATGCTGTGAAAAATCAAGGTGAAAAAGATGAAAGAACAATTTTTTTTAAGACTTTATTTATTTATTTGAGAGAGCAGAGCAAGAGAGAGAGAGCATGAGCAGGGGGAGGGACAGAGGGAGAGGGGGAGAGAGAGAAGCAGACTCCCCAACGTGGGGTTTGTTCCCAGGACCCTGAGATCATGTTAGACGCTTAACTGACTGAGCCACCCAGGGGCCCCGGATGAAAGAGCTTTTTGAAACTAAAAGGTACTATATATAAATGAGGTATTACAACTCAACAAGTTTCATTGTACAAAAGTGCTTAACTATTTCCAGACTTTGATACTGTACTGTAATTAAGACGTAACCATTGGGGAAAACTGGGTGAATGGTACACGGGATCACTGTGTACTATCTTCGAAAATGCTTGTGAAACTGTAATCATTCACAAATAAAAAGGTTTTTTTAAGTATGTAAATGCCCCTCTCCTCCACCCATTCCCTACCAACCCAACACCATGCTTACCTTTTCAAAATCTGCCAGTGATCTGTTCTTGCTAGCCTGAGCCACACATTTTAATGCTTCTGTCTAAGAGTTAAGAGAAAAACAGTGACAACGATCTACTCTGCACACTCACATCCCACCCAATAAATGTCCTAAGCAGTATGCTATGTCCACACAACTTCTGGCTGCAAGGAAGATCCCGCCCCATCACTGATCTTCTTCAGAGGCCGGGGAAGAAGAGCTAGAACACCACCACTGTGTCCCAACCAATCTCCCTTTGAAACCTGAAATGACTTAAAAATACTAGGAGATAGGAAGTTAAAAAGAAGGGAAAAAAAAAAAAAAAGGCCCTTATACAACATTCTCCAAAGATAACAAGCTAAAAGAAAAAACGACAAGAGAACTATGATCTTTCCCCCTCCTCCAAGACTCCTTATTCCCAAAGCCCACAGACTCTTTCTTGCCCTTAGCCTCAGGTCGTACCTGTGCTTAATCGAGTCTTACTCCGCTACGTGTGGTACAGAGCCTGAGCCAGGGTCTACTTTCATCAGGGTTAGCCACCAAAATTCTACATATTACACTCAACGTTAAAATGCCACAGAGAGGGACGCCTGGGTGGCTCAGTCATTTAAGCAACTGCCTTCAGCTCAGGTCATGATCCCACGATCCTGGGATCAAGTCCCACATCAAGCTCCTTGCTCAGTGGGGAGCCCTGCTTCTCCCTCTGCCTGCCACTCCCCCGCTTGTGTTCTCTCTCTCGCTCTCTGACAAATAAATAAATAAAATCTTAAAAAAAAAAAAATGCCACAGAGGGAGGAAGGTACAATCAGTTGTTGAGGTCACCTTCTAACCTGGTTATAAAAGGCACCTCACCAAGCTACCAAGTCCCCACTCAGCCAGAAATCTACAATCTTTCTGGGAGTCTGTCCTGACATCTGCTTGAAAACGGTCATCAAGGTACAAAGGACCAGAAGGAGCTCCTCTGGTACCAGCCTATGCACCTACATAAGGATGGTGTGTGTAATATGGCAGACTTTGAAATGGTGCAAAACTAATCATTACTATAGTCTGTCTCGGCCTTTGTCCCATAGATAGAACAAATGTCATAATGAGAAAAGCCTGGAACTAAGAGCCAGATAACCCAAGTTTAAAGTCTGGCTCCACCATTTAATAGTTATCTGACCTTGTCCCTTGTCCCGGACACTTGACCTCTCTTAGCCTGTTTTCCTCAACTCTAATTCTAGATAAAGCAGTGAGTCCTTCACTATAGTAATAACAACTATTACTGTGGTCAAAACTAGGAGCCCAAAACTAGAGCCACTTGTAAAAAAGAAAGAAACCATCTGTTGTGACCATCCCTCCAAAGATATGAGATTGCTAATGTGTCTATTGTTTGGAGACAACTGCATTTGGAATCTAGAAAGATTACTTTTACTTTACTACTGATAATCAAAGTACAAAGAAGGGATAGTCCAGGCATCTGAGACCACCTTTACACAGGTCATACCCATACCTACTCAGGCACAAAAGGGGCTACCGACTATCAAAGGCCTCTTGCACCACACTCAAAACTCAGGACATGAGTGGAAAGGTACTGAGAAGCACTTGGGTGAGCCTTCAAAACGCAGTTCCTGCCCTAAGCACTTCAACCTCCCTATAAAGCACATGTGCACCAGACCTTACCAAGCTCCAGACTCCTGGAGAATCCAACACTTCATGTTCTGCACACGTTAAGTTTGCAAGTCAGGCTCATGATAGATAAATTTTTGGTCAAAGCTAAATGCAGCCTAACTCGTGCAAATGCTACACTTCAGTTCTGTAACTCCCTATGTCCATTAAAGCACCAAACACTGACCTTCCAGGCGAAGGATTTAACAGTATAGAAAATACACGGAATGGGCTTAAGGGGTGGCAGGAGTGGCAGGGGCGCCACGCAGAGAATACAGAATGGAGACATGAAGAGCACCGGTCTCACGGGGCATCATGACTGACAACGTACTGGCTTCAGAGTGAGCAGAGATGACAATTACAGTCAAGGTATTCCCTACCTGTCTCCCCGCATACCGAAGTGCAAGCTTCCCGCTCACCAAAGCCTGGACATCTTCTGGGCTAGAAAAAAAAAAAAAAAAAAAGACATACTTGGTCCCCACTCCAAGACATTATGCTTCTAAGTATGGGTTTAAGCAAATTTCTTTTTCTCAAAATTCCACTGAGAAGCCTGCCCGCAGTGGTAAGAATCCCCACCCCTAAACTCATTATGTCCCTCACCTCACAGAAGCCGGGCTATCTCTACCCTAGGCCCGAGCCCAGCATTGAGGAGTAGAAAAACTCCAGCATTAAAAAGAAAGCCACAATCAATGTACCAAAAGTAACAGACCCAACAGGCAGGATGATAAATCTAAGTCAAATCCCCAGACAACAGGTCTTGTTAAAACATAAGCCCTGTGTAGTGCAAAGACCCAAAGAGTCCTAGTCCATACCATATTTATTCCCAAAAGAATGTGGATAATTCTGCAGAACTCCTTATAAAAAGATCTGTCCCACTTGCCATTGTTCCCCTTCTCAAACCTCTCCCTAAAGTCGTCCTTAACACCCCCACTCTGGTTGGCCCAGTTGGCCACTGCTGGACTGTAAGCTATTTCCAGGCCCTCTGTCTGGTGCTCAGCAACTCCCTGGTCAGAGTAACTGCAGGATGATGAGAACACTCCAAGAGTCTGGAAAGGAGATTTCTCTAATCTGTCTCCCCGATTCTCAAAGACTAGCAAGCAAAAACGCTCTGGAACACCTTCGATCCTCCCACTTTATGTCAACAAGCCCCAGAGGCGCAGCTGCTGCTTCTAACCAGGCCCACTCCCTGTGCAAGCTATGTCTGCATGGCAGAAACTGAGGTGAAGAACTTGAGTTCTCATATCCCCAAGTTAATGTGCACCTACGTGTTGAGCATGATTTTGCACAGCAACATGTACTTCAGAGATGTGATGGCCTTTGGGCTATCGATGGAGTCATAACCCTCAAATGCCTCATAGAAATAGGAATACGCAGTCTTCCAATCCTTCTCTTCTGCTGCATGGATAATACCTGGACATGAGAAGAAAGAAGTACAAACCATATAAAATAACAGAACCATCAAAGATCAGAGCTGGAAAGAGCCTCCAAAATCTATCCCAACCCCATCTACTAGGTGATGACGTCAGGAAAGGATAAAGGATCTGCCCCAAAGTCACTGCCAGCTAGTGGTAAAGCTGGGATGAGAACCCAGGTCTTCAGTCTCCCTGTTCAATGTCATCTTGACAATATAAATCCCAAAGGAGTTAGAGTCCCTACTTAAAGGGGATCCTAAAAACTACGTACTAACATCTTTCCCCATGCTTCTCATCACCACTGCGGTTCTGCTATCTGTTAAAGCCCCTAGAAAAGGCCACACTTACCCTTCAGGACATCACCCTCATAGGTCAGGAACCAAACATCCCTGGACTGCCTGCATAACCTGTTTTAATAACATTTCTTTAAGATAGCTTTTTTTTTTTAAATTTTTTTTTTTTTTTTTAGAGAGAAAAAAAAGGAGAGAGAGCACGGGGGGGGGGGGGAGGGTCAGAAAGAGAAGCAGACTCCCCACTGAGCAGGGCGCCCAAAGCAGGACTCGATCCCGGGACTCCAGGATCATGACCTGAGCCGAAAGGCAGTCACTTAACCAACTGAGCCACCCAGGTGCCCCTAAGATAGCTTTTCTAAGCTTGACGTTTTTGTATGTAAGCAGCTCTCATAAGAGAAAAAAAATCTAACTTCTTATACTCTCGCTTCAGATAGTTGTCATTTACAGATGTGCTTTTGCCTAGATGCAATCAATATATAGATTTCATATAATGCCAGATCCATGAAATTAATTTAACTGTATATGGTTAAGCAGTATTTACTCAGGCTGAGATACCAGAGTTTATCTAAACAAGTCTCTACTGTTTAGAAGCTGGGTTGATCCCAATGAAGCTAACTCTGATTGAACTTGCTATTACTGCCCACCTATGCTATCACTTGGGATAACACAAAATTTAGTTCTTTCTAGCTTGGGAGGCATCAAAGTCCTCGTAGTGTGTATCAGTTCTAACTGTGCTTCAGCCCTTTATGAAGTTAAAGACCTCAGCCTCACTTGTTTACCACAGTGCTTCCCAACATTTTTCACATCGAGGTACACAGAGAAAGTACTCAGCACCCTGAAGTAAAAGGATGGAAGTGCTTACACATGACCCAAGGGAACAGTGTTTCAGCACATTTTTAACCCACCTAGCATCACATAGCTGTGTGCCTCCACACCATCTGGGAACCTCTGACTTAATACCATTTACTGAGTGAAATGTGTCACACCCTAGTACTTTTTACTCTACCCAAGAAGCCTCTCATTTTGAGGCTAAAGGAATCAGACCGTTGTTCTCTACTGCTCTTATCTATAAGGAGCTGGAGAAACTCCACCCTTCTCTTGAGCTCCCTCAAGAATATCCAACAAACTATTAATACTGCTAAACTAGAGGAGATAAATCTCCATTCCCCATACCTCCTGGTCCAAAGCTAGAAGAGAACAGACCAGACCCACAATAAGACTGGTTTAAAAAAAAAAAAAAAAAAGTAAAATAAGGCCCAAGAACTGATATACTGCTTTCCCAAATACATTAATAAATAGGGCCCACATTAGGACTCCAAGCATCAAGGCTAGTATATGAGGTTTATTATTTAAAAAAAAACAAAAACAAAAAACTAAACTGTCACTCATTCAACACAAATATTAACGAATGTCTACGATCTGCCAGCCACTGATACAGTTACTACAGTGGAAATAAGTATGAATAAAAGGCCCTCATGAAGCTCATAGTCTCATAGTGGGAAAGATGGCCACCAAAACAGAAAAAAGATTAGTACCACAATATGTACAAAAAAATACAGCTTTGAAAGGGGAAGTCCAAAAGAAAAGAAGGCACTAGAGAGGGTTTATAGAGGAGACGTGAACTGGATCTGGAAGGATACATGAGACTTTGCCAAGGGAACAGATGAGAAGGGGAATTTCCAAGCAAAGAAGACAAAATACACAAAGGCACAACAGCAAGAACACACAAAACCATTTGGTGACTGATGAAAAGGAAAAGATGCCTTCCTTTTGCATACCATGTTAAAGTAAAATGTAGCCTGGGGATAATGGGAAACCACTGGAGAATTTGAAACAAAGGACCTACATGATCTGATCTGTGTTTGAGAAAAATGACTTTGGGGTCAGTTAAAAAAAAGTGGATTGGAAAAAGGGATCAGGACAGTCAGACCAGCAGAAGACTGCTCCAGTGGCCTGGGCCTTCATCAGAGCAATGACTGCAGAGATGGAAAAGAAAGGGTAGGTTTGGGGACAGACTCCACCTGATCTAGCAACTGACTGGGTATGAGGGGTGAGGAGAAAAAGGAGTCAAAATTACTCCAAAGACAATAGCTTGAGCAATACTAAATCAATAATGATACCATTAACTTGAACAGGAAAAAGAAGGTTGAGGGAGGAGTTAGATAATTTTGCTTTTTGACATATTGAGGCTGAGACACTTATGAGGCATTTAGGTATGTATGTCCATTATGCAGCTGGAAATCTGAATCTAGAATTCGGGAGAGAGGGAAGCTACTGAAGATCTGGATGAGGAGACCACTAGTGGCATGCAGCAGCTGAAGCCATGGGTGAGTATCGCACTTTAGACAGGAAACAGAGAACAGAAATGGAAAAAAAACTGAAGAAACAACACTGAGGAACACCCCACTTAAAAGTAAGAAGGGGGCGCCTGGGTGGCTCAGTTGGTTAGGCGACTGCCTTCGGCGCAGGTCATGATCCCGGAGTCCCGGGATCGAGTCCCACATCGGGCTCCCTGTTCAGTGGGGAGTCTACTCCCTCTGACCCTCCCCCCTCTCATGTGCTCTCTCTCATGCTCTCTCTCTCAAATAAATAAATAAATAAAATGTTAAAAAGAAAAAAAGACTTTAAAAAAAGTAAGAAGGAAGAGGAAACAGCAAAGTGTGACCAAGGACAATTAGTCAAGGGAGGAGAATGAGGAAGACAGTGATGTCAAAGAAGCCTGGAGTGTTCAATAGGGTCAGCTTCCCCCTAAAAGTCAGAGGTTATAAGGGGGTTATTGACTTCTTTCAAGGAGTCAAAAGAGACCCCAAAGTAAGGATACTCTTTCAACTTTTTCAGAAACTTGGCAAAAGAAGACAGCAATTTAGAAAGGAGAAAGGGCTGTGCTTTTTGCAGCTGGGGCAGTTCAAAGACGAAGAAAAAGATACAAGTGGAGAAGAAAGACTGGAGACTTAGAATGGAACAGAAAGACAGGTGAAAGAATCATTCTTAATATGGAGTGAACTGGACTGTGATACAAACTCTGGAGAGGAAAGAGGGGAGGGTTCATGTAAACATGGCCTCTATTTCCTCTGCAAAATAATTCATCTCTTGTCCCTGAGGGACCGGCATAATGAAAGAGGAGCAGCTTAAAGAAAGTGCCAATATTGGTCCAAGCGAGGTACTGCGGTAAGAGCTTCACATTCACCATCTCACTGAATCCTCACCACAATCCTATGAGGAGGTATGATTATTATCACCACTTTACAGATGAACTAAAGATATATTAAGTAATTTGCCCAAGTCACACGAACCAAAATTTGACAGAATCAAACTGACAGAACCAAAATTTCAACCTAGGAAAGGTGGTCTGTAGAGCTCCTCCTCTTAATCTCTGAATGACTAAATAAGCCATTTGCTACTCACAATACCTGATAAACTGGTAGTGCAGGCATTCTTTCTCTTACACAAATATGGAAAAGAGATTGCAGAGAGGTAACACCAGGACTTACACTAGTTTTCTGCCTCCAATTCCAGTGTTCCTTCCATAATGATGATAAACTATGACTAATAAAAGCTGCTGACCACAAGAAAAAGCATTCCACTGCCAATCCATGACCTCTGAGCCCCAATATTCACACACTCCATCAGAAAGGTATCCACTATACTCAACTGAAATGCAGGGCAGTGGAGGAGGCCTTCCTTAGCCCTGATCTGAGGCCCTTTGGAAAAGTCTTAACATGCTTTACCAAGGTCTCCAAGTGACAAGAGACTTGAGTTAGTCTAACCCTGGAGAGAAATAGCACCCCCTAAATGAGTGACTCAAATGGAGGTTAAGGAGCTTTTTAAACCTATCAGGGTATTGGCTCTAACAAACAGGTTGCCCGGCCAGCCACAGATAAGCATGTTCTTAATATATTTTAGACAGTTAACAAGTTAATAGGAGGGAAGGTACCCTTCTAATTGGGTTTCTCTGAGAAGTTTGAGCGGAATTAGCCAATTACATTCTCTATCCCCCCATCCCCCACTGTGAAATAAGAAGAGCTTTAAGAAAACATTCCATGAGTAGCTAGGGTGTTACCTGACTGCATATCCAAGGTGGCCTGCAATTTAGGGGGGCAGTAGATAGCATTTGCTGTAGTTCGAGCAGAGGTTAAGGCAGCTCGGGCTTTCGGCAGGTTGCTCAGGGCATGGTATGTTTTGCTTTCTAAAAGCTGTACTTCCACCAAAAGGGCTTTGTCATCCATCTTTTTCAACTCCCGCAGCAGCTGAGAACCTAGAGCAGGAAAAAATATATACCCCTTTGTTAGCCATAATCATAATACCTTAATACTATAACATCTCACTCCCACCCTCACAAGAACACTTAGGATAAAGAAACCTGCCTGAACTCAAAGAGAAGTGGTCTATTTGCAAGAATTAAATTTTTTTTACTAACATGCTATCTTCCCAAAGGGAAACACAGATCTCTTTCAAGTTTTTGGCACACTAATGAAAACACTGGAACCAAAAGTCCTATAAGCTTCCTTCGAAGATTTGAATACAATGAGAAGTTCCACCCAGAACACACTGAAACTAGTTATTCAGTTCAGATAGCCACTAGATTGCATTCTCTTCCTGTCTAGGAATCCAACGACTAAGAAATGGCAGGCACTAAGTAGGTAGGGGAAGGAAAGAGTTCTGGACATGCCAATGCTCTCCAAATACACCTTCTTCCCATCTCAGATGAGGAAATCATATCCAAACAAACTTGCATCATATATAAAAATTAACTCAAAATAAGTCAAAGACCTGAACGTAAGAGCTAAATCCATGAAACACAGTAGTAAATCTTTGTGATCTGGAATTAGGCAATGATTTCTTAGGTATGATACCAAAAGCATAAGCAACAAAAAAATAAATAAATGGGACTTATGGGCGCCTGGGTGGCTCAGTCGGTTAAGCATCCAACTCTGGATTTCGGCTCAGGTCATATCAGGGTTGTGAGATCGAGATGCGTCGGGCTCCACGCTGGGCATGAAGCCTGCTTAGGATTCTCTCTCTCCCTTCTCCACCCCCCTCCGCCTCCCCACTCACACGCATGCACACACTCTCTTTCAAAAATAAGATTAAATTAAAAATAAATAAATGGATTTTAAATTAAAATGTGCCTCAAAGGACACTACTCAAGGAAGTGAAAAGGCAATTCATAAAATGGAGAAAAAAATTGCAGATCGTGTATCTGGTAAGGGACTTTTATCCAGAATAAACAATAAAAACACAAACAACCCAATTAAAAAATAAGCAAAGGACTGAATAAACATTTCTCCAAAGACATACAAATGGCCAATAAGTACATAAAAAGATGCTCAACATCACTAGTCACTAGGGAAATGCAAATCAAAAGCACAATGAGATACCACTTTCACCCCCACAAAGATGGCTACAATGTGGCATAACCACACAATGGATATTCGGCAATAAAAAAAAAAAAATGAGGTAGTGATACGTGCTCCAACATGGATAACATGAACACATGCTAAGCGAAAGATGCCAATCACAAAGACCACATATTATATGACTGTTTATATGAAATGTCCAGAACAGACACACCCACAGAGGCAGAAAGTAGATTCGTGGCCGCCTGGCGGGAGGGGTGGCGGGGATGATAACTAATGGGTACATGGTACAAGGTTTCTTCCCAGGGTGACAAAATGTTCTGCAATCAGATTGTGGTGATGACTGTACAACTATGAATATACTAAAAACCACTGGATCATACACTTTTAAAAGGGTGAATTTTATGGTCTATGAATTACATCTGAATAAAACTGTTATTTTTGGGGGGCGCCTGGCTGGCCCAGTCAGAAGAACATGCGACTCTTGATTTTGGGGTCATGAATTTGAGCCTCACATTGGGTGTACAGATTACTTAAATAAATAAAACTTAAAAAAAAAACAAAACATCTTTTTAATGCTACTTTTCGTTTGAACCAAATGAAATGCCATTTTGCAGGATAAAAACTGAATATTGGCAATTTTTTCACCTTAAGATCATGAGAAGCCATGTTCTTTGATCTGGGGAAAACAGTCCAAATCTACCAATTACAAAAAAAAAAAAAAAAAAAAAAAAAGCAGCAGGCAAAGACTTCAGGGTGTTCAAAGGCCACACAGGGGAAAGGCTTTAGTCAGCTCACTCTAGTCACGATATACATTTGCACCAATTAATTTCTTGAGTTTTAAAATAGATTTTAAGTGTAATTATAAACAAGTATAATAACATAATAGGAAAACACTTGCCGTTTGACCCTTTGGTTTCCTAAATTTGACAGATTAACTCTGGTAAGTTACTTAGAACTTCCAAATGGCATTTCTCCATGACAGATTCAGTTAATGCAAAGCCACTTTAAATCCTTCTTAGAAGTAGGCAGAACGTAAATTATTAATATGTAACTAATGAGAGTGGCCAGGTTCAGAATACATTTAGTTAGCCAGCTAGGTCGCCTTATTACTTTCTATCAGCTTACTTACCCAAATGCAATGCTTCCTGGTACCTCTTGGTATCAAAGTACAAAGACACCAGTCTTGCCTAGGAAAGAGAAAAGGCATTGACTGATAGAAAGAAAGAAAAAAGCCAAAGAAAGAAATCAAAGATTGACAGTCACAGAACTGTTACTGTTGAATATACAAGTTCTGGAGAGAGCATCAAATCTAGCCTAAGCAACGATGTAACCCAGGGTACTATCTGCTACTATGGCCGGTGACTGTTAAGCTCACTGTCCTGCTGCTTAGTTCTCTGAGCCACACAGCAGGTATTCTCATGAGTGGGATCGCTATCAATAATCTTTGGGTGCCTGGCTAGTACAAAATTACTGAAAATACTTTTGATCAGAATGGTATTACTTACATTCACAGCCTAATGCCTAGAGACCTGAAAGCAGCACTAATATAGGCACATACCTCCAAGGCTTGGCGTAAGAAAGTTCGTTTCTCTGATTTGGCCCATTCGATGCACTCTAAACACAACTCGACCTGCAACAAAGAGACAGGACATGCAATATTATGTCCTCACATTCTTCCCACAAACCTTGCTTTGGAGAATAGCTTTAATTCCCTCCTTACATATTACCCATCTTGCTCTACTTAATGTCTCAGGGGACATACCTTGATCAGTATCTCACTGTGTAATGGTTATATCATAATGGAGAATCAACTTGACTTTTTACACACAAAGTATCTTTGTGCTTAGATTGTGTTCTTTTGAAAAAGAGCTTCCTGGGGCACCTGGGGGTCTGCCTTCAGCTCAGGTCATGATCCCAGGGTCCTGGGATCGAGTCCCACATCAGGCTCCCTGCTCAGCGGGAAGCCTGCTTCTCCCTCTCCCACTCCCCCTGCCTGTGTTCCCTCTCTCGCTGTCTCTCTCTGCCAAATAAACAAAATCTTAAAAAAAAAGAAAAAGAGATTCTTCTTCAAGATTCCTCGTATACCTTCCCAGGAGGGACCCAGAACTTCCAACATATATATAGCCTGGAATACAGATTTCTACAATGGCTGAGAAATCTTTTAAAGCAGAAATTTCTCCCTGAATAGTTACAAATAGTAATGGCAATGTGTTAATATGAACCCACTGGTAATAAAGGGGAGAAATTCTCAGCCTAAGCACAAATGCCTTGTTCCTAACAGTTGTTCGTAAGACTCAAAAGGCCCAGCTGGCTCTTCCCTTTCCAATACTAACAAGTGCAACTAACCAATTCATCATCACAATATAATACACTCAGCATGTATTAAAGGGAGTAAAAAGAAATTACAATTAGCCTAACACTTAAAAGGACTTTAAGGCTTTATTTAAAAGTGCTTTGGGGCCACCTGGCTGGCTCAGTTGGTAGAACATGTGACTCTTGAACTCAGGGTCATAGTTAGAGCCCCACGTTGGGTACAGAGCCTACTTAAAAAAAAAAAAGGAATGAATAAAAAAATAATAAAGGTGCTGTGAACCCCCAATTCTACCTGCCACCCAAGCAGTTAAGATAATGTGCAAAATAACTGATTTAAAGCAGTGTTCTATGCTAGATGGTCTACATGCCATCAGGTACCTGTGACATACTAGCTTTGAGAAAGCACATATTAAGTACTGCAGATCTTGTATCACTTCTGTTACTGCAAGTTTTGTATTAAGATTCCTAATCAGAGCATAAAATAAGAAACTGAACTTTTGGGGCACCTGGGTGGCTCAGTAGGTTAAGAGTCTGCCTTTGGCTCAGGTCATGATCCCAGGGTGCTGGGATCGAGCCCCGCACTGGGCTCCCCACTCCGCGGGAAGCCTGCTTCTCCCTCTCCCACTCCCCCTGCTTGTGTTCCCTCTCTCACTATGTCCCTCTCTCTGTCAAATAAATAAATAAAATCTTAAAAAAAAAAAAAAAAAGAAAGAAACAACTTTCTGGAGAACTGACTGCTAATAAAACAGATCTTCATGTACATCCGAAATGCTCTTAAGAGGTGTTACAAGGAAAGAAAAGGAACAGCACATAATTCAAACTGACAGATCTGCCTTTAGATCCTAAGTTCAAGCTCAGTAAATAAACAGATGACATTACATGGTATTTGGAGGATTCACCAGTAAGACTCAAGGGAACCTTTATAACTCACTGAAGCCCCCTGGTGGCTACTTAATCTCCAGCACCAAATTCAACCAACTGCCTAAAAATTTTCCAAAAACTAAATTAAAAGCAAGCCAACCACAATTTCAGAGTTTTGAGTTATGTTCTGAAAAGCCAAATTCAAAGTAAGATCTCTGTTCATGACGTGAATGGAACTAAAAATACTTTGCTGAATGTGTTTAACAATGAAAATACAAGAGTCCTTAGTCCTATATGTCTTGGGGGGGGGGGCTAAGAAATGCTTACCGTCCCAGTTTTACCCAGGGAGCTTTTTTAAGAATACAAAAATGGATGCCGAGGCTCCTGACTCAGTAGTCTGGAATAGAGCCTGGACACTCAGATGTAGATCTCTAGTTAAGAACTGAATTCTACTCCATCATCTCGACTGTCCCCATTTCCCTGACAGTCCAGATGTGAAGTGACTCACTCAAGGTCACATACCAGCTGCTGGGATCAGAACTTGACCCTATCTCCAGTGCTCTAGTTCAGGTCAGTACTGACATTTCTCCTAGAGCAGGGATTTTTTAACAAACTGAACTAACTGTTATCCATTACAGGGTACATGATTTGCACTATCTAGGGCTGTAACTGGTAAAGCCGGCACCTCAATTCTAAGGAAAAATTTTAAAGGCCATTGGCCTTGCTACACAACTATTTTGTTTGAGGCTTTGTGCTTTGTTAATGCGGATAATGACTAATAAAGGGGATAAGAATATAGGAGGAGCCCCTGCTTCTGGAGAAAGCCCTTATTTGAGTACAAAAGCCTGATGTGACAGAAATCAGACATTTAAGTTTGTTTTGTTTTTTAAAGATTTTTTTTAATTTATTTGACAGAGAGAGAGAGACACAGCGAGAGAGGGAACACAAGCAGGGGCAGAGGGAGAGGGAGAAGCAGGCTCCCCATGGAGCAGGGGGCCCGACGCAGGGCTCGATCCCAGGACCCTGGGATCATGACCTGAGCCCAAGGCACACACTTCATCGACTGAGCCACCCAGGTGCCCCAGACATTTAAGTTTTAAATCAATACACTTAACGATTTTTTTAAATGCCTTTATTAACTAAATCCTTATGGGAAAATAGTAACTACTATTCCAAGTCTGAAATTCTCTAGCACAAACTCCTTTTTGCCATGGAAATAACTGTTTCAATAACAGGATTCGATGTAAGGTTTCTCAAAATGTGCTATTGTGGCTTCAGGTGGATAGACTATACCAAAAATGGCTTCCCCTGGGCAACTACCTAGAGATCCCAGAAAGGTAAGGTTAATTTTGAAATTTCAGTTCCCTATTTGGCAAGGGTCTGGTTCAGTCCCCTCCTCACCCCAATTCTCTACCCCCCTCCCACCCTTGCCAACCACCCCATCCTCACTCTCCCTTACCTGCACCTACATCCTCACTCTCTAGGCGCTAATCCTTAGTGCTGCAGTTCACTCAATCCTAACCTGATTTCCTACCACCTTTTTGGAATACAGCAAGCTAGAAACTGTTCTGTAAATCTGACTTATGGTTAGTTCACAAACAGAAAAAGGCAAGGAAAATCCCCTCCTCCATCCTCTTGGGTACCAAACTCCGCAACACAAAACTCCTAAGTCTCTCAACAATGTTCACAAACTTCTTCTTTTGCCTCAGGCCACAATACTACGATAGTGACCTACAACTTGCTCCCCTATCCTTTTCCATCCCTCAAAGAATTTTAAAAGAACCTAGAATGTTCCAAGATGAATACATAGCTCCAATTTCTCCAAGTCAGAGACCCTGAGTCACCTAGAGAAATGTAGTAATAACATTTATGCTTGTATCTCAATTCAATAAATTTATGTCTTAATTCAAAAAAGTATCTCCTAAGCATTGACCACGGGGAAGGCATTATCCATACATTCCTCCAACAAATGTGAGTTCTGTAGCTCCTCTGGGCCAAACTACTCTAAGTGCCAAGGATACAGCACTGGACAGGACAAAGTAACTATCCTCATGGAACTTCTATTCTAAGGAGGAAACAGATGTTAAAAAGCAAAATAAATATGAAGAAATGTAAAGCAGATGGGATATTTTAGACAGGAGGGCCTAACCAGACACTGAGCCACATGATAAAGGCCAGTAAATACCACTAGCCAATTACAGGAGAGCACTGAATTATGATTTAATGGACCTCCAAAAAGGAGTAGGAGAACTGCTCGTTACAAAAATGCAGTTCCATCCACTGAGTTAACTCTATGCTATGGGAAGGGAAAAACTCCGGAGACTTCGGTGTGCAAAGGAGCAGCTTTGATAATTAATTCTTTCCGCCTAGAAAGTTCCAAGTAACATGTGTCAGTCTGTTTCAAACTAACATTTTTGGTCAGTCCATTATAAGGCACCCCATTTCAAAGAAAAGATGGTGCTGCTTTTTCATGAGAACAAAGTACAATTAAAAAAAAAAAAGTTAGGGTTATATAAGACTAACACCCCATTAAAATCACCTCTTCTTTTAAATTAGTCATAAAAATAATTCTAATGCTTTGGTTCAAAAGACAGCCATCTAAATATTAACTATTTTTGATCTACCATCATGAAACATAGTTCTGCCACAAATTTGAAAAGTTCTCTACAAATGAATTATCTACAAATGAAGTGAGTTTATGGTGTTTAAACTAGGCCTCAAAGAATGATTAAGGCAAGAAAGCAGATTTTTACAAAAGACCTGATTTCAAAGTGGGAAGCATGTCCTAGATTTCTGAAATTTCTCATTATTTACTCAGAATGCTGTGCCCTTTCATACCTTTTACTTACACCCACAGAGGCTAGAGCAAACAATCAGACATATAACCAGCCAGCTTCCTACCCCTGTCCTTATATTACCTGACATTTTATATATTTATTGATTGCCTGCCTTCCTCATTAAAATATAATCCCCATGAGAACAGTGACTGTGTTTTTACAAATGTATCCCCAGTATATGTAACAGTGGTTAGCATACAGTGGGCACTCAGTGAATACTAAGCAATGTATCTGTAGGAAATACAACTATATTCTTCCTACAAACAGATTCAAGCAACCACAATCTATCCTGCTTGAATCTGCTGCTTTTTACAGAAAAAGTTTTAACTTTGGTAGTGTCTCCTCCTGAACTGTAGAAAATACAGCTATCTTCGAAAGTTCAGAAGAGGCTCACTGATTCCAAAGAGGCACGCTTAGCATGGTTCAGGGTCTGGTCTGAACTTGTAGAGGACATGTACAGGTACACCAGAGTCACTTCTGCACAGATGAGACACAAACAGATGGATGCTCACCCCTCCATAAAGGCATATACGCAGTACAAAACACGCCAAGAAGGGATGCCACAAGACTTATTTAGTGCTCACAAGGAGCTCTGTGACACAGAATGAAAGGTACCACAGACACAGAAAATATTACAAAGGTGTGGCAATACAATACCTCAAAGACAAGAATCAGTTTGTGACCCTGATGTAATGAGGATTCCAGGGACCACTGACAATCTCCACTTACAAAGCAAAGCATGGAACAGACCCAAAGTATCAAATGCCCTGTAACAAAGAGAAACTGACATGATAAGTCCTGAGCTGTCCTCCCAGCTGTCCCTTCCACATTAGTACCACAGTGCAGGCAGGCATTGCTTTCACTGAAACAGACTTTTTGTCCATATTGTCCACCTTCTGCCATTAAAGTAGCTTACCTCCTGCCCTGTAGCTGCTTCCATATCAAGAAACAGATCGAGAAGAGATCGGACCAGACGAGCTGCTTTAGCCTTGCTGATGGAATTCAAGAAGGGTCGCACATACTTCAGGAGTCCTCCAAGCTCTGTGCAGAAGGCAATTCAGAAAAGAAAAAGTAAACATCAATATTAGAGACAAAATACCCATTAAAATAATGACCCAAGATCATAAAATCCATCCTTATGTCACTGCAATCAGTCTACTATATGATACATAGTAGGAATTTAAAGCATTCTTAGCAGGTAACAGAGTAGCAAAAATGAGTGAACAACATATACCAAATTTGTATTCTAGTCCACACTCAGCTACTGGATTACTATGAGGGCCCTGGGAAAACCTCGCGTCTCTCAGCCTCATTTACCCATCTTAATGACAGATAAACAGCCAAGTGCTTACAGTCTCAGAGCGCAGTTTTCTAGAACATGAAATACGCTGTGCCTCTGACACCTGAGGTAAAATCACTTCCTCACAACTGGCAAATCTGATGAGGTTATGGGAGGGGTGTTTTGTTGCTGAATTTCCAAGTCTATCATAGCAGCTCCCCCTTAAAACAGATGAAGATGTTCAATTCCAGGTTCCCTTCTCCCCTCCCAAAGTTCTCTCCAGTTTAGGCTTTTAGCAATATCACTTCCCCGGCACTGACTAAACTTTTCACAGAAAACTTAGGGTGTTTTCCCCTTAAACATATACTTAAAATTCATTTATCTGTAAAGGCTAAGTCTTAAACTATGACCAAAAAAGGTGTCCACCACAGAAGTTTTTCTCCCCTTGTATAGGAAAAGAAGGTGGCCCAGTCATTTTAAGGGAGCATCTTTAGAAACAAGAGTAGAAATTAGAGAATATTTCAACTCGATAACTATGGAAGTACTTTTGGAATGTAGGTTACAATTACTTTAGTGCCACCGCCTCTTTAATATTCTCCAATTGTGGACTCACCCTCCTGAGGATTCTAATTCAGGGCAAGCAAACCTCACCCTCCTGAGAATGCTAATTCAGGGTCCTGAAATCCTCAACTGCCTGAATAGTCACAGGATGCATGGGACTGTGTCAGGTACGAAAAGAACTTTATACAGTGGAAAAGTTCATTTTTTCCTTCACTCCCCAGTACTGACCTTTGATTCCACTAAGATCTTCCCCATTCTGTCACTCCATTCACCCCTGCATAGACTAGACATGTGTGTGCTTTCACGCCTCACTCCTGCTGCATTCCCATGTAGAATTTCTCCCTCATCTTCTTGATCTATGTAAACCTCAGATATCCTTTTAGGTCCAGCTAAAGTCCTATTATGTCCTCCAAGCCAACTCCAGCCTGCACTGATTTTTGCCTCTCAAATTCTTTTTACATTTGTACAAATTTTAATTATATAATCATAGCTTTTTAAAAGTAGTTTAGTATAATGTCCCTTCTCCCACAGTATTTCCTACTATGCTAGAACAATTCTGAACAATCTCTAATGACAGAAATGTTCAGAAAGCTGACTATTTGAATGTTAGTCAAACTGGATTGTTCTTTTCTAGACCCAAGTCTTTCCCTCCTTCCACATGGCTTCAAATTTCTGAAGATAACTACCATTTATATCTCCCTAACTTTCCCTTTCTCCAAGCTAAACATCTTTAGCTATTTTAACTGTTCCTCCAATGTCCTGGTTTCTAGATTCCTTGTCATTGAATAAACTCTATTTTGCAAACATACCACTTGTAGTACCCAAAACTGAAAACAATTCTCCAGGTAGGGTCTGACCAGTAGAGTCAGTCTCTTGATCTGGCCCCAGAGGTAACACAAGACAGTCTACTTCCTTTTTCTTAATAGCACTTTTGTTTAGACTGGTCCATTAAGGTCTTTTTTGACAGACAGGTAATTCCTCATCTTCCTGTTTTGATAAATATTTTTAAGTATATAACTTTGTACTTACCACACTGAATTTAATCTTGCTGGCTTTGGCAATAACTCTGAATCTTAATTCTGTCCTCTACTGTACTGAGTCATCTACAAAAAATAAGCAGGTCTTCTGAAAAGGCTTTAGCCATAATGCCAGATGCTGACCAGAAGAATCCCTATGACATGATGCTAGAGACTTCCCGCTAGTTGACAAATGATCTTCATACCCTGTACCTCTCATTAATATTATGGCAAATGTTCAAAGGCCTTGCTTACATCAGATATGTAGTCTGTATCATTCCTCTAACCCAGAGGTTGGTAAACTTTTTCTGTGAAAGGCCAGATAGTAAATATTTTCAGCTTTTTGGGCAATATGGTCTCATTGGCAGAATTACTCAACTCAGCCACTGCAGTACAAAAGCAATCATAGACAATATGTGAACAAATGGGTGTGGCTGGGATCCAACAAAACTTTATTTACAAAAACAGCTGGCAAGCCACTATCTGTGGAGCCCTGCACATCTACTGGTCTGGTAAGTCTAACCAAAGAGAATGAAGGTGAGTTTGAAATAATCTTTTCTTAATAAATCCACGGTCTTAAGTGATTAAAACCTACTTATCAAATAATCTGTCCCAATATTAGTGATTACCAGTTTAAAGTGTCTAGAAATTATTCTTTTTGTTATCTTCATGCAAAATGAAACAATATTTGCCCATCCTGTTTCCTTAATACTTCTCCATCCTCCATGACTTTTCTCAGAATAATAGTTGCTCTATAAATATATCTGCTAGAACTATGCTTCTGATATTAAAAGACAGAAAGTGTCAGAGCCTAGAGACTTGAACTTATTTAAGGAGCCTATCTGCTGTCTCTTCTCTCACCTACCTTGGCTTTAATACGTTCTTCTGATGCTTTTTTTTCTTTTTGAAAATTATTTTCCTTCCTGGAAAAGGCTGAAGTGAAACATGAACTAAGCAGCCTGCCTTTTGCTCTAGCACCTGCTAGCATTACAGTATTTGCTCCAAGCACTGATAGTGTTATTCTTCTTACCCCAACAGAAAAACAAATGACCTCTTAGTTGCCAAAGACTCAGTTCACTTTTCATTTCAGTCTATTGTTGCTATTCATTCTCAGTTATAGTCTGTTTCTTTCATTCTCATACATAACAAATTAATTTTTTAAATCCCAAAGAATCATACTACTTCCTATTGAGATTATTTACAATAAAGGACCCAAACTTCCTTTTTAGAAGGTCACAGAGCTCAAAATAATCCTTTCAGAATCTCAAGCTATGAAATCTGCAGATCCTGAGCCTAGCCATCATGTCTGATGATGCTCAGCACCACTTTCAACCACTATTATGCATCAAACCTTGCCTTATTCACTAATTCCCAAATGACTGCTACAGGTCAGAGACCTTAAATTTTTTGTTTTGTTTTTTTTTTGTTTTTTTTTTAAAGATTTTATTTATTTATTTGAGAGAGAGAATGAGAGAGAGAGAGCATGAGGGGGGGAGGGTCAGAGGGAGAAGCAGACTCCCTGCTGAGCAGGGAGCCGGATGCGGGACTCGATCCCGGGACTCCAGGATCATGACCTGAGCCGAAGGCAGTCGCTTAACCAACTGAGCCACCCAGGCGCCCCGACCTTAAATTTTTTGAATGGAGTACTTAGCACGGTGCTAACTGTATATTAAGTGAATAAAACAAAATTAAAGATTAATGGACTAGACCTATTTTCTGTTCTCAGGGAACCAAAAATCAAAGGAAACAACATAAACCTATCAATTACGAAGAGCAAAGTTAGGCACATGAATGGAGGCCCCCAGACCTCCTCAGAGTTTCTACTGTATATACCCATACTCAGCAAACTCTTTCTTAGAAACAGTGACAAATGACCTGGAAAAGTTTCTGAAAGTCCTTATGATTCACCTGTTAAATCGCAATAGGTTTAGCTAATCACTTCGCAACTTCTCAGGTACCGAATCACAAAAAGGGGAGGGGCAAGGAATAAGAAGAGAACAAAGCATAAAATACGAATTTCAAGCAAAACAGTTAACATTTTTGCGTAAATTTTTGAAGCGCTGACTATACTACATGCTATTTGTAATTGTCCATGCTACTGGAGGAAAACAGATATTTGGAAATTTCAACAACAGAAAAATCTTAAATCACTTTATCTTTCTAGTTCTTTCAGGAAAATTACCTTCTTAATTATATTTTGTATGGACTGATTACAAAACTATTATGCAACCCCAAGCTCACATTAACTGACAGGCAAAAGGAATCAATAAATATGTTAAATAGGAGGGAAGTCAGTCTAAAATGAAAAAAACAGGGATGCATGGCTGGCTCAGTCAGAAAAGCATGTGACTCTTGATCTGGGGGTTGAGTTCGAGCCCCACGTTGTGTGTAGAGATTACTAAAAAAATAAATAAATAAACTTAAAAAAAATAAATAAAGTGAAAAATCCCAGCACTAACCACTGATAACCTGTAAGTGATTAACTATGGAAAGCATGAACCATTACACCATAAGGCCTCAAGCTCTGAAGTGGGACTAATTGGTTCAAATCCTGGCTCTTCCACGTACTAGATGAGTGAGTGACCTTGGATAAGTTATTTAACTCTTCTGTGCTCAGGTGTAAAATGGACAATAGTATCTACCTTATTGAGTTGTTTTGAGGATGCAATAATCATTTCTGTGCTAAAAAAAAAAGAGTAACTGGTTGATAGTATTTAAAAACTGTCTTACTATAGATATTTTTAAATGATATTTTAAGTAAAATACAAAAGCCATATAAACACATCCTCCCAACTGCATACACCTTTACTCAACTTTTTATTGACTGAGCCTAATAATCAATGTTAGTCATCCTTAAGTTGCAAAAGATCTTAGTTCTCAAGTTCAAGAAGTTTTGCTAACTTACACCTCTTGGATAACAATATTATTTTGGGTAAAGTAATTCATGAAGTCCCTTATCAGAGCTTAATCCATTCTAAATTAGATAAGATCTAAATTCACTTTAAAGTTGACAAAAATCATCCATTTTAAGCTTAAGAAACCTTGTCTCTAAATACTATTACCACTTTACTGGTCAAAGGCCCTTCCTGGTCTCTTATTCCAGTGACTCTTATTCCCAGGACACACCTGTCATCAGAGTATCTCAAGCCTAGAAACTCAATGGTTCAATTACAACTAGAATGTTTGGGCAATAACATGCACAAAGTCCCAGGTAACAATGGAAAAATCTCAGGAAGGCTCTTTCGATTTAATGTCTCACTCACCCTCTATTAGGAAAAAAAGACAGCTACTCACTGACTTGGGTGCAAAATCCCTAGTCACTTTCAAGTCAGGGGCCTAAGCTGCTGTCCATCTTAAATGTATCAGAGCTGAAATCACTAAAGACATCTGCTACTGGTGCTGCTGCCCCTATGTAAGGGAACACAGTGAAAATTCAAACCAGAAACAAATCACAGATCACTATATCCCACCAGGAACAGGATTTTCCCACACCTGCAGAACAAAACTGTTCCACGAAAGAACTGAATTTAAAGGTCCACCTAGCTTCCTGCTAAAAAACTGAAGCTCAACAAGTTGACGATAAAATGGAATTATACCACCAATAAACTGTGTGGATGCATTCCTATGTTCCTGTACTCCAAGAGAAACTTGAAACTACCACCAGCATTTCAGGTAAAAGAGAAAGCAACCCATTTGCAGCACTTACCTGCAGCTTGTCCAGTCTTCGCCAAGAGAGACCCCAGTTCCAGGATACTCTGCTCTTTGACCTGCACTGCCTCCTCATCATTCTCCTGAATGTCACGCTTCACTGGGAGAGGAAAATGCAAACCTTCTTAAAATTCTGACAAAAAATGAAGACTGAGGGAAATTTCACCCTCACAAGACCAATTACAAACTCAGTTACCAAAAGACAAATTCTAGAGAGCTTTAAAAAAAACAATTCTTAAAAAAGTGAAATCATCATGTAAGATATGTCCCATGTAAATCATAAAAATAGATCCCTCTCTGATTTTAAATGTGCCTTTTCATTCTATGAATCAGAATTCCCCTTACCCACATACAATGAGATTTCTGTTGCAGTCACTTGGTTAAAGCAAAAATCCAAACAAGTGCTTCATACTTGTGGTGCTAAGCCCCACGTTAGGCACTTTGTTACTGAAAATATTAAACATGCCTATACGTTTACCTGCCACAAACTAAAATCAAAAGACCATTATTTACTGATGACTAAAAAAAGTCAAGAGTCTTTCAATAAACTTTAAGTCTGTGTAAAGCCTCACTAATGGGCGTGCTAGGGATAAGCAGTTCTACAAAGCCATTCAGGAAAACAACCCAATCAAAGCTCCAGTGTGATCCTTAGGAGGGACTGCAGCTTTATAATGGATTCAGGACCTGTTAAAATAACTTTGTGCTATCTGTCCCACTTTCAACTGTTAAAAACTATTTTACCACTCAAACACTGAATAACCTCTCTGAGTTTGTGGTGATAATTTTAGTGATCATCACTAGTTATCACTTCTCTTACAAAGCATCATGACTTGACAAAAACCAAGATTAGATACTCCATGATGGAGTCTGGAAAAAGTAAGACTGTACCCATCATGACTCAAGCTTGAAGAGGGAAGGTTTCAGGGAACTCTCTCCTAGTAGAGTGGACAATCACAAAATACTCCAACTATAATGCTTACCATAATTTCGCTTTTTATAAAAGACAAAATATTAGGCACTTAGCACAAAAAAAATAAAATAAAATCCATGCTTCTCACATTAGTGTGTACTCACAGAATAAAAATATATATGTGACTGAGATGACGCTGGTCCTATAACTGTAACTGACTTAATTCAAGATCAGAACTTCAAAATTAAAACCTTTCATTTACCAAAATCATCCATCCACAGATGCATCTTAACCCCCACCTCCTCTCCTTCTCCAGTACCCCCAAAGATAAAGACATCAAGATCTTGCCGTTGTTTTTTCTCCATGCAAGTCAGGGATACCAAAATTCAACGGACTAGAAGTCAACGCAAAAGCCAACATCCTGGAGGTCCCACATACACGTGCATTCTTAGGCTACTTGTTGATCCAATTTGAATCTTCTCAAGCTACGTTAAAAAGATCACATTACTACACGTGCAGTGGAGAGCTATCCCATGCCCTAACTGAACCCTTTACGACTTGAACATTAAAAGCCGCCTCTGTCATCACAAACTTATTTCTATTCACACCTGAATCCCGGTAGAAACTTCTCAGAAGCGACTGGCTGGAGCTCCCGTTTCAGTTTTCCTGTTGTGTACAAGGTGTAAGGCAATCTACTACAAATTGACTTTCATTTTCTCTGGCAATCTGCGGCGGGCCAGTTCCCTGAACTCCGCGGTTGACAACTACCTCCCCGAACTCACTTCCCACCTCTACAGGGGAGACGAGGACGATTAGTCACTCCCTCTAGCCGGGCGGTCCCATCTCGCTCTTACACCCTACAAGGGGGCAAAGGAACGTCTCGGCACCTCTTCAAACCAAATGCCAATCTGCGGTGTGTGTCCCCTCGGTATTTCCCACATTCAGAAAAAGATCTCCCTTTAGTGGAGCCTTCCGCTGTGAGGCTGGAGAGAGGCAGCAGCTCCCAGCGTCCCGAGGAAGAAAACTCCAAGAGAAAAGCGAGCGCTCGCGCTGCCACCCGGAGCGGGCTGTGCTGATAACAACGGCGGGAAACGCTGTCTATAGCGAGTTTCTCCAAGGCCCTTCAACTCGAGGCTCTCAGTCCTGTTCGCGACAAGCCCGCCGGCCGGCAGTGCTCCCGGTCCCGGGCCAGCCCGCACGGGCCAGAGCCGGGGCAAGGCTGGGGAGTGGTGGGGGCCCCGGCTCGGCCCACCCTCTCACTCCACGCTGAGCCCACCGTGAGTCAGCAGCCGGCCAGTGGACGCCGGGGCTGCCTCGAAGCTTCCCACCCGGGTGGGACCCAGGGAGCTCCAGGGAGACGCGAGCGGCCTGTGCCCCCGGCCCGGCCCCCCTCACACACAGTGAGTCAGCAGCACCAGAGCCGGCTAGCCCGGCCCCGCTCTGCCACCGCCGGCCCACAGAGGCCGAGCTGAGCCGGCAGCGTCAGAGAGGGGGCGCGGCGACCTTTACCGATGGAGTGGAGAATGTCGATGGAGGCCTCCCGGTCGGTGCTGAGCAGAGACTGGGCTCTCTGGAACTCCACCACCGCCGCTGCCGCCATCTTACCGCTTTCACACCGTCCCCGGCCGCGGCCGCCGACGCCGGAAACACACTCCCGGAAAGCCCGCCCTCGCCTCCCTCTTCCCCCCATGGCCCCCTCTCCCGTTCCCAGAGCACCACGGGAGTTGTAGTCTTGCTGCCGGTCGGGGATTGAGGGGTGAGGATGAGAGCTGGGGCGCTCGGGCTGGTGGGCGGCAATTGCCACAGCACCGCCTAGCGGCCAGTCCGCGGGTGAAAGAGGCGGTGCCTAAGCGTTGGAGCCGAAAGCTAGTCCCCCACCCACCCCAAAAGAGGCCTCTTAACAGCAACTCTCCCTCTCGCCCTTGAGAGGACTTTTTGAGCACCCGCCTAGGTATTCATTGGAAAGCCGTTTGGCTTCCTTTGTCGCTTCCACGTTTAACCATTCATTCAGGGCAATAAACGATCTTATTAGTGCTCACGATGTGGCAGACAAAGAATAGCACCATTCAAAGGCGTTCAAATGTCTAACATTTGTCCCCCTCTCTCTCATTCTCTCTCTCTCTCTCTCTCTCTCTCTCTCTCACACACACACACACACACACACACACACGTTCCAGGCTAGAATCCGACAGAATCATAACCGCCTGTGATTAAACCCACCAGCGTCGGGGAGAACTGATGTTAGAAAGTGAAATACTATCTTTACCCCATTCACTCAATAAATCCCTCTTGGGGGTCACACGGAAGTCTAACGGCTACCTGGACTCCCCACTCAGAAAAGAAAAAAAATGGATTTTTCTAATATCTCCAGTTCCTTCAATTAAAATCACATATCTGAAAGTCTGTCAAGTGAAAGGGAGAAAAGACATTCGGTATGCCCACTGAAGGGTGAGCTTAAGGGAAGGGCTAAAAATATACAGAGGCAGTTCAATATGAGGAAGATCTTTCTCCCAGTGAAAATAATGCGAAAACAGAATATGCTATCCCCTAAAGGGACCTGTAAAGGGAAACAACATTGCACTCCTCTGTGACTGGGTTAGGCAATTTATATATTTTTCTTCTTTTATCCTTCCAACAATGTTCTGTGAAGAAGACACTATTTACACTCCTTTCATAGGTGAGGAGCAGGGTTTAAAGTGATTTGGTGAAACTCATCTGGTAATTGACGGAACTGAGATCTGAAAGTTAGGGAATGCATTCCTAGTTCCTGGATGTGTCCAAATGAAAACTGGTTAACATCTCATCAAGTTGCAAACAGGATTCATGGCGTTGGTGGGGAAATTGATTAAATGGCTTCTAGATTTCTCCTAACTCTGAGATTCCCTGAATCTCGGTATAAAACTAAGTCTTTCTTTGCTTAGAAAGGACATTCCTCCCTCCTCAATTTGGTGTGCAATTAATATATTGTGCCAGAATGTTAATGAGCTATAAAATTCCAAAGCTGAGAACAACAGGAAATAAGGATCTTCACCTTCTAAAGAAGACCTACCAGTTCATCCTTACTACTTTAGTAAGTAAAAGATTTACTAAAAAATGACTAGACCAATCCTAAAACCTTCATCTACTTCCAGCCTCCATCAGGGAGAGATAAAAATTCAAAAGGAATTCATCAGAAGAAATCATGGAAGACGATGAAATGCTCACCTCACTATAAAGAGGAAGCACTACAAAAGACTGGGGGTGTCTGCAAGATCTTTCTCCCAAGCTGCTGAGTCTCACTGACTACAGCAACTTAGCCATCCCTGTGCATCCACCATGGTTAAGAGTTTTGAGGTGAACCAGACCTGTCTCTCCAGGCGGTTGGGGCCTTCATGCACACTCATGAAGATGGTTACCACTTTTGGCCTGCAGAATTTTGAATTAGTGAAGGGGGCTGATACATTCCACAATAGGACAAGGAGAAAGGGCAGCAATGGGGCAGCCTCCACTACCTGTGTTCAGCAGAGTCAGGTGGCCAACTCAATAGGGCTTCCCACCAGAGTGAAAAGACCCAGTAATAGGCTAGAAGAGTGGACACCAAGAAGCAGTGACTGAAGAGGGATCTTAAGGTTCACAGGTACAGCCTCCAAAGAACCCATAAATGCTCCCAACAAGAGAGAATCAGCTCCTGGATCTCTGCTTCTGATGACATTAGTCTTGTGAGACACTTTTACTTCCTTTCTTTAATCCTTCCCCTAATGACAGAGGAGCAGAGTGAGAGAGGGAAGAAAAAGAAGAGAGGAAAAGTATAAGCTAAACACAAATTCCCAACTGAGAGTTAGAGAGGGGAGAAGCTTTAAATTAGATATGGGGTCTCAGTTGGTTGAGTGGCAGACTCTTGATTTCAGCCCAGGTCATGATCTCAGCGTTGGGAGATCAAGCCCGCATCCCTCCAGCTCCACGCTCAGTGGGAAGTCAGCTTGAGGTTGTCTCTCTGTCTCTCTCCCTCTGCCCCTCCCCTGCTTGCGTGCACTCTCTATCAAATGAATAAATCTTTAAAATTAAAAAAAATAAATTAGATATGAAATTGATGTTTTGATTTAGGCTAGACTGGACTTTTTTTTTTTTAAAGATTTTACTTATTTATTTGAGAGAGAGACACACAGCGAGAGAGGGAACATAAGCAGGGGGAGTGGGAGAGGGAGAAGCAGGCTCCCCGAGGAGCAGGGAGCCCGAGGCAGGGCTCGTTGGGACCATGACCTGAGCCGAAGGCAGATGCTTAACAACTGAGCCACGCAGGTGCCCCTGGACTTTTTTTTCTTAATAAACTTTTTTTTTTTAGAGCAGTTTTAGGTTCACAGCAAAAGTGAGCAGAAAGCAAAGATAGAATGGACTTTAAATCATTAGAAATGACCTTAAAGTTAGGAGATCTGCCCAAGATGTTATCTGGTAGGGAAGAGACGGGAGATCCAACAAAGACTGGATAGAGGAATGTAGCTTGTACCTGCACCAAGTCCTTCAACATATTACAGCACCACCATCTGCTCAGTTTCCTAGTTACCTAAACTAACTCCTCCTTTCTCCAACCAGTGCCACCACAGCTAAATATTACCTACTATTTATTCTCCTGAACATGTTCCTCGGGTACTAGTTCCATACCATCCTCTCTAACATTTTTAAAGATTATATATATAACCTCCTACTGGTCCTCCTCTTTGGAGTTATGCGGTGATCCCACGGGAGATGCAAGAGGCATACAGGACTAGTTTATTACACTTCTTGGCCTTGATCATTGCCTTTCTTTCACATCAAGTCCAAGAGAGTGATCTCTACACCTACATTGTATCTTTTTCTTTCAAACACTATCATCAAGCAGAAAATTCAATAAAAGGACCACAGGTTTTACAGCCACCCATTTGCTTTCAAAGTCCAGGCCAGCCACTTAGTAGCTGGTGATTGTAACTTGTTTCTTAATTTCTGTGATCTTTGATTTTCTCCTCTGGAAGAAAGAGCTCTCAAGGTTTCTGTAAGGATAGGAGATAAGCTAATGGGGAGACATGTTGAATAAATGTTATTTTCTTTCCATGCAGCATCTTCCCTACAGAAAAGTGAAAGAAACTTATAGGGATCACTAGCTACTTCTTACTTAGTCACCTTTCCCTAACTGCACTGATAGGTAAGCAATGTTCTTAAACTTAAGTAGTACAAAACTGTAAGTCATTCTCAGGAATGTGACATTCTCAATGTCACCAAAAGCTCCCCCCTACCACCACCTTCTTGCTCAGTTCTACCATTCTTCTCCATGCTGAGCTTCTTCAAATCTTCTCTGCATGTATGTGATAGTCTGGGCCTTGGGGGGGTCTGGTTACCATCCCCTTCACTGGGGGTTACAAAGTGTTGCATAATCTGGCCCTTGCCTACTTCTCCAATGTCACCCCTTACTCTGCTCAGTTGGCAACTTTTGGGTTTTTTTCTTTTCTCTTTTTTTTTCCCCTCAAACATGCCAAGTTCCTTCCCACCTCAAAGTCTTTATGTTCCTTCCTCAGATTTCAGCTCAAAGATCATTTCTACAAAGAGGGCTTCTGTGTCATCCCATTAAAAGTAATCTCCTCTACCTTCAGTCCAGTAACCATCATATCACTCTGTTTATTTCCTTCTGGGGCTTTACCACAGTCTTTGATTTTACTATGTCACTCATGTAAAGCTCACTTCCCTCCACAAGGTTTTCAGGGACCTTGTCAATCTCGTCCACCGTTATAGCCCCCAGCTCTCACAATAGTGGCTTGCACACATGGCAAATACTCAATAAATATTTGTTGGATGAATGCTAGTGTCTGTCCTGGCACAAACTTCTGCTGCCCTAAATGTCCATATCCTACACTATGTGACTGTTTAGCCTTTGCTGTTTAGATTGCGGTAGGGGTGATGGGGCTGTCCCAGATTAGCCACGACCTAGGGTTTATAGGGACTGTCCTGAAAAGACTACTGGACCAATCCAATTCCCCTCTGAGGAATTGGGGAATGGAGAGACTGAGCCAGTTAGCCAAGGGAATTGAAATCAAAACCTGTCACTTGGAACCAACGAGACCCATGTTGGTAGAGGGAAAACTCAGTAGATGAATGAAGAGAGACAGGAATGTCATGGAAGAGAATCCAAACACCACCACAGAAGGCCACCTCAGTTCCTAATAACTTTCTAATATCTACCTCTACCCACATGAGGCCCACCCGTGCCATATTCCCCATTCTTGAAATACTGGGACATGTTTCCTTTCCAAGTATCTTCCAATCCTTTTCATGATGTTAAGAAGAAAGGTTCAGTGTGGTGTCATTATGTTTTTAATGGCTCTCTAATATTCTTTCATCTTTCTTTTTAACAAAGTGAGAGGAGGCAACAGTATCTACCTGGAGTTAGGTTTCCTTGTTTTTGTTTTTATGGTTACATCCTAGTTATGGCCAATAACGCTACTGATTTTCCATTGATGGTAGAGACATATAGTTACACTGAAAAACAAAGTGGGTCAATTTAAATAACAATGCATAGTATGTGGACATGGAAAAAATCAGGACTGTGTAGGATGAGCAAATGATTATTTGGTCCAGAAAATCAAATTCTGGTTTCAGTACTAGTATGTAGTCAACCATCTACCTCCCATTATGTTTCTTTTTATTCCAAAATCACATCTCTGATTGGAAGACCAGGAAGTCCTTTGGGTTCCTGCCTTAGATTTATAATCTTTAAAGATGGCTTTCAAGTTACTTCTGGCAAAGGTAACTATATACTGTAGAAAAAAAGAATATGGAATTTGAAGTCAGGTAAACATGGAGCTCAAATCTTCACTCTACTACCATCTAATAGTCAAATTACTTAAACTCTCTGAGACTGAATTTGGTCATCAGTAAAATTATTTTTAGAATCTACTCCAGGGACACCTGGGTGGCTCAGTCGGTTAAGCGTCTGCCTTTGGCTCAGGTTGTGATCCCAGGGTCCCGGAATCGAGCCCCGCCTCGGGGCTCCCCTTAGCAGGGAGTCTGCTTCTCCCTCTGCCTGCCGCTCCCCGTGCTTGTGCACTCTCTCTCTCTGACAAATAAATAAATAAAATCTTTAAAAATAAATTAATTAGGGGGCCTGGGTGGCTCAGTCGGTTGAGCAGCTGCCTTCGGCTCAGATTGTGATCCCAGGGTCGTGGGATCGAGCCCCACATGGGGCTCCTTGCTCAGCGGGGAGCCTGCTTCTCCTTCTCCTTCTGCCTGCCACTCCCCCTGCTTGTGCTCTCTATCTCTCTTTCTGTGTCAAATAAATAAACAAAATCTTTTAAAAAAATAAAAATTAATTAATTAAGGGGTGCCTGGGTGGCTCAGTCGTTGGGCATCTGCCTTCGGCTTGGGTCATAATCCCAGGGTCCTGGGATTGAGCCCTGCATCAGGATCCCTGCTCAGCGGGAAGCCTGCTTCTCCTTCTCCCACTCCGTCTGCTTGTGTTCCCTGTCTCGCTGTGTCTCTATCTGTCAAATACATAAATAAAGTCTTTAAAAAAATAAAAATTAATTAATTAAAATTGGTAAAATTAATTAAAATAAAATAAAATCTACTCTATGCCTAATACCACAGAACTGTACACTGAAAAATGGTTAAAATTGTAAATTTTATTCTGTGTATTTTACCAAAATTAAAAAAAAATAATCTACTTCACAGAATTGTTTGAAGATTAAACTTTTAAAGACACTATAACACTTCAGCACTATTACTGACACATGTAAGTGCTCCATAAATGGCAGCTCTTTTTTTTTTAAGATTTTATTTATTTATTTGAGAGAGAGCACAAGAGAGGGGAGGGTCAGAGGGAGAAGCAGATTCCCTGCCGAGCAGGGAGCCCGCTGCAGGGACTCGATCCTGGGATTCCGGGATCATGACCTGAGCCAAAGGCAGACACCCAACGACTGAGCCACTCAGGCACCCTAAATAAATCTTTTTTTAAAAAATAAAGACAGTGTGAAAAAAAGAATTGAAAATAACTCATCATTTTTATATTGATTATATGTTGCAATAATATTTTGGATTAATTTCATCAGTTTATTTTTAATTTAATATGAGTACTAGAAAAATTTAACTTATGTATGTATCTCACATTATATTTCTTTTTTTCAAGATTTATTTATTTAAGAGAGAGAAAGAGTGTGCTTGTGAGTGGGGGAAGGGGCAGAGGGAGAGAATCTTCAGTTCCCTGCCGAGCCCTGAGACCAACTCATTTCACAATCCATGAGATCATGACCTGAGCCAAAACCAACTATGCCACCCAGGCACCCCTTTTCCATTATATTTCTATTGGACAGCACTATTAGACTATCTGCTTTTCACCATATTTCTTTTTTTTTAAGATTTTATTTATTTATTTGACAGAGAGATAGAGAGAGCCCAAGTAGGCCGAGTGGCAGGCAGAGGGAGAGGGAGAAGCAGAGGCTCTCCACTGAGCAGGGAGCCGGACATGGGGCTCGATCCCAGGACCCCAGGATCATGACCTGAGCCTAAGGCAGCTGCTTAACCAACTGAGCCTCCCAGGCGCCCATCTTTTCACATTTATCTTTTTTTTTTAGTTTTTTTTTTAAGATTTTATTTATTTAATTGACAGAGAGACAGCATGAGAGGGAACACAAGCAGGGGGAGTGGGAGAGGGAGAAGCAGGCTTCCAGCCGATCAGGAAGCCTGATGCGGGGCTCGATCCCAGGACCCCAGGATCACGACCTGAGCCGAAGGCAGTCGCTTAACCAACTGAGCCACCCAGGGGCCCCCACATTTCTTATCTTTTCCATCCTCCTTATCTCTCTACACTACATTCCAGGTGATTTTTTAAATGTATTAATAGTTCACTGATTATATCATCAGCTGCCTCTGATCTGCTACTTTATCTACTACTAAGCTTTAATTTTAAACAAATTAAAATATGTTTCCATTTTGACAAGATTTATTTGGTCCTTTTCCGAAGTACTGTATTATTTTCTTATGCATCGTGTTCCTTCTGTTATGTTTCTAAGTATTTAAACCAAAGTCTACAATCTGTACCTGGTAATTATTTGATGGGGATCCAATTCTGCAGCGAAAATCCTCCTGGAGGATTTTTTTCTTGCGTGTTTGTATTTTTGAAATGTGAGCTCATCTTCAAAAGGGTTTTATCTTTGTTATTCCTGGGAGACCTGATTGAATTTCTACTGCCAACCCGTCGCAATATCACCATTCCATGACTAATCTACGTTAGCTTACAGACTTTGGGGAATTCCTAGACTATATAGATAATAATAAAGAAGAAAGGCAGCTACCATAAAGATAATTAATGACCTTGAAGAACCCAACAAATAAAACAGAAAGATTATTCAAATAAATAACTTTTGAAAATGTCTTTTTTATAAATGAAAAAATTAGTTACAGGTGGAAATAACAAATCATAGTCCAGGAAGGAAAAAAAAAAAAACAACTAACACAGAATGGTAGACACAAATCTCTATCCCAGTTAAGAAGCAAAACACCAAAGTTAAAGAAAGCATTCTTTGGACAACCAGACAGAAAAAGCAAGTTGACTAAAAGGGGTAAAGTGGAGCTGAGAATCAAGCTTGTCTCAGACCTGAATCAAGGTTCAATGCCAGAAGACAATGAAAAACTGTCACAAATTTGAAAAGAAAGAAAATGTGGCCCAAGAATATTATTATCAGTCAGGACATTGTTCAAATATAAGAGAAACAGACATATGTTATTTGCAACATTAGGAAAAATCAGGGAATATAAGACAAAGAACTTTTCTAGAAAAAAAGTTGATAAAATCTATTTTAATGATGGATCAAGACAATGAACTCAATAATGAGAAAGCATTGCAAAGTTTTTCAATGTTAACTTCAATTTCCTCATCTTTCTTTTTTTTTAAGATTTTATTTATTTATTTATTTATTTATTTATTTATTTATTTGAGAGAGAGCACAAGCGTACAAATGGGCGGTGTTGGGGGGAGAGACGGAGGGACAGGGAGAGAGACAAGCAGACTCCCTGCTGAGCATGGAGCCTAATCCCAGGACCCTGAGATCACAACCTGAGCTGACATCAGATGCTTAACCAACTGAGCCACCCAGGTGCCCTTATCTTTCTATAGTAAGATGTTGAGCAAAAGTATCCCCCAAAAGTAGCTAAAATATGTAATTAGTTCAATTATTTAATGTTTTTATCATCCCTTTTCTTAACTTTGAGGAGATCGTCTGGGAAATAATAGCTCTTCCAATGGAAAAATATTTACTGAAGTTCAACCATTCCTTCAATTTTACTTTTTTTTAAAGTAAACTTTACTCCTAACATGGGGCTCAAACTCACCACCCCAAGATCGAGAGTCCCATGCACTCTACAGACTGAGCCAGCCAGGCACCCCTCTTCAATTTTACTTTAATTTCCTTTTTTGTTGTTGTTAATTACTGAGAAAAAAAATTAAGTAGAGGAAAGTAGTAGGAATTATAAAACAAACACCTATATTCCTACCACTCAGAATTAATAGTTATAAGTGTGTCAACTTTTATTCACCTTCTTAGGAAATAAAACATTAAAAAGAGAAAATTAACATCCCTTTCAGCCACCATTCCCAGTCCCATCCCTCCCACGCAGAGCAAAAACTTTTCATTCAGTTTAGAGACAAGTCAGTAACTGATATACAGTATTGCTTTGTGTAAACAATCATTTTTTATTTATATAATGGTAGCACATCAAACATAGTGCTCTGCATCTTGTTTCTATTATTCTACATTGTGGAGTGAACTGCATACAGAACTATTTTCTTCCTCTTAACTGTATAAATTGCACTGTATGACTATCCCACATTTATCCATTCCACTATTTTATTTTATTTATTTATTTATTTGAGAGAAAGAGCAAGAGTGGGAGGAAGGGGCAGAGGGAGAAGGAGAAGCAGACTCCCCACAGAGCAGGGATCCCAACACGGGGCTCAATCCCAGGACCCAGAGATCATGACCTGGGTTGAAGGCAGATGCTAAACCAACTGAGCTATCCAGGTGCCCCTAACCATTTCCACTATTAATGAACACTTAGATTGTCACTCTTTGTTTTTTTGCTGTTACAAACAATGCTCCCATGAACATTCTTGCACATGTGTGAAAGTTTCTCAGTATACCTAGAAGTATAATGGTTGGATTATATAAATAGGCTCATTTTCAGTTTCATTAGATACTGTCAAATTGCTCTTCCAAATGACCACGTATCAACATATCCAACCCTCTCTCAAGTGGTGTGACAGAATACCATTTTCTCCATATCCATGCCAATACTTGGCATTTGGGGCAATCTAAGTGAAATATCACCTTGTTTTGTATTCACCTATTACTAATAGTTTGGGGACTACTTATAAGATGGCTAAATCTTTTAGATTGATTCTTCCTTTTATAAAAATCAAATTTCCTCTTAAAAAAGGTTTGTTTTTTTTTTCCCGGGCACCTTGGTGGGCTCCCTGCTCACTGGGGAGTCTGCTTCTCTCTCTGCCCTCTGCCCCTCCCTCTGCTTGTGCTCTCTCTCGCTCTCTCAAATATATAAAAAAAAATTTTTTTCTTCACATCACATTTTGACTGGTACTAAATTGCTACTCCAGATGACTTTTGGTTACTATTTGCCTGGTATATCTTTTTTTATTTAATATTTAGGTTTTCTATGTTGTTTTACACGTGTCTTTTATAAATTTCATATTGCTGGATGTTTGTATATGAGCGTGATTTTAATCCAAGATGAGCTTTTTAAAAATTAGTGTATTTAACCCATTTTATTTTATGGTAATTTCTAAAATATTTTAATTTTGACCATTTTATTTAATTTCCTATTTAATGTATCTTCTCCTTTTTATTTCCCCATTGCCACTTTCCTGCCTTCCACTGGATTGATCAAGTTTCTTTATTCAAATTTTTTTCTACTCAACTTTCAATCATCAAGTGGCTACCTTTAAATTATTACACATGTAATTGAACTTTTTCTCTAATAATATCCAGAGTTAATATCTATACCTTCCCCTTGAATAGACAAGATCCCAAGATTCTTAAAATGTTTTTACTTCCTTTTGCTGAGTGCTCACCTCCCTCAATAAAACATACCTACCATGTTGATACAAGTGGAATTTCAGTTCATGACTACTTTAAAATGTTTTAATCTATAGGCAGTTAAATTCCCTAATGCATTTGCTTACTATTTCTTATTGCCCTCATTGTTTCCTATGTTCATTTTTCTTCTCACGGAACACAATGATGCACTCCGTAGGTGTATCCTTTGCATGCACCTAGATTGGAGCGCTCCTAGGGTGAGGCAGATGTTTCACTTCTGGATGAAACTGCACCTGGGCTCAAGTCCCCAGAAAATCTAACAAAAAGTAGTTACTTCAGAGTGAGTCTATGGGTGTCAAATTTTCCAAGCTTCCTGTGTACCTCTATTTGTATTTTCTCCCCAGATTTGAGTGGTGGTTTGGCTGGAATAGAATTCCTAGGTGCAACATTTATTTTCCTTTCAGCACTTTGAAGAAATTGTGAAGTTGGAAAGTATAATTCTGTCTTAAAGAAGAGAAAGGTGACATGAAAAAAAACCTAAGTCCCTTGTTGAAGGAAGCAATTTTATGGACGTAAAAAATACTTTGTATAGGAGTTGTAACATTGCTTGCCATTCTCTACACTGATAAGAACTGAAAGATACAAAATATTTACAACTCAGCCACCTAAAGAAAGAGCCGCGATCAGAGTAAAAGGTCTCAAGTTAAAATTGACATGCTCTGTTTTCTATCATAATTTATATGTGCTTCTTAGCAGAGACAGTGTCTCCTCGAGATGTCATATTGTTTTATGTCAAATCTATTCTTCTTACATGTGAAAATCCCCTCACCCCAATGTTTGGGTTAACTCCAAAGCTCATAAAACATGTTTTAAAGAATTGCATAAAATCAAAACATCAAATGTAAGAAATATTGATCCATAATATATGCTTACTATTATTCACTTAAAAAGTTTTTTTAAAAAATTATAAATGGTCTCATTTTATTTATGCATTTCCTTTGATCTTCCCTCCAATGAATAGATAATTTGTATAACTTCTGGGCAGAGACTGCAGTTCAGTTTTCTGGTCTCCCCATGCTATCAGGCTTGAGTTTAGGGGCTGTGGCTGGCTCAGTCAGTGGAGCGTGCGACTCTTGATCTCAGGGTTGTAAGTTTGAGCCCCATGTTGGGTGGAGAGATTACTTAAAAATAAAATATTTAAAACCAAACAAATAAGCTTGAGTTTCAAGGTACATCATGAAGTTTTCTGGGGAAAAAAAAAAAAAAGAACACACCACGAAGCTCTGTTTTTCCTACATGCTTCACTGCATTCTTGTGTCTCTTGTTGCTGATAAAAGGTCAGATGCCAATCTGATTCTCATTTTCTCAGGAATCTACTTTTTCTCTCTGATAACTTTAAGAATGTTTTTATTTTTCATGCTCTGCAATGTCATTACATGACTTTGTATAGGCTTTTTCTTAAGTATTCTCTTCAGTAATTGTCTCCATACCTGTAAACTACAAACAAAATTCAAGATGTTTTAAAAAAAAAAAAGGGTGAGGGGCACCTGGGTGGCTCAATTCTTAAGCATCTGCCTTCAGCTCAGGCCATGATCCCAGGGTCAGGCTCCTTGCTCAACAGAGAGTCTGCTTCTCCCTCTCCCTCTGCCACTTCCCCTGCTTGTGCTTGCTCTCTCTCTCTCAAATAAATAAATAAATTTTTTTAAAAAACAAAAACAAACAAACAAAAAACCAGGGGTACCTGGGTGGCTCAGTAGGTTGAGTGTCCAACTCTTGATTTCAGCTCAGGTCATGATCTCAGAGTTGTAAGACTGAGGCCCTCATTGGGCTCTGAGCTAGGTAGGGAGTCTGCTTGAGATTCTCTCTTCTCCCTCTGCTCCTTCCCCCGACCCCCACCGGCGCTCATGTGCTCTCTCTCTGCCTCAAATAAACAAACAAACAAACAAACAACACTTATATGAAGGAGAAAGGTCCATGAATGGCTCAGATAACCTTAAAAAAGAAGAGTAAATGGAGAAAAGAAGGCTCGCTCTACCAGATATTAAGACATATTGCAAGGCCACATAATAGGGTATCGGTGCAATAGACAAATGGAACAAAGCAGAGAACTCTAAGAAGGACCCATTTATAAAAAGAACTTGATATGCAATTTTTAAATGATTTTTTATTTATTTTTTTATTAGACAGGGAGAGAATACAAGCAGGGGGAGCGGCAGGCAGAGGGAGAGGGAGAAGCAGACTCCCCACTCAGCAGGGAGCCTGATGCAGGACTCGATCCCAGGACCCTGGGATCATGACCTAAGCCGAAGGTAGACGCTCAACCGTCTGAGTCACCCAGGCACGCCCGGATATGCACTTTTTATAAAGGCATCGCAGGGGCACCTAGGGGGCTCAGCCAGTTAGGCATCCAACTCTTGATATCAGCTCAGGTCTCGATCTCAGGGTCGTGAGTTCAAGCACCAAACTGGGCTCCACACCCTACTTAAAAAAATAAAAATAAAAAATAATTTTAAAAAGTATCACAAATGAATGGGGGAAAGAAGAGAACATTTATTAGGTGAAGTTAGGAAAAACTAGTTCACCATGTAGAGAAAAATAAAACTGGATTGCTACCTAACAATCCCCTGAAGGGTGAAATCCAGACCAGTTAAAGAACTAAATGTGAAAGTAAAACTACAAAGCAAAGTGACAGGGGAAAACTTAAACTAAACTTCAAAAGCACAAACTGTACAGGAAAACAGACAAGAATTTCACACATCAAAATTGTTTCTATCCATGAAAGATACCACATAGAGTTAATGGGTGACAAAGGAAGGAGGTATTTGCGTGGTCTAAAACATAATAGGGGATTGATATCTAAAGTACACAAGGACCCAAGGGCCATCTCTCTGTTCAGCCATTCTCAGCACGGCTTTTGTCCCCGGGTGGCTGCAAGATGGTCACTGCAGCTCCAGACAGTTGATTCTCACACAGCTACATCCAAACTCAGGAAAACTGTCATTCTCTACATCTCCGGGTATTGTGGAGAAACACCTTTCATAGACATCTCCTAGCAGAACTCCCTTGTGAGCTGATGCAACCACTCTGGAAAACAGTATGGAGGTTCCTCAAACAGTTGAAAATAGAGCTACCCTACGATCCACCAATTGCACTACTGGGTATTTACCACAAAGATACAAATGTAGGGATCTGAAGGGGTACGTGCACCCCGATGTTTATAGCAGCAATGTCCACAATAGCCAAACTGTGGAAAGAGCCAAGATGTCCATCAACAGATGAATGGATAAAGAAGATGTGGCATAACAATGGAATATTATGCAGCCATCAAAAGGAATGAAATCTTGCCATTTGCAATGACGTGGATGGAACTGGAGGGTGTTATGCTGAGCGAAATAAGTCAATCAGAGAAAGACATGTATCATATGACCTCACTGATATGAGGAATTCTTAATCTCAGGAAACAAACTGAGGGTTGCTGGAGTGGTGGGCGGTGGGAGGGATGAGGTGACTGGGTGATAGACATTGGGGAGGGTATGTGCTATGGTGAGCGCTGTGAATTGTACAAGACTGATGAATCACAGATCTGTACTTCTGAAACAAATAATGCAATATATGTTAAGAAAAAAAAAGAAGAAGAAGATAACAGGAGGGGAAGAATGAAGGGGAGTAAGTCGGAGGGGGACTCGAACCATTAGAGACGATGGACTCTGAAAAACAAACTGAGGGTTCTAGAGGGGAGGGGGGTGGGGGGATGGGTTAGCCTGGTGATGGGTATTAAAGAGGGCACATTCTGCGTGGAGCACTGGGTGTTATGCACAAACAATGAATCATGGAACACTACATCAAAAACTAATGATGTAATGTATGGTGATTAACATAACAATAAAAAATTTAAAGGAAAAAAAAAGAACTCTGCTGTGAGGTCCCATTGATCGGGACTGGGTCACACATCCCTGCCCCACTGCAAGGGTGGCCTTTGAGGGCATTCTCAGCGTGTGTGGTGGAAGACAGACTGGCTGGCAGGAAGAGGGCTGAGTATCATAGTTGCAGGAGTCACAGAGAAAGCTGCCACGTCTCCCCTCCATTTTCTCCACTCTCATGTCACTCCTATGAGGCTGACATCAGCACTTCATGGACTCCATAGCCTTGCATCACCTCCAATGACACTAATTATACTTATTCTATGTTATTTCTATATACTTATTAACTATGTTTTGAGTGAAGTTCTGGTTTTTTACTCTATTTTAAGTCAAGTTCTGTGTTTTACTCCAATATACTACTCCCATATCTAGGGACTCTTTACCATAGGTCCATTTTTTTCCCGCTAAGATCCCTACTAGATTTAAACTTTCTCTACTTGGGCAGCTGACCTTGGGGTTAGGGAAGTAGTTGAGGAAGTTACAGATTTGATTGTTGGGGCTTATACCCTACGTGGTTTTCAGTGAGACTGAAAGATGGGTAGAATATGCTACAAGGAAAGATGCCTCAGCAGCTAGTTTTCCAGACTTAAGTGCTCCTCATTTCTCTTTGGTATTGCCAACCACCTGAGACACTGCCTGAGCTCTGAGATACTGCTCCTATGTGGAGATAGTGCTTTGCAATTGTGTGAACTACAGAAGGGAGGATGGAGTGGGGTACAGGGAGAATAGGCCTGGAGGCTTTGACTGTAATACCCAGCTCCCATTGTGAGGCTTCCTTCTGCTCCCAGTTTCCACCACCTCCCATCTGAGATAGGAGCCCCCTCTTCTTCTCCTACTATACAGTGGATTCCCACATGCACACTGGACTGCCATTACCCTCTTCAATTCAATCCCATCTTAGTTGGGAATTCCTCATGATCTCTAAGAATGCATCTTGTCTTAGAACTCATCTATGAATACATTAAAATTCTTTTTCCCTATCATTTCAAGAGTTTGGGGAAAAGGACTGAAACTGCAAGATGTGCTCAGTTCACCATCTTGGACCAGAAACTTCCATAAAATTCAAGTAAAATACTATTTTTGTTTGTAAAAAATCATCATGTCTATTTCATTTATATATATTTTTCTACCTGTCCAACCATCCATCCATCCATCCATCCTTCTATCTATATATACATAAAGGGAAAGATGTCTGGAATTCTTTTAACTTAATATTAAAATGGTTATTTCTGGGTGGTGGAATTTAAAGGTATTTTCTAATTTTTAACTTTTTTCTGAATTTATAATAAATATGTATCATTTTTACAAATAAATTCATTCTTTTTTTTAAGATTTTATTTATTTATTTGATAGACAAAGAATGAGAGAGAGAGCATGACAGGGGGAAGTCAGAAGAAGAAGCAGACTCCTTGCTGAGGAGGGAGCCCGATACGGGACTCGATTTCCAGACTCCAGGATCATGATCTGAGCCAAAGGCAGTTTTCTAACCAACTAAGCCACCCAGGTGCCCACAAATAAATTCATTCTTAAAAGCATGTTAAGTGTAGTTGTCTTTCAGTGTTACAGGTAACTTAATCTTGCCTGTCTGCATTTCCCAATTTCAACAGTGTACCTATGTTTTATTATAATGTTACGAAAAAGTTCAAAAGGTGAAATCGGCAGCCATCAGGACCAGTAAGTAGTTCAGTGGTACCATCAAATATACTGAAGAGGGGACGCCTGGGTGGGGCATTTGGTTAAGCAGCCGACTCTTGGTTTCAGCTTAGGTCATGATCTCAGGGTTGTGAGATCAGGCCCCACATCGGGCTCCACACTGAGTGTGGAGTCCGCTTAAGACTCTCTCTGCCCCTCCCCCCTCAAATAAATAAATAAATCTTTAAAATGTGTGTGTGTGTGTGTAATACACAGCTCCCACTGAGGATATGAGGAGTATTGTTGTTTTCAAATAGGAGTGGTTCGAGTCATCATATTTGGGTCTAAGTAATGAAAGGGATTAAAACCATGTACACGTATGAAACACCTGTAACTCAACTTTCACAGTTGAGTTATAAGTGCAGTCAAGTCATTCTTCTAAAAGCCCCTTCTCTGTGAAGACCAGATGCAAAAGAGAGTTCAGAAGGAACTGGTCCAAATGACCAACAACTGATGAATGGATAAAAAAAATATGGTCTATCCATAGAATAGAAAATTATTCAGCAATAAAAAGGAATGGAATATTGATACATGCTACAACATGGATGAACCCTGAAAACAGTACACTAAATGAGAGAAGCCAGTCATAAAGATGACATATTGCATGATTCCATATATGAAATGTCCAGAATAGACAAATGTCTAAAGACAGAAAGCAGATTGTTTCCTAAGGCTGGAGGTGTTGGAGGGAAAAGGGGAGAGATTGCCAATGGGTGTACGGTTTCTTTGGGGGATGATGAAAATGTTCTAAAACTGATTGTGGGGATAGTTGACCAACTCTGAATATACTAAAAACCACTAAATTTTACACCTCAAATGGGTGAATTATATGGTATGTGAATCATATTTCAATAATGTTGTTTAAAAAAAAAAAAAACTGGGGCCACCTGGGCAGCTCAGTCGTTAAGCATTTGCCTTTAGCTCAGGTCATGATCCCAGGGTCCTAGGATCAAGTATTCAGTCAGGCTCCTTGCTCGGCGGGGAGTTTGCTTCTCCCTCTGCCTGCAGCTCCGCCTGCTTGTGCACGCTCTCTCTCTGAGACAAATAAATAAATAAAATCTTAAATAAATAAGTAAACAAATAGGAATACATTTTAAAAAATAAAAATAAAATAAACTGGTTGCTTACACATCTGCCTCTTTGTGAGAAGTATTCAGGTTTTTCCTTGGGCCTCTGAAATCACACTCTATCCTAGGAACATTTGTTTGGAAATGAATTTTGTGCGAGAACTGAGGCATTATTAGAATCACAACCATTTATAAAGGGCTTCATGATGTCCACAACTTGCTCCATGTGTTCCTCCTCCAAAAGGTGAACTGAAATGATTAAAAATATGGATTATGAGGGGCGCCTGGCTGGCTCAGTTGGTAGAGTGTGCAACTCGATCTGAAGGTCATGAGTTTAAGCCCTGCACTGGGTGTAGAGATTACTTTTTTTTAAATGGTAAAAATAAAGATTAAAAGAACAGGATTGGGGAGCGCCTGGGTGGCTCAGTCGTTGGGCATCTGCCTTGGGCACAGGTCATTATCCCAGGGTCCTGGACTCCTTGCTCAGCGGGAAGTCTGCTTCTCCCTCTCCCTCTGCCGCTCCCCCTGCTTGTGTTCCCTCTCTCGCTGTGTCTCTGTCAAATAAATAAATAAAATCTTTAAAATACATATATATATATAACAAAAAATAAGGGGTGCCTGGGTGGCTCAGTCATTAAGCATCTGCCTTCGGCTCAGGTCATGATCCCAGGGTCCTGGGATTGAGCCCCGCATTGGCCTCCTGCTCCGCGGGAAGACTGCTTCTCCCTCTCCCACTTCCCCTGCTTGTGTTCCCTCTCTTGCCATGTCTCTGTCAAATAAATAAATAAAATCTTAAAAAAAAAAAAAAGAACAGGACTGGAAGTGCTGGTGTTATTGTAGTTAGAGGCTAGCAGTAAAGGACATGATGCCCCTATCTGTCTTAGGAGCTCCTTAGCATGGCGGTGCTTATCAAGTAACTGATAGGGAAACTTTCCCATATATGACTTCACTTCACCCTGGAAACGTTTACTAGCAGGCACTACAGATCTTGGTTTTTGTTTTTGTTTTTAAAGATTTTATTTATTTGACAGAGACAGACACAGTGAGAGAGGGAACACAAGTGGGGGGAGGCAGAGAGAGAGAAGCAGGCTTCCTGCTGAGCAGGGAGCCCAATGCCGGCCTCGATCCCAGGACCCTGGGACCATGACCTGAGCCGAAGGCAGACGCTTAACGACTGAGCTACCCAGGCGCCCCCAGATCTTGTTTTTATAGATGAGGAAACTGAGGCTAGCTTAGAGAAGCAAAGGAACTTGCCAAGAACCCATGGTCATGGAGTCAAGGAGACTGACAAGGTAAAGACTTAACTCACCTGAGGACATCTCCAAAAAACAAAGCGACGCACTCAGATATCACCCCTCAATGCCCATGTTCTTGGCAGCATCTTCTCATACAGGCATATGGCAGCTTTATCTTCTCCGAAAGTCACCATTTCTCCTGACTCTTTTTTACAGAGACAATTTTTCCTGACCTTTTCATTACCTGGATTCATCTCAAGAGCATTTCATTATCTGTTTTTGAAGAACCTTCTTAGCCCAATAATTTTCCTGTCTTTCCCTGAGGGCCTGGTGCAAGCCAAGGAATTCCAGGTACCTCTTCTCTGTATTTGCTTCTCGGGACCTGATAAACATTTCTTCAAGGTATGGCAACACGGAACTACCAGCACATCATTAGATCTCCAAAGTCTGGTCAGGGTCCTGGATATCTCAGGGAGGGTCTTTCAAACCCACGTATATTTTTAAGAATTAGAGGGAGTCTGCTGTTTGTTATAAAATGGAGTTTACTGCTTCCATTAGTTTTGGCCATCTTTAGTGACTCCTATCCCATCCCCGCCACACACTGACATACACAGAGTCACAAGGCTGCATTGTGCACAATGCTTCTGATCAGCATACAGGACTGAGACCTACCTAACAGAGGCCGGTCCTCAGATAACATCAGGACTTACACCCGGTTCTCCTGACTTCTACCTCAGGTTTACTCTGCATTACTCCACACAGCATCGTATGTAGATGATTCACACATATAAGTGCAAACTCTTGACAGAGTTGCATGGTTACTAGACAAACAAACATTCTGTGTTAGCCAGTAAATCACAAGCTACATTTTTAGAATGTTTCTCTTCTGACTTGGCTAACTCCACAATACATATAGGTGCCCAAACCCTGAATAAGAATTTTTTGTTGTCGGAATGAATCTTCCTAGTAGAAATTATTTCTGGTACAAATGGTGGTAGTTTCTCCATTATACAATGTATAATGTAAATGTGTTTATAATCTGAATGGCTCATGACAGCCTTCCTTGATATCACATATCATCCATCAGTTTAATCAATTAAAAGATAGAGATCTTATATAGGACTCTTTGTACACCTGGGGTTATGATCCCATTTGGTGTCTATGCCTTTTCAAACCACCTCCTTAGAATCCTAAGCAGAGAGCAAAGAACAGAAATTCTATGCTGTTAGTTTATAGCCTACAGATCAGCAGATTGTATAGGTCCTCTGTTATTCCATTTAATCCTTCCAGCAAACCTATGGAAATAAAGATTATGTAACAAAGACACATTGCTAGAAAAGATCAGAGCTAGTATTGGGGCGCCTGGGTGGCTCAGATGGTTAAGCATCTGCCTTCGGCTCAGGTCATAATCCCAGGGTCCTGGGATCGAGTCCCGCATCGGGCTCCCTGCTCCTTGGGAGCCTGCTTCTCCCTCTGCCTCTCTCTGTCTCTCATGAATAAATAAATTTAAAAAAATCTAAAAAAAAAAAAAGCTAGTATCCAAATCCAGGTATTTCCAACCTAAGAACTCATGCTCTTCCTACTACACCATGATTTAAGAGACAGACACATTCATGTAACAATATGACACAAACAATTATAGGATAGCTTCTTATAAGAGAAGTATAAATGAATGCTGCCCAACCCCCTAATAAGGATCCTTATTAGCTGGTAGAAAATTGGGGAAGAGTTCAGGAAGAAATAGCAACTGAAAGAGGCCTTTAAGAATGGATAAAATGTTGGGGCGCCTCAGTGGCTCAGTTAAATGTCCGACTCTGGATTTCACTCGGGTCATGGTCTCGGGATCCTGGGTTGAGGTCCTGGGATCAAGCCCTGCTCAGCAGGCAGTCTGCTTGTCTGCCCCTCCCCCTGCTCACTCGCATGTGCATGCTCTCTTTCAGAAATAAATCTTTATTTTTTTTTAAGATTTTATTTATTTGCCAGAGAGAGAGAGAGAGAGAGAGAGAGAGAGAGCACAAGTAGGGGGAGCGGCAAGCAGAGGGAGAAGCAGACTCCCTGCTGGGCGGGAAGCCCAAAGCGGGACTCAATCCTAGGACCCTGGGATTATGACCTGAGCCAAAGGCAAATTCTTAACAGACTGAGCCACCCAGGAGTCCCAGTGAATAAATCTTTAAAAAAACGAATAAAATATTATTCGGTCCTGAAAATATAGCCATCAGGTAAATTCCCCATGCAGATTTACAGGGGACTATCCTTCATACTCATACTTCTCCTGAAAATTCCTCAGTACTTCAGAGCCCTGCTCATCTTTTTTTTTTAAGTTTTTATTTAAAAATCCAGTTAGTTTACAAACAGTGTAATATTAGTTTCAGGTGTGCAATATAGTGATTCAACACTTCCATACATCACCCAGTGCTCATCACAAGTGCACTCCTTAATCCCCATCACCTATTTCACCCATTTCCCCCCATCCACCTCCCCTCTGGTAACTAGCCATCAGTTCGTCCTCAGTAGTTGAGTCTTTTCCTTAGTTTGTCTCTCTCTCTTTTTTCCCTTGTTTGCTTCTTAGATTGCACATATGAGTGAAATCATATGGTATGTCTTTCTCTCACTTATTTCTCTGAGCATTATACTCTCTAGTCCTATCCATGTCATAGCAAATGGTAATATTTCATTCTTTTTTACGACTAATATTCCATGTATATGATGTATATGTATATATACACATCTTCTTTAACCATTCATCAGTCAATGGACACAGGTTCTTTCCATAATTTGGTTATTGTATATAGATAATGCTGTTATAAACAGCAGAGTGCATGTATCCCTTTGAATTAGTATTTTTGTATTGAGTAAATACCTAGTGGTGCAATTGCTGGATTGTAGGGTAGTTTTATTTTTAACTTTTCGAGGAAACTCCATACTGTTTTCCACAGTGGTTGCACCAGTTTGCATTCCCACCAACCGTGCAAGATGGTTACCTTTTCTCCACATCCTCGCCAACACCCGTTGTTTCTTGTGTTGTTGATTTCAGCCATTTTGACAGGTGTGAGGTAATATCTCGTTGCGGTTTTGATTTACATTTCTCTGATGATGAGTGATGTTGAGCACCTTTTCATGTGTCTGTTGGCCATCTGGATGTCTTCTTTGGAGAAACGTCTGTTCATGTCTTCTGCCCATTTTTAATTGGATTATTCATTTTGGGGGTTTTGAGTTTTAAAAGTTCTTTATATATTTTGGATTCTAACCCTTTATGAGATATGCCATTTGTAAATATCTTCTCCCATTCTGTAGGTTGCCTTTTGGTTTTGTTGATTGTTTCCTTCACTATGGCAAAGCTTTTTATTTTGATGCAGTCCTTTTCTTTTTTTAAGAGAGAGAGAGCAAGCATGTGCAAGCGGGGAGGGGAAGGGCAGAGGGAGAAGGAGAGAATTTTAAGCAGGCTCCACACTCAGCATGGAGCCTAACTCGGGGCTCAATCTCACGACCCTGAGATCATGACCTGAGCCAAAATCAAGAGTCAGATGCTTAACCGACTGAGCCACCCAGGCACTCCTTGATGTAGTCCCAATAGCTTATTTTTGCTTTAGTTTCCCTTGCCTCAGGAGACATATCTAGAAAGAATTTGCTACAGCTGATGTCAAAGAAGTTACTGCCTGCGTTCTCTTCTAGGACTTTTATGGGTTCAGGTCTCACATTTAGGTCTTTAATCCACTTTGAATTTATTTATTTATTTATTTATTTATTTAATTTATTTATTTTTAAGATTTTATTTATTTATTTGAGAGAGAGAGAATGCAAGATAGAGAGCACGAGAGGGAAGAGGGCCAGAGGGAGAAGCAGACTCCTTGCCAAGCAGGGAGCCCGATGCAGGACTCGATCCTGGGACTCCAGGATCATGACCTGAGCTGAAGGCAGTCACTTAACCGACTGAGCCACCCAGGCGCCCCACTTTGAATTTATTTTTGTGAGTGGTGTAAGTGTTCCAGTTTCATTCTTTTGCATGTTGCTTTCCAGTTTTCACAACACCATTTGTTGAAGAGACTCTTTTTCCCACTGGATATTCTTCCTGCTTTGTCAAAGATTAATTGACCATATAATTGTGGGTTTATTTCTGGGTTTTCTATTCTGTTCTATTGATCTATGTTTCTATTTTTGTGCCAGTATCATACTGCTTTGATTACTACCTCTTTGTAATATAACTTGAAATCTGGAATTATGATGCCTCCCATTTTTTCTTTTTCAAGATGGCTTTGGCTATTCAGGGTCTCTCATGGTTCCACACAAATTTTAGGATTGTTTGTTATAGCTCTGCAAAAAAATGCTGGTGGTATTTTGATAGGGATTGCATTAAATGTATAGATTGCTTTGGATGGTATAGACATTTTAACAATATTTGTTATTCCAATCCATGAGCATGGAATGTCTTTTCTTTGTATCATCTTAAATTTCTTTCATCAGTGTTTTATAGTTTTCAGAGTACAGGTCTTTCACCTCTTTGGTTAGGTTCATTCTAGATATTTTATTATTTTGGGTGCAATTGTAAATAGGATTGATCCCTTAATTTCTCTCTCTGCTGCTTCATTATTGGTGTATAGAAATGCCACAGATTTCTGTATATTGATTTTGTATCCTGCGACTTTACTGAATTTATCAGTTCTAGCAGTTTTTGGATAGAGTCTTTCAGGTTTTTTATAGAGAGTATCATGTCATCTGCAAATAGTGACTTTTTACTTATTTGGATACTTTTATTTCTTTTTCTTGTCTGATTGCTGTGGCTAGGACTTCCAGTACTGTGTTAAATAACAGTGGTGAGAGTGAGCATGAGGAAAAGCTCTTAGTTTTTCCACATTTGAGGATGATACTAGCTGTGGGTCTTTCATATATGATCTTTAATATGTTGAGGTATATTCCCTTTAAACCTGCTTTGTTGAGGTTTTTACCATAAATGTACTTTGTCAAATGTTTTTTCTGCATCTATTGAAATGATCATATGATTCTTATCCTTTTATTTATGTGGTGTATCATGTCGATTTGTGTATACTGAACCACCCCTGCAACCCAGGAATAAATCCCACTTGATCTCGGTGAATGACTTTTTAAATGCATTGCTGGATTCAGTTTGCTAGTATTTTGAGAATTTTTGCATCCATGTTCTCAGGGATATTGGTCTGTAGTTCTCTTTTTTAGTGGCGTCTTTATCTGGTTTTGATATCAGGTTAATGCTGGCCTCATAGAACGAGTTTGGAAGTTTTCCTTTCTTTTCTATTTCTTGGAATAGCTTGAGAATAGGTATTAACTCTTTAAATGTTTGGTAAAATTCACCTGTGAAGCCATCTGGCCCTGGCCTTTCGTTATTTGGGAGCTTTTTCATTAAGCATTCAATTTCTTAGCTAATTATCAGTCTGTTCAAGTTTTCTATTTCTTCCTGTGTCAGTGTTGGTAGTTTATGTGTTTCTAGGAATTTATCCATTTCTTCCAGGTTGTCCAATTTGTTGGCATATATTTTTCATAATATTCTCTCACAATTGTTTGCATTTCTGTGGTATTGGTTATTTTTCCTCTCTCATTTGTGATTTTACTTATTTGGGTCCTTTCTCTTTTTGATAAGTCTGGCTAGAGGTTTACCTATTTTATTCATTTTTTCAAAGAACCAGCACCTGGTTTTATTGATGTTGTTTTTTTTTTTTTTAGTTTTTATATCACTTATTTCTGCTCTAATCTTTATTTCCTTCCTCCTTCTGGCTTTAGGCTCCCTCTGTTCTTTTCCTAGCTCCTTAAGGTGTAAGGTTAGGTTGTTTGAGATTTCTCTTGCTTCTTAAGGTAGGCCTGTATTGCTATATACTTCCCTCTTAGGACCAATTTTGGTGCATCCCAAAGGTTTTCAACCGATGTGTTTTCATTTTCATTTGTTTCCATGTATTTTTTAGTTTCTTCTTTGATTTCTTGGTTGACCCATTCATTGTTCAGTAGCATGTTTTTCAACCTTCATGTATTTGTGGTCTTTCCCAATATTTTCTGGTGGTTAACTTCTAGTTTCATAGCATTGTGGTCAGAAAAGGTGCATGGTATGACTTCAATCTTCTTGAATTTGTTGAGGCCTGTTTCGTGGCCTAATATGTGATCTATTCTGGAGAATGTTCCATGTGAACTTGAATGTGTATTCTGCTGTTTTAGGATGGAATGTTCTGAGTATATCTGTTAAGTCCATTTGGCCCGGTCTGTCATTCAAAGGCATTGTTTCCTTGTTTATTCTCTGTTTAGATGATCTGTCCATTGATATAAGTGTGATGTTAAATTCCCCTATTGTATTATTATTGATTAGTTCCTTTATGTTTATTAATCATTTAATGTATTTGGGCACTTCCATGTTGGGTGCATAAATATTTGTTATATCTTCTTGTTGGATTGTCCCCTTTATGATTATTTAGTGCCATTCTTTGTCTTGTTACAATCTTTGAGTTAAAGTCTGGTTTATTCGAAAAATTGAAAAAGTCTAGTTTGTCCAATGTAAGTATTGCCACTCTGGCTTTCTTTTTTTCTTCCTTCCTTCCTTTCAAGATTTTATTTAAGAGTGAGAAAGAGCACAAGCAGGAGGAGAAGCAGAGGGAGAGAGAAGCAGACTCCCCACTAACAGGGAACCCAACATGGGGCACGATCCCAGGACCCTAGGATCACAACCTGAGCCAAAGGCAGATGCTTAATTGACTGAGCCACCCAGGTGCCCTCTGGCTTTCTTTGGACACCCATTTGCATGATAGATGTTTCTCCATCCCCTCACTTTCAATCTGCAGGTGTCTTTAGGTTTAAAGTAAATCTCTTGTAGGCAACATATAGATGGGTCTTGTCTTTTTATCCATTCTAACACCCTATGTCTTTTGATTGGAGAGTTTAGTCCATTTACATTCAAAGTAATTTTTTTTAAAGGTTTTATTTATTTGACAGAGACAGACACAGTGAGAGAGGGAACACAAGCAGGGGGAGTGGGAGAGGGAGAAGCAGGCTTCCCAGTGAGCAGGGAGCCCGATGCAGAACTCGATCCCAGGACCCTGGGGTCATGACCTGAGCCAAAGGCCAACACTTAACGACTGAGCCACCCAGGTGCCCCTCAAAGTAATTATTGATAGATACGTACTTATTGCTATTGTTTTGTTTGTTCCTGGAGATTTTCTGATCCTTTTCTTTGTCTTTCATGTTTTGCTGATTTTCTTTCGTGATATATTTGAACTTTTTTATTCTTTGCATGTTTATTAGTGGGTTATAGGGTTACCATTAGGTTTGTATATAACCTCTTCTGCATATAGCAGTCCAAACTAACTTGATGGTCGTTTAAGTTTGAACCCATTCATTTCCCCTCTTTCCCTATGTTTTAGGTATGTTATTATATCTTATATCCTTTTTGCGTGTGCGTGAGTTCCTTGACTGATTTTTTACAGAAATATTCATTTCTACTGCTTTTGTGTTTCCAAACTTTATAGTCACTTTTGGTCTCTTCTTGAGCCCTGCTCCTCTTCGGAATTCTCTGCACTTCATCTGCAAATGCTCCCTAAGCCCTACCTCAAACCAAATTTCCATTATAATTTTTCTTCAGGACACCTCGGGTTATCCTTGTTTAATTAAATAGACAATTAGCTTGGAGGCATAAGGCTCATTAGAACTTTTCATTATACTCATCCCCTGCATTCTGATTCATTTGTATCTACTTAATATTGTCTAACCTCGCTTATACTTTACAAGATTTCTTTCACAACCCTTATAAATATAGCCTGGTCTTTATTCCTCTTCAATAACAATTTCTAGCCTAAAAGCTAAAAGCAATAGAAACAAGCGTTTATTCATATCAACTGAATAAAGAAATTTAATATCAATTGAATAAAAAAATCTAACAACAAAACTAAAAAACAGGCTGCAATGTTTACATTTCCTTGGATGATTAAATGTTAACACACAAGTTTAATAAGTTGTTTAATAACAGTAAAATGGTAACATTTTCACTAAGATTTCTCTGAATTAACAATGGGAAATTAACATTAGAAGGGATCTCATCTTTATTGAGTTTCCATACCTTTGAGGTGCAAACAAAATATGCCAAATATTGCCCTAGATGTTTGTGTTATTGATAACAGAATAACTGTACTTATTATATGCTAGGTACTGTGCTTTCATTTAATTTCATAAGACCCTATAAGGTCTTATAAGGTAATACTAGTGTCTTTTTTTTACAAGTGAAGAAATTGAGATTCAAAGAAATTATTTGCCCAGAGTTACACCGTTAGTGTCAGGATTTGAACCCAAATCACTACGATGAAACTTCTTTCAACTATACAATGCCATTTTCATCTCCCAATCCTGCACAAAAAAAAGTCAAATTATCAAACCGTGAGATTTTCCAAAAATTATCAATTATCTCACAATATCCCCACATGTGGGATCATGGTTAGTCACTGATAAAATCTGCATCTGAATTCCAGAAAAGCAACCAGAGATTATTAGGCAACCTTAACACATGCCTCCTACCTGGTATTACAAATCTGTTATCCAAAGGCCAGTCCTGGTGGAAAAGCTTGATTTGGCCTTGGTAAGGAGACAACAGAGCCTCAGGGTCACCCTAAAGGCCAGTTTTCCCTGACATAATAGCATTGCTCAAAATAATTCCATTATTGCACTGGGTAGAGGTCTTCTGTTAGAAATTATCAGAATAAAGGGATTCCATTCTAAAAGAAAATGAAATTCTTTTTTTTAAAGATTTTATTTATTTGAGAGAGAGCAAGCCCAAGCAGGGGGAGGGACAGAAGGAGAGGGAGAAGCAGACTCCCTGCTGAGCAGGGAGCCTGATGTGGGACTCGATCCCAGGGCCCTGGGATCATGACCCAAGCCGAAGGCAGACACTTAACCAACTGAGCCACCCAGGCGCCCCCCAAAAGAAAGTGAAATTCTAAAAAAGCTTTTATTATAGTGTTTACAGGCTCACTTTGATATGAAGCAAGGAATTCTACACAATGTACAAAAGAATCTGCAATAAAATGCACACTTTTCTTTGATATTTAGATTTGTATCAGTGTCATTAATATGTATATGTGCTCCCCCAGGAGCACTCAGTGAATACCATCATTATATGATGGTATCATACTATATGAATATCATAATGTGTGATTAATGTGTAATTAAGATGAATGGACTATTTATTCATCATTGATGCTTAACTGAAAGAAAAACACAAGGTTTTCTAAGTATAAATAAGAGATATACCATAAAGCAATTTTTCCCTATTTCTCAGATTTTAAAAAATCCATTTCTACTTAATTATACTGATATCCTGATCACGTCAACACCCCTGTGAAGCTAATAATGATAGCAATCACAGATTTTCTGTTCTTTACCTCAAGAGCTTTTGTTTTTGTTTTTTAAAGATTTTATTTATTTATTTGACAGAGAGAGAACACAAGTAGGGGGAGTGGAAGAGGGAGAAACAGGCTCCCCGCTGAGCAGGGAGTTGGATGAGGGACTCGATCCCAGGACCCTGAGATCATGACCTGAGTTGAAGGCAGTTGCCCAACCAACTGAGCCACCCAGGCACCCATGTTTTTGTTTTTAAAGACTATTTATTTATTTGAGACAGAGAGAGAGCAGGGGCAGAGGCAGAGAGAGAAGCCAACTCCCTTGCTGAGCAGGGAGCCCAACACAGGGCTTGATCCCAGGACCCTGGGATCATGACCTGAGCTGAAGGCAGACGCTTAACCAACTGAGCCACCCAGGCGCCTCAAGAGCTTTTGTTTTTGTTGATGTTTGATTTGTTTCATGTACTTCAACTGCTAGGTTGTTATGTTTTATTTCTCATCTTTTTCAGATCTAAAAATAACACAAACCTACAAAACATTAATTATCTAAGATACTTTTAATAAGCAAAATTGCATTTTAGCTGCAAGGGGCCAAATTATGCACATAGATTAATTACTCCTTCCACAAACACAGTATCAAGGAGGGCAACCTAGGCTGAATGCTTTAACGTATCACTCAGATTGTTCAGATGAAAAAAATTCTGCGTAAAATATAATTTTCAAAAATATATCAAATCAGCTATATCAATTGTGAAATATAATTTTTTAAAGATTTTATTTATTTGAGAGAGAGAGAATGAGAGATAGAGAGCACGAGAGGGAAGAGGATCAGAGGGAGAAGCAGACTCCCTGCTGAGCAGGGAGCCCAATGTGGGACTTGATCCCAGGACTCCAGGATCATGACCTGAGCCGAAGGCAGTCGCTTAACCAACTGAGCCACCCAGGCACCCCGTGAAATATAATTTCAAAATGGTGTAAAAACACCAATTCTTTCTTGTAATACAAATGGTACACATCAAATCAATACATTGTACACCTTAAACTTACACAGTGTTATATGCGAATTCTATCTCAGGAAAGCTGGGGAGAAAAAGGGGAGAAATATAACAAAGACTATGAGTGCCATCACTATCATTACCATATCCCAAGAATCTGTGACTCTCCCTTCATCACTGTTTTCATATTTACACTTTTGGTGGTTATCTGTCAATGTTACTCGAGGTCAGTGTCCTTGTCTTATCTTTGGTTCCCCGAGATCTAATACAAAACCTGGCACAAAACCTGCTCTATTAAAACAACAACAACAAACAAACAACTCCTGCTCTACAAACGGTGACTGAATTGAAACAAACCTCCTTTAAGCATCTTTGAGGCACAAATGAAACAATGTATGCAAAAGTGCTTTGGATACAACACTGGATTTGTCAATGATTTTTTTAATATGACACAAAAGGCACGCACAGGCAACAAAAGAAAAATAGACAAATTGGACTTCAGGAAAATCTAAAAACTTTGTGCACCAAAAGATACTATTTTCAAATTGATGGTTACTGGAGGGAAGGTGGGGGAGGGTGGTTTAAACAGGTGATGGGAATTAAGGAGAACACTGGTTGTGATGAGCACCAGGTGTTCTAAGTGATGAATCACTATATTCTACACCTGAAACTAATATCGCACTGTATTGTAACTACCTGGAATTTATAATTAATTAATTAATTGAGAGAGAGAAAGAGATTGAGAGCATGGGAGGGGGAGAGGCAGAGAGAGAATCCCAAGCAGGCTCCATGCTGAGCACAGAGCCTGACCCAGGACTTGATCTCAAACCAAGAGTCAGATGCTTAACCGACTGAGCCACCCAGCCACCCCAATAGCTGGACTTTAAATAAAAACTTCAGGGGGAAGGGCACCTGGGTGGCTCAGTTGGTTAAGCGACTGCCTTCAGCTCAGGTCATGATCCTGGAGTCCCGGGATCGAGTCCCACATCGGGCTCCCTGCTCAGCAAGGAGTCGGCTTCTCCCTCTGACCCTCTTCCCTCTCATGCTCTATCTCTCATTCTCTGTCTCTCAAATAAATAAAATCTTTAAAAAAAAAAAGATTTTTATTTATTTATGGAGAGAGAGAGAGAATGGTAGAGAGAAAGCATGAGCTTTCCAGAAAAGCAACCAGAGAAGATTATTAGGCAACCTTAACACATGCCTCCTACCTGGTATTACAAATCTGTCATCCAAAGGCCAGTCCTGGTGGAAAAGCTTGATTTGGCCTTGGTAAGGAGACAACAGAGCCTCAGGGTCACCCTAAAGGCCAGTTTTCCCTGACATAACAGCATTGCTTAAAATAATTCCATTATTGCATTGGGTAGAGGTCTTCTGTTAGAAATTATCAGAATAAAGGGATTCCATTCTAAAAGAAAGTGAAATTCTTTTTTTTTAAAGATTTTATTTGAGAGAGAGCAAGCCCAAGCAGGGGGAGGGACAGGGAGAGGGAGAAGCAGACTCCCCGCCGAGCAGGGAGCCTGACGCGGGACTCGACCCCGCGACTCCAGGATCATGACCTGCGCCGAAGGCAGTCGCCCAACCAACCGAGCCACTCAGGCGCCCCCAGAACAGTGGTTCTCAATCAAGGATGATTTGGCAGTGTCTGGAGACACTTTCGGTGGCCACAACTGGGGGGAGGGTGTCCTACCAGCATCTGGGGGAAGCAGCCAGGGATGCTGCTAAACATCTTACAATGTACAGGGGGGTCCCTACAACAAAGAATTATTTGGCCCAAAACGTCAACGGTGTTGAGGCTCCGAGGTCCCGCCCTAGGACTCCCGCCGGATGCATGTTGGAATCTCTCAATTAATCCTTTTTATCCACTTTGCTCCAGTCAAGGAAAATTCTTTCATAATCTCCCAATTCATTGATTCTCTTTTCAACATGTCCATGTTGGAGTTTCTATGTTTTATTTCAATAATCGCATTTTCCAATGTCCAAAACTCCTGGTAGGATCTTTTTTTATAAGCATTTATTGTATCGCTCTCTTTGTTTCATAACTTTTGTTCTTTTTAGGTGGAATTATGCTTTTATCTATCTCTTTGAGCATGTATCATTGTCCTATAAATTATTTTCAACCGATGTAATTCATATTCTGGGTTTTTTTTTTCCCTTTGCTTGTCCTTAGCATCAAGTTTCTCAATATTGTCAAACGATAGGTTTTACTTGAGTTTAAGGTTTAGTCTGCTGGTTTTTAAAATCTCCTCCTTTCCTGTTTTACCCCACTCTACCAGGAAGGCTTGCAGTTGTCTCTAATTGTTCCTCCTGGGCCTTCAATCAAGAACTAAGTCTTAAGTGTTTTGAGCCTAGTGTTCTGATGCCCTCATATCACAGGTCCAGTTACTGAGCCAATGGGCTACTTAAGTGTTCTTCATTAAAAAAAAAAAACAAAAACAAATTAAAACAAACAAACAAAACACCATGTTTTTCTCTCGCTGTCACTGGACCCAGTTTTTCACAAAGCAACAGTCCCAGGCATAATGTCAACCATTTTACCGGTCTGCTTTCACAAGTGGACATCCCAGGCCCTGGCTTCACATCACGCTTCCAGCTCATCCGCCTCAGTCAAAGAGCTCTCAGCGAAGTCTGTTTTACCAACAGGGCTAATGCTCCGAGCCACCCTGGTGTTAGACCCAGAGCCTGAGTCCCACAGCAAGCTCCGCTCATCACAAGGGCTTTCTCTTACATTTTTTGTCACATAAGTTTATCTGTTTTTTTTTTTTTTTCTTTAACCATTTTCTCCTATTGCTGGGTGTTTGAGGCAGAGGAACTGTGTTGAAGCATGAACTCACTTTAATATCTCAATCACAAGTCATACTTTATTTCGGTACTTTTTAAAAATGAGAAATCTTGTAATCAGAAAAAAAAATCGGGTTTAAATTATTTTTTACATTTACTCTCCACTATATACGTACCATAACAGAGGCAAATAAATGATAGAGTTATGGATGCAAAGAGGAGGAAGAGCTGAATTCTGATAGAGGAAGCTGGGAAAGGCTTCACATTTCAATCACTTGTTTGCCAGCATCCCCAAATGTTCTATGGATTCACAGGAACCAGAAGGGAAGAAGGGAAACAAGTATCCAGGCCCATCTAATTAGCTTGTAAGAAAAGATCAGTGATGCAGCGCTGGGTAGAAAGGGCCGATCACAGAGGAAGTGGCAGCAGTGCAGTGGGGGTGGGATGGGGGCATAAATACCAACTTCAGTTTGCTTCAGCCTATGGCTCTTTGGTCTGCTCTACTGTCATACATGGAAACTGAGCCAGTTTAGCAGTTCATTAAGATTCGTAAGAGAGATATGATAGCAGATGGGGAAGCATCAACTAGCTGAGGGCTCAGAGACCGCAGTCGTGAGAATGAAGCAGAACAAACAAACTTCTCATCAAGTAGGCCAAAAAAGAGGGTCAGTTCTGAGAGCTGGAGTGTGGCAGAGAAGGTGCAAATAGGACATGGGCTCAGATACTAAAACTACACTAAAGTCAGAATGAGTTCAACAGCTGAAGGCAGGGAGGACATTGGTCCTGAGCCAGAGGTTTAGCTGGGTCTGCAGTTGAGAAAGAATGGCAGTCCCCCAGTAGTGGAGATTTGGGACCCAGGTTAGACAGGGAGCCGTATCTGTCAGTCCATACATTAAGAGCGTTAGATAGACCCTATCATCAACATGGATGAGATCAATGGAATTAAACTTTAGATATTTTAGTACTATGCTCTAGTTCTATTTTTTAGTATTAGAAGTGGACATTAATTCACAAACAGCAAACTACAGAAACCTGCCTAGCTTCTCAAGAAAGAAGCAATTTGCATATACAAAGATATGAATATAAATTCAAGGTGTTTTAAAGACTCAGTCCTTTTTCTCCTGACAATTTACTTAAAATATTAAAACTTTTAAACAACATGCCCAACATTAACTTTTTAAAAAAAAAATAGCAAAAGAAATCTACTTCAGATCCAAATTTCTTGGTCAAGTAAAACTAAGGGATTGGTCACTAAATTACAGAAACAAATCCATGTATAACAATCTCAACTTCTAAATAAATGTTTCTTCTCACTAACTCCAAAAAATAAAAACTTTTATGAGTTGGCTTCACAAAGGTTGTGTCTGGACCAGAAATGCCCAATCAGAACATACATAACCCCAAGGTGCTAGGTTTTGAGTGGTCAAGCACTATGGACAAGGTACTAGCTAGTTAGGCTGGTTGCCCGCAAGGTGAATTTCAGTTTTTGCTTAGAAGTGTACCAGCAATGTCATATTAAATACCCATGGTCTCTTACAAACCAATCATTATTTTAAGTTGAGGAGATTACATACCTTAAGTATTAATTTTATTCTTCACTTAAATACTTATTGAGCCCATACTATGTACCTAAACACTGTATCAAGGGTTAGATCTGGCTCTCAAGAGGCTTGCCATGAATTTTATATATATATATATATATTTTGCCATCAGTTATACTAATAAAAACATTAACAAAAAATTTAAAACAAATTGCATGCTGTGTACCAGATACTGTGCTGTTTTACACTTGATCTCACTAAATCCCATTTTCAGGGTGAGGAAACTTAGGGTTTAGGGCTGAGTAGCTCACCCAAGTTCACACAGCTAGGAAATGGTGCTGACATTAGAACTCCAAACTGTCCCAGGGCCCCAGATCATAACTACTGTGCATACTGCCTCTAGCAACAGCGCTATGACATGAAAGTGTCTTTAATCCCATAGAAGGTCAAAAGTGAAAAAGGAAAAAAGGACTGTAGATAAATAAGGAAGGACATTCAAGACAACTAATTTCTTCCAAGGAGATGAGTATAAGGCCTGACTTTGTGAAGCAAGTGATATTTATACAAACTTTTGTGGGATGACTAGGATCTGGTTGTACAGATAAAGGACAGAAAGGCAAGGTGTAAGAAATATGGCCTGTACAAGGCACATTGCATCGGGAGTCAGATGATCAGGTTTGACCTTTACTCCTCCCTTTCTTAGCTGTGGAACAAGAAGCAAACCACTTACTTCTCTAGGCTTCAGCTTATTCTTACATCAAATGTCCAGTTTGGTTCATTTAAAAAATCGTGTGTTATATGCAGAAAGATATTCATAGCATAATCATTTATAAAAGTAAAATCTAGGAAACTTATCAGTAAAGAAGTAAATAACTCAAATTATTTTTCAGCTTTTCCTGACAGTAACTGTGGAGACTGCAGCAACACAGAAAAATGTAACAAACTGCAAATTATAAAATTATGTGCACTATTACAAATATACGTATGAGGACATAGAGAGTAAGGGATAATATACAGAAATAAAATTTGCAAAATAAAAATGCAAATACCAAATCCCAGACCTCTTAAAGTAAAAACCTCTGGGGATGAGACCTGAAAATATGTATTTTTAGAAGTTTTCTCAGTGACTCTGGTGTATACCCAGGATTAAGAGCCACTGACAGGATAACTAAGATTTCTTCCAACTTTGATATCTTAATTCTTTAAGAACATTCCATATACCATGGCAAAGTAGACAAATGCTAAGAAAAGATTAGAGAAATGTATAGGGAATAGTGATTAGTTTGGGGTAACTATACCATAGAATATATCAAAGATGGCATGAAGGTCACCAAAGGCTGAGGAGGCATTTGGACATTATGCTGTAGGTCATAGGCAGTTTTCTACGGCTTCTGAACTAGTAACACAGAAAAAACAGAACCAGCTCTCTGGATCTGTGGTCTTAGCAGCCTTGGGGCCTTTGCTGTTTTTGGTTGGCATCACTGGATTTAAAGGGCCCTCACTGGTCTCCAACCATGTCCCTCATCTTCTCATGAGCACAATCTGAGACAGCTCTTAGGGACGGCAGTGTCCTGGCATATTAGATGCCACTATATTCTCCCTCACCTGAGACAGACATCACTAATCAATCACAGTACTCTTTCCCAGTAAGCCTAGTCTGCCTCAAAATATTTCTCAAAATAGCCCTCCAGGAAGCCAGTAGACCCTACTAATTGCAGAGAGCCTTAGGACCAATACCTACCTCTTCAATATAGCTTAAAAATGCTCCAAGGTTTGCACAGGAACTCTGAGAGTTCTAACTAATTTTGTGTTAAGTAGGTCACAGGTTCAACTTACACCAAGAAAAAAAAAAAAAAAAACCTGACAAACAGGTATGTAGTTCCTGGTTAAGGTAGTAAACTTCAAGGATTAAAAACAAGTCATATATGGGGCTCCTGGCTGGCTCAGTCAGTAGAGCACGCAACCCTTAATCTAAGGGTCTTGAGTTCAAGCCCCACATTGGGAGTAGAGACTGCATAAAAAAATAAAAAGATAAAATCTTTAAAAAGTGGGGACACCTGGGTGGCTCAATAGTTATGCCTCCAACTCTTGGTTTCCACTCAGGTAATGATCTCAGGGTTGTGGGATCAAGTACCGCATCAGGCACCATGCTCAGCGCAGTCCGCTTGAGAGCGCAGTCTCCCTCTCTCTTTGCCCCTCCCCCCTGCTTGTGCACGCTCTAAAATAAATAAATCTTAAAAAAAAAAAAATCTGGGCGCCTGGGTGGCTCAGCTGGTTAAGCCACTGCCTTCGGCTCAGGTCATGATCCTGGAGTCCCAGGATCAAGTCCCGCATCCGGCTCCCTGCTCAGCAGGGAGTCTGCTTCTCCCTCTGACCCTATCCCCTCTCATGTGCTCGCTCGCTCTCTCTCAAATAAATAAAATCTTTAAAAAAAAAAAATCTTAGGGGCACCTGGGTGGCTCAGTTGTTGAGTGCCTGCCTTGGGCTCAGGTCATGATCCTGGGGTCCTGGGATCAAGCCCCTCATCGGGCTCCCAGCTCAGTGGGAAACCTGCTTCTCCCTCTCCCTATGCTGCTCCCCCTGCTTGTGTTCCCTCTCTCACTGTGTCTGTCAAAATAAATAAAATCTTAAAAAAATTTTTTTTAAATCTTAAAAGTCATATACCCTAGACTTATACAATGTTACATACCAATTTTACCTCATTCTAAAAAATCATATAAAGACACAGACAAAAATTAGTTTATCTATAAAGGGGGTGGGAAGCTTTGGTCTCCTTCTTGGCAACATTAGACACCACTAAGTACAAAACTTACAGAATATTGATGGGAAATTTTTATCCAGCCTAATTGTTTGAAGACAACAAAAAAATGTTCTCAAATATGCAAAGCCAAAAAATATACCAGCTATATACACCTTCTTCAAAAATGTACCTGATTATATCATCCAGCCAATCAACTAATGAAAAAAGAAAACACATTTTTTATTTGGAATTTGTGATTTTTTTTTTGTAATTCCTTCAACTTTATTTTTTCCAAGGTTTTTTTTTTTTTTTGGCTCTTATAAGTTCTTTGCATTTCCACATAAATTTTAGAATCAGAAACAGGAAAACGTCAGACTTTCAGCGACCTAGAAGATGTGATCTGGGAATAAAAGGCTGAGTGGCAAATTTAAAGTAAGTAAATGCTTAGTCAACCCTCCGTCTGGGGCACGATGTTCTGGCTCCCTGGCTTAGCTTGCAGGACAGAGAATGGAGTGAAAAGTTGGCCTACAAAAGGAAATGTAAGTTATGTAACTTTTTTTTTTTTTAAGTGGGCTCCATGCCCAACATGGGGCTTGAACTCACAACCCTGAGATTAAGAGTCATGTGGTCTACCAACTGAACCAGCCAGGTGTCCCAAGGAATTTCTGGATATTAAAGGACTAAGAGTTAATATTTAAACTTTTAAAGCTAAATAAGTATAGTAATTATGGCTACAAAGCTCGATTTAAATATGCCACAATTCATGAATAAGCCCACAATAATATTAACTAAAATGTAAACACACACACACACACACACAAAACTAAGAGGTTGGGTAGGAGAATGGGAAGAAATAAAAGTATGATAATTTCTTCACATTTAATAGAGTGAATCAATTTCATTTTTGATGAATCAATATATATATATGAACATTATTTAAAGATACAAAAAAGTAACCACTAATAATAGCAGAGAGCCTAATATACCAGAATATACTTAATATATCAGAAGCTGGAGAGAAATACCACAATACATAGAGAAACGTCTGGAAGAACATGCATCAAAATGTTAACATGCTCTGTCCGGATGACTGGATTGACGGTAAGTTCCATTTTCTTCAAGTTTTGACAGTTTGTTCCTCACCTCATGGCCTTAGGGCTTGCTGCTCCCACTGTCTGCAACACTCTCAGCCTATCTTCAAATGGCTAACTCCTCTGCTTGGCTGTCTCCTTCTCACTACTTAGATACAGCTCACATATAATGAGTTCATTTCCTCAGAAAGACCTTCCTTGATCGTCCATTCTAGAGCAGTGCCATCCCCACAAACCAATATTATTTTACCCTGTCTTATTACCGTATTACCCTGTGAAGTGCCTTCATGGCACTTTATCAGTAACAAATTTCAAAATTATCATTTTTTTTTTATCTTGCTAATCTCCCACACTAGCATGGAAGCTCCATGAGGGGAGAGGCTTGCCTATTTTGTTTCATTGCTGTCTTTATCTCTCCCCTAGGACCTTGACGCACACCCCGGCACATAATATTCATTGAAAAATGAATATGCACAAGTCAGTTTTGTAATCAGAACAAAGAAAAAAGCTATTTTTGTTTGAGAAAAGAAGAGCAAAGAGAGTAAGTTGGTTGAAAAAGTGAAAGATGAGACCAGAAGATATTTTATGCACACTTAATTGGCAAAAAAATTTTAAATGTGAGAACCAGAGAGTGGGGAGGGAAAAAATAAAAAATAAAAAATAAAACAAAAATGTGAAAATGCTAAATGTTGAAAAGGATACTGATCATCTGGAACCCTTATATACTGCTGGTGGGGTATAAACTGATCCAACTACTTTGGGAAACAATTTGGCATTCTCTTATCATTTGTGTATCCTATTACCCATCAATTCCACTCACTCCTAGAGAAACTCTTTCACATGTGCACCAGGAGACATAGGTTATAATGCTTACAGCAACACTGTTTGTAAAGGCAAAAGACTGGAATCCCAAATGTCCATCAAAAGGAAAATGGATAAATAAAGTCCAGCATGTCACACAATGGAATACTATACAACAGTGGACATGAATGCACGGCAGCTACACAAAACAACACGGATGAATCTTAGTATGACTTATCATCCCATGATTCCAATCTTAGAGACAAAACCATACAATACATTGCTTAGATATAAGTGGATGTGTAATAAAACTCTAAAAGTAAAAGCAATTATACTTCAACTTAAAGCAACTTAAAGAAAGCAAAAGTACAATAAACACATTCACATATTCTTTTGTGTCAGATATTGTGTTAAAAAAAGGAAAGAAAAATAAGAAAAAATTGGACCTCACATTGGAGTTGATCATATTTATTTTTCAAATATAAATATTGTACCATTAGGAATCTTGGTTAGAAATAATGAATTCTTTTTAAAATAATATGTTAGTTCTAAAAATACAAAGTTTTAAAAGTTACATTAGGCTTCCAACTTAAAGCCAACCATATTTTACTCACAACTGTATTCCCTCTATCTGGCATAGTAGGTCTTCAATTAATATATATTGCTCAATGGGTGATAGGTGATACGTATTTGAAGCACTATTAAGAAAAACAGCTATTTTTATTAAGCTAGAAACTGTTTTAAACACTTCACAGGAAGTACCTCATTTAATCTTCCCAATAATCTTATGAGGTAAGTTCCATTATTATCCCAAATTCTATGAGAAAACAAAGAGAGCACCTACCTTGGCCCTGGAGAGTCCAAGATTAGAAAAACATCCTGAAGAGGAGCAAACTGAAACTTATAGGAACACAATTTTCAATACAAAGTAATTTTGCATCACCTTTTTTCTTTCACATGTAGATGCACTCTGTCAGCAATAAAATTAAGGCATTCTATTGGTTAGTGGTTAGGTTCATGTAAATTTAAAACACTGTACCTGGTACCCTTTACAAATCTTTTTTAACTGTAATTTTTTAAAGATGTATTTGAGAGAGCGAGCGCACAAGCAGGGGGAGCAGCAGGCAGAGGGAGAAGCAGACTCCACGCTGAGCAGGGAGCCCGATGCCGGACTTGATCCCAGGACCCTGGGATCATGACCTGAGCTGAAGGCAGAGGCTTAACTGACTGAGCCACCCACGTGCCTCTCTTTACAGATCTTAACTTCAAGAAAACATGTAAAAAGTACAGCACTAATTGAGTTGGAGAGAAGAAAGGAAATCACTAGATGCCATCTGGTTGCACATAAAGCTTATTAGTGAAAGAGTTGGAGGGATGTAAAGTATAATACATTGGCAAAGTAAGAGTTCATTTTCAGGAAGGTAGGAAGTTCTTGATAAAATTCTAATGCACAAAAATTTAAGGAAAACTTTTAAGATAAAAATGGGGATTTATTATGTCTCTGTGATGATTAAATATTTTAGAAATTTACATCACAAATTCCCAGAAGATGGAAAATGTCATATTACCACGGGACCCCATCTATCTTCATTTCTAAAAAGAATTTCAAATAAACAAGACCAAAAAGTGAGAAACAGGGGTGCCTGGGTGGATCAGTCAGTTAAGCATCTGCCTTCAGCTCAGGTCATGATCCTGCTCAACGAGGAGCCTGCTTCTCCATCTCTCCCTCTGCTCATTCTCGCGTGCTCTCTCTCTTGCTCACTTTTTCTCTCAAATAAATAAAATCTTTTTTTAAAAAGTGAGAAACATATATACGTTTACAAGTCAGGAAAAAAAGTCCTATTATTATGTTTTTAAAGTAAGCTCTGCGCCCAACGTAGGGCTTAAATTAAGGACCCCAAGATCAAGAGTGGCATGCTCTACAAACTGAGCCAGCCAGGTGCACCTTAGTTATTAAAGAAACAGTAGCCTAAAATGTTACAGTTTAAAGAACTAAGCCTTCGCTGCTAATGTGGGTTACAGGTTCTAATTCACCTACTCCAGCAGTTCATCTCTCTGCACCTCTGTAAAATTAGCTTAGACTGAATGCTCAAAGTGCCACTGGGTTGTCTGTTTCTTCCACTGGACTCTATGCTCCATGGGAACATGTGGTATTTTCTTAATAATAAAATATTGCAAAGATATTTAGTGTATCTACATACCCACCACCCATCTTTAGCACCATGCTGTTATTTGCTATACACCTTCAAGAATACATGACTATACAGTTGAAGCACTTTGTTTATACACTCTACCCCACAAGAGGTAACTTCTACCCTAAATTTGGTATTTATCATTCCCATGCAAGTCTTCATACTTTTGTTACACATATATGTATGCATAAATACTATCATGTTGCATGTTTTCCAACATTTAAATGTCATAATATTGTACATACCTTTACCTTTTATTGCACAATGTTATTTGATATTTATCCGTAGCAATACATAGAATGCCTGGTTCATTTTAACTGCTGTATTTTTCTGCATTTCCTATATATACTTAAATTATCCATTTCTCTATTGATGAACATTTTGGTTATTTTCATCCTTTCAGTTGCAAATAATAAAGTTTTGTGCATCTCCTTGTATAGAAGGTCTAGGAATATGTTCATCTCCAACTTCACTGAATTTTGCCAAATTGCTCTCCAAAGTGATTGAACTGGTTTACTGCATGTGGCACCAGCTCCTAGGTGGTCCAAAATATTAATTTTCCTCCTCTTCCTTTAATAACAGGTCCTCCCAATTTTAGATGGGCGTGTAGCCAACTAGAATACATACCATTTCTCATTGTTTCTTATAACTTATCTGTGGCCATGTACCTAAGTTTTGGCCAATGGTACATGACAACAAGTAATTGGACCATTTTTAGATTATACCTTAGAAAGATATGGACCCTCCCCTTCTTATAGGTTGGTAGGCAGATAACGACAACTGCAGTTGCTGGAGTAGCTATCCTGAACCAGAGAATGAAGGTGCCTATTAAAGTTGACAAATCAACAAATTAAAAGAAATCTGTCACAAACACTGTATCAGCCCCATGCTTGGACTATTACAGGAGAGAAAAACTTCCACTTTATTAAACCTTATTATAGTTGGGTTTCTGTTACAACAGCCAGTATATTTTGTTTCATATCTTTGCCAACATTATCATGAAATTTCTGCTAAACTGATAGGTTTTTGAAATGGTATTTCACTGTTTTAACTTGCATTTTCCTGACTACTAGGAGTCAACTTTTCGTATTTATTGGCCATTTTAGTCAATACTTTCGCTCATTTTTCCAGTGGATATTTTTCTTGTCAACTAAAAGCTTTAAATATTCTGTATATATATGCATTGTAAATTGCTTCTTCCTGACTTAATCTTGCTGTTGTGGGCTAATCCCAGTATTCTCAACTGCCAAACAAGAAGGTTACCATGGTTTTACAATATCTGTCACTTGAGAGGAGGCAAAGAACATAATTCTCAGTTCTGAATACGGAGAAACCTCTCAGAAAGCATCCGGAATTTGCAAACAAATTTCTCTAACACTACATAATGGGTTTTTCTTACAAACAGTGCACAAAAATCAAAAGGAAAAAGAGAGATTCCATAGATTTACACTGTCTTTGAAAAGCCGTGAGAACTAAAGGATGTAATAAAAGTAGGCAGAGAGATGGGGCACCTGAGTGGCTCAGTCAGTTAAGCACCCGACTCGCAGGGGCACCTGAGTGGCTCAGTCGTTAAGCGTCTGCCTTCGGCTCAGGTCATGATCTCGGGGTCCTGGGATAGAGCCCTGCATCGGGCTCCCTGCTCCGCGGGAAGCCTGCTTCTCCCTCTCCCACTCCCCCTGCTTGTGTTCCCTCTCTCGCTATGTCTCTGTCAAATAAATAAATGTCAAATAAATAAAATCTAAAAAAAATAATAAATAATAGCAAAAATAGGGGGAGGGGGAGAGAGAGAGAGAGAGAGAGAGAGAGAGAGAGAGAGAGAGAATGACTGGACTCCAGGGAAAACAAAAAGCTTCACTGGAGGGGTGCCTGGGTGGCTTAGTTGGTTAAGCATCTGACACTTGATTTTGGCTCAGGTCATGACCTCAGGGTCTTGAAACCAACCCTGTATTAGGCTCTGTGTTCAGCGGGGAGTCTGCTGGAGATGCTCTCCCTCTCCCTCTGCCCTCCCTCCCACACACGTGCATGCACACTCTAAAATAAAAACTAAAAATTTTGGGGGGCGCCTGGGTGGCTCAGTCATTGGGTGTCTGCCTTCGGCTCAGATCACGATCCCGGGATCCTGGGATCGAGTTCCGCATCGGGCTCCCTGCTCGGCGAGAGGCCTGCTTTTCCTTCTCCCACTCCCCCTATTTGTATTCCTGCTCTTGCTGTCACTATCTCTGTCAAATAAACAAAATTTTTTTTAATTCTTTTTTTAAAGATTTTATTTATTTATTTGACAGAGACACAGAGAGGGAATACAAGCAGGGGGAGTTGGAGAGGGAGAAGCAGGTTTCCCACTGAGCAGGGAGCACAATGCGGGGCTCGATCCCAGGACCCCAGGATCGTGACCTGAGCCAAAAGCAGATGCCTAACGACTGAGCCACCCAGGCGCCCCAATAAATAAAATCTTTAAAAATAATAAAAATAAAAAATAAAAAATAAATTTTAAAAGGCTTCACTGGAAAAGAAAGGCAATCACATTACATTTCTTTGCCTTTTAATATTTACAATCCTAAGAACTCTTCATCAATTTCCAATTTTAAAATCAACCTATAGCCAAAACACCTTGTTTACAGAACAAAATGCAGATGTCCCAACCCCGACACTGCAAAAAAGTATAAATGTCCAAAGTATGAAGTGAAAGGTGGAAAAAGAACAGAAGAGTAAAGGATGATGATATCTTTAAGTTATCAAGGGAGGGGTTGAGATACTGTCTTCAATTGATGGAACAGGAATAATAGGTATAAGTTATAGAGATAAAAGCAAAACAAAAAAACGTGATCCAATTACATAAAGAGGGAAGCTGTGCTGGAGATGGAACAAATGAGCTAAATCCTTACCTAAGACAGTGGAGATCAATAGACGTTAAAAAGTCAACAATGTAAGGATGTTATTCAAATACACTAAGGTGAAACCAAAAGAAACACCATTAAAAATAATTCTTCCTAGGGACTGTGACTGAGGGTGGGGCAGGGAACTACTGCTTTTTATTTGATCCACATTCGATTTTTAAAAGTGATATGCAATACATTAAACAAAAATTTATTTTTTAAAAAAAGACAGTAGGAACTTTGTACAAATTTCCAGGGGCCAGGTAAAAGATTATGTGCTCTTAGTAACTCTGAATTTCCAGAGTTACTTTGTCTCACCACTATCTGCTGATTGAGAAAGAGGACTGACGTATGCTTTGTCAATACCGTTATCAGAGCTTTCTCTGAGGATGACATACAGGTGAACCTACTCAAAACAACAAACATTTAGTGCCATGTGCAAAGGCACTGTGAACCACAGGTAGAATGACCTCTTTCAAACACCAAAGTAATAAAACTCAGTCACCTATTATGACTATTTCCAAGCTCTCTCCCACCCAAACACATTCACTGATTGTTCTGAAGTTTTGCTTGTGTGATCTCAATACTCTTGGTGTAATGCATTGTCCCCAAAATCCTAAGAACTGAAATGATGCTAAACACTAAACACCTGTATTTATTCCCACTTACAACCTGCAGCTGGACCATAGTGGCCAATTACTGGCTCAATTGCACCAGTCCCAATCCCCCTGACATCATGCTCCATCATGCTGACAGATCATTTGGCCCTTGTCCATTATCAAATCTTTCTCTCTGGGTCTGAGTTTCCTGCTATTGATAGCCGCTAAATTCCCACAAACATAAGCTTCTTGCCAAGAAGTCCCATACTGGTAACCCATAGGAGAACTGGCTTGCAAGTGTGTTTCATTTTAATTTTTTAAACAAAACTTTTTTTTTTTGCCAAATTTTAATAGGTTTCTAAATTCCCTAGAAAAATGAAATCTGGCAACCCTGCCTAAGCATTACACACAGCACAAACCTTTAGAACCCTCCAATTGACTCATTTCTATTACCTACCTGGTCCTTGTAGGTTTTTTAAGATTTTATGTATTTGTCAGAGACAGCGAGCGAGCAAGCGAGCGAGCGCACAAGGAGGAGTAGCAGGCAGAGGGAGAACCAGTCTCCCCACTGAGCGGGGAGCCCGATGCAAGACTCCATCCCAGGCCCCTGGGATCATGACCTGAGCTGAAGGCAGACGCTTAAACGACTGAGCCACCCAGGCGCCCCACTTGTAGGTATTTTAGCTTGCAATCCCTAGCCTAGCCTACCTGTATTCTATCCAGAGCTCATTTTTCACCACGTAGGAAACAGGAATTTTTGTTCTGGCAGACATCACACAGGAAAAGTTATGTCTCAAAAATCCTAAATATATATACATACATACATACATACATATATATATATATATATCCTTCTAATCTTCCTGCAAAAACACAAATTGTTTTTCAGAATAGCTATATCCAAGAGAACTTTGCTGTTAAAAATGGTTATAATTTATGGGTGCCTGGGTGGCTCAGTTGTTAAGCGTCTGCCTTTGGCTCAGGTCATGGTCCCGGGGTCCTGGGATCAAGTCCCACATCAGGCTCCCTGCTGGGCGGGAAGCCTGCTTCTCCCTCTCCCACTCCCCCTGCTTGTGTTCCCTCTCTCACTGTGTCTCTGTCACATTTTAAGATTTTATTTATTTATTCATGAGAGACAGAGAGAGAGAGAGAGAGAGAGAGAGAGAGAGAGGCAGAGGGAGAAGCAGGCTCCCAAGGAGCAGGGAGCCCGATGCGGGACTCGATCCCAGGACCCTGGGATCATGACCTGAGCCGAAGGCAGATGCTTAACCATCTGAGCCACACAGGCGCCCTAAATATTTTTTTAAAGATTTTTTTTTAAAGATTTTATTTATATGAGAGAGAGAGAATGAGAGAGCACGAGAGGGAAGAGGGTCAGAGGGAGAAGCAGACTCCCTGCTGAGCAGGGAGCCCGATGTGGGACTCGATCCTGGGACTCCAGGATCATGACCTGAGCCGAAGGCAGTCGCTTAACCAACTGAGCCACCCAGGCGCCCCCAATTTTTCTTTTAAGATTTTATTTATTTATTTGAGAGAGAGAATGAGATAGAGAGAGAGCATGAGAGGGGGGAGGGTCCGAGGGAGAAGCAGACTCCCCGCCGAGCAGGGAGTCCGATGCGGGACTCGATCCCGGGACTCCAGGATCATAACCTGAGCCGAAGGCAGTCGCTTAACCACACATAAATATTTTTTTAAAAGGGTTATAATTTAGCCAATCAATAAGTGCCTTCTAAAGATCCTGCTTAAAAGAACAGCACGACTGAGTCAGATTTAAATTGCACAATGTTCAAATAAAGGCATGTGCCTATCTGGACCTCTAGTCTGTGTCTGTGAAACCAATTAACCCCCTCCTGGAAAGTTAGATTCAGCAGTTATGAAGTACCTCTCTTTAAGTACCATGCTGCAGCATGCTAGGTTTGAGAGATGCAACGAACAAGACAAACTCCTTCAAGGAGGCTGTAGTCCAGCACAGACAGGCAACATTAAAGGTTAAGTAGATGGGGCAATGAAAGCACATATGAATATGAATATGAAGGTCATGATGAAGAATCAGGGGTTTATAACAGGAAATAACCTCTAAACTAAAATTTGTGAGGAAGTGGAAGTTACCAAACCAAAGAGGTAAGGAGAAGAGATATGGAGATATAGGCAGAAAACAGCTTGAGCTGAGGACCACGGGGGAATGGTAATAAATGACGCTGGGAAGACAAGCAGGGGTCAGATTATGAAAGTTCTAAGCCAAATAGAGAAGTAAAACATTCATTACTCCTACCCCCAATGTCACTTCCAATCATTCATGTTTTATCCTGAGGGAAAAGAAGAATTATTAAAATAATGAGAAATGGGAAAAGCTGAAAAAAACACCAAAAGGAATAATCGAGAGACTACTAAAAAGGTAAACAGTATCAAGAAAATCAGAAGATTGGGGCACCTGGGTGGCTCAGATGGTTGTGTCTGCCTTCTGCTCAGGTCATGATCCTAGGGTCCTAGGATCGAGCCCCACATGGGGCTCCTGACTCAGTGGGGAGCCTGCTTCTCCCTCTCTCTCTGCTTCTCCCCCTCTCTCTGCTTCTCCCCATGCTCATGCTCTATCCTTGTGTCTCAAATGAATAAATAAAATCTTAAAAAAAATCAGAAGATAAGCCACAAACTGGAATAGTTGCAAAACCCACATTTGATACAAGACTGTGTATATCAAAAATATACAAAGAACTCTTAAAGCTCAACAAGCAACCCAATTTAAAAACGTACCAAAGACCTCAACACATACCTTACCAAGTAAGATCTAAGCATATGAAAAGATGCTCCACATTGTACGTAATCAGGGTAGTGCAAATTAAAATGATACCACTGTGTACCTAATAGCATGGCCAAAATTTGGAACACTGACACCACCAAATACAGGCAAGGAAGTGGAGCAATGGAAACTCTCACCCATTGTCAGTGAGAATGAAAAGTGGTATAGCCGGGGCGACTGGGTGGCTCAGTCAGTTAAGCGTCTGCCTTCTGCTCAGGGAATGATCCCAGGGTCCTGGGATTGAGCCCCACATCGCAAGCGGGGAGCCTGCTTCTCCCTCTCCCTTTGCCTGCTGCTCTGCCTACTTGTGCTGTCATATAAATAAAATCTTAAAAAAAATGGTATAGCCAATGTGGAAGATGGTTTGGCAGTTTCTTATAAAACAACGTATCTTTACTATACAATTCAGCAATTAGATTGAGCTCCTTAGCATTTCCCAAAGAAGTTGAAAATTTGTGTCCACACAAAGACCTGCACATAGATGTTTATAGGAGCTTTACTCATTGTCAAAACCTGGAAGCAACCAAGATGTCCTTCAGCAGGTGATGGATAAAACTGTGGTACATCCAATAGAATATTATTCAGCACTAAAAAGAAATGAGCTATCAAGCCAGGAAAAGATATGGAGGAAATTTAAATGCTTATGCCAATCTGCATAGACTTTATACTGTATGATTCCAACTATATGACATTCTGGAAAAGCACAACTATGTAGACAATAAAAGGATCAAAATAAATGCTGGTGAGGATGAGGAGAAAAGGGAACCCTTGTGTACTGCTGGTGGAAATTTAAGTTGGTGCAGCCACTATGGGAAACAGTATGAAGGTTCCTAAAAAAAACTAAAAATAGAAATACCATACAGTACAGTAATTCCACTTTGGGGTACTTAACCAGAGAAAATAAAAACACTAACGTGAAAAGCTATATGCACCTCTGTGTTTACTGCAGCATTATTTACAGTAGCCAAGTTATGAAAGCAGCCCAAGTGTCCAAAAATAGGTGAATGGATGGTGTTCATATATACAGTAAAAAAAAGATTGAAATCTTGCCATTCACATGGTGGATGAATTTGGAGGGTATTATACAAGTGAAATAAGTCAGACAGAGAAAGACAAATACCATGATTTCACTTATATGTGGAATCTAAAAAACACAAAAACAGGGATGCCTGGGTGGCTCAGTCAGTTAAGCGTCTGCCTTCGGCTCAGGTCATTACCCCAGGGTCCTGGGATCGAGTTGCGCATCAGGCTCCTTGCTCCTGCTTCTCCCTCTGCCTGCTGCGTGCGCTCTCTCTCTCTTTGGCAAATAAATAAAATCTTAAAACCAAAAAAACCAGGAATAGACTTTAACAGTATAAGCTGGTGGTTGCCAGAGAAGTAGAGGGGTGATGAACAAAATACGTGAAGGGATTTAATTAAGATGTAAACTTCCAGTTATGGAATAAGCAAGCCATGGGGATGAAAAGTCCAGCACAGGTAATATAGCCAATAACACCGTAGTAACTGTATGGTGACAGATAACCACACTTACCTTGGTAAGTATTTCGTATTTGTAACTGTCAAGTCACTATATTGTACACCTGAAACTAATACATGTAATGAGGGGGGGAAAAGGCAGCAAAAAGAAAAAAAATACGATCCGTGGTTGCCAGGCATGGGAATGGACGATACGCAAATCCTAAGATGATTTTTAGGATGATGAAAGCACACTGTACAATGACAGATATATGCCATCTTACTTTTATCCAAACCCACAGAATGCAGTACACCAAGAGCAAACCCAAAGGTAGGTAAACTATGGACTTTGCATGATTGTGATTTATCAGTTTAGGTTCATCCTTGGCGAAAATTGTACTATTCTGGTAAATGATGGTGACAAAGGAAGAGGCTATGCACGTGTGGGGGCAGAGGACATGATAAATCCCTGTGCCTCGCTTTCAATTTCGGTGTAAACCTAAAACTGCTCTAAAAAAAACAAAGCAGGAGGTGGTATTCCAGGACACAGTAAAAGGGGTCAGCCGTAAAAAAATGGATACCTAGTCCAAAGCAATAAAAAAAGTGTAGTTGCAGGTTTCTGCAGGTTATTTCATAGATATGGTATCTAAAAAGTTAAAGACCATGGTTTCTACTATTTTCATGAATTAGGGAGCAAAGTCATCAGACAAGTGCATGTGTTAAGAGGTACAGGGTGACATTGGGAGCACACAAAGATTTGAAGAGATGTGGGAAAGGTGACTATATCCTTACACAAAATTGCTTTGCAGCATCATGAACCCAGCAAACACCAAAATGTGTGCTCACACACTAAGCACCTACAATGTGTGATACGCTTAGACACGAAACTGCAAGGTTATGTGACTGTCCTCAGTAGTGCAGCACTATATAACCAATATTCAAAGACAATATTAACCATTTAACTCAAAAAATTTATTAAGCACCTACTACGTAAGTAATAATCTACAAACTTCCTTAGGCTCAGGTCACGGTCCCAGAGTCCTGGGATTGAGCCCCACATTTGGCTCCCTGCTCCGTGGGAAGTCTGCTTCTTCCTCTCCCACTCCCCCTGCTTGTGTTCCCTCCCTCGCTATGTCTCTGTCAAATAAAATCTTAAAAAAAAAAAAAGGAACTCAGCAAAGGGGAACTTCAGATGTCAGTGGGTTAAAGGCAGAGGGACAAAGATGTCTTGAGGACAAATGGAACAAACATATTTATAAATGGCTTGTTTCATTTTAGATAATGATTATTTCAATCTCCAGGTACAAATAATCTGGAAGAATGAACAGCACACTCACTTCAGACAACTATTACAAACCGCACCTTTGTGAAGGAGGTTGTTTCAGGGAGTTTCTATGCAGAAATTCGAAAGAGGAGTTCAATTACAGGCAATAGGACTTACGTGGGCAAAACAAAAAGGTTATTGAGGGAAGCAACGTTTTACCACTGGGGAAAATGGAAAAATTGAGGTATTTACAGGAAGGCGGCCAAGGAAAATAAAGGTGTGAGGTATAGACGATTTCTATAAACATTTTAAGCTAGCCTTGGTGAACAGTAAGAAATTTGTGTTTTTTAAAAGTAAGCTCCAGGGCACCTGGGTGGCTCAGATGGTTAAGCGTCTGCCTTCGGCTCAAGTCATGATCCCAGGGTGCTGGTGCTGGGATCGAGTCCCACATCGGGTTCCCTGCTCCTTGGGAGCCTGCTTCTCCCTCTGCTTCTCTCTCTCTCTCTCCTCCTCTGTCTCTCATGAATAAATAAATAAAATCTTAAAAAAAAAATAAAATAAAAGTAAGCTCCATGCCCAACGTGGGGCTTGAACTCATGACCCTGAAATCTAGGGTTGCATGCTCAACCTTCTAAGCCAGCCAGGGTTCCGAATGTGGTATTCAAGAACCTTTACATGTTAGCCTCAAATTAATGTATCCCCTTCTCTCCAACTTTCATTCACATAACTCACTGTAAAGATTTTCAATTCTTTCTCCACTTTTCAATTTGTCCAAATCCTAACAATCCTTGAAGACCTAGTTCAAATGTCCATCTTTTCCCTGACACAATGTAGGTGGAATTACCTTTCTGCAAACTTAACTTCCATTGGGGGCATTTTTGGTTTCTTACGTTAGCATCGATCCTTCTTAGACTCTTAAGACCAAGTTTTGGTTTGGTTTTTACCTCTCAATGTCTTACTAGATCCTCAATAAACATTTCTTAAAGGAAAATCTTGCAGATGCGGTGTGGATCAAACCATGAGTAAAAAGTTTAAGGTTCCAAATCTTTTTGCTCTTTGCAAAGTGTTTTTTTTTAAGAGGTTAGAGAGTAACAGTGTGTATTAGACTATTTATTTGACACAGAGAGACAGCGTGAGAGGGAACACAAGCAGGGGGAGTTGGAGAGAGAGAAGTAGGCCTCCCGCCGAGCAGGGAGCCTGATGCGGGGCTCGACCCCAGGACCCTGAGATCATGACCTGAGCCGAAGGCAGTCGCTTAACCAAATGAGTCACCCAGGCGCCCCTGCAAAGTGCTTAAGAGGACTGGCATCACCTAACTTCTCAAATGATCATCCAGTCACAGTAATTCGTTAACACCAGTTCCTCTTGAGTTCAGTTTTGACCAAGGGTTCTTCTTGCTAACTAGTCCCTATGCTGCCCACCCCCACCCAACAGTTAATTTTTAAAAATCAAACTATGTATTATTACTCACCAGCTCAGTCTTTGAATGACTTCCACTGGAATAAGATTCAAATCACAGCCCAGTGTGATCTGCTCCATCTAACCTGTCCAATCTCCTCATATTACACACATAACCCCTCCCATCCACTCTTACTTCATTTTTGTTCTTCCAAAAAAAAGGCTATGCTCTCCGGTTTCTGCACCTAACTATCCCTTCAGTCTGGCATATGGTTACCCAGCAAGACTTTTTGCAAGGGTTGGCTTCTTAAATCCTCAGTGCCAAGGTCCCTTTACAGATGCACTTCCTAATAAAATTTTTTAGTAACCGCCTGCCCCCACCCCACCCATCTCCACTGGTGTGACAAGGCTAAGTTCCTTTACATATAGTAACTTCTTCTCACAAGCCTCGGAAGTTTGTAATTACATCATTTTAGAGAAACAGCTTAAGGTCATAAAACTAGTAAATAAATGGAAAAGATTTGACTGCAGGATCTCAGCTTATGCTTAATCTAAACCACTATGCTACATCTGGTTCATTCCATCTGTTCAACTTCAACACTTGATCACATACCCCATATATCCACAGCCTAAACACCCTCATTGACCTCCTTCTCCTAAGAGACATTTCCATTTTTAATAAAAATAACTGCCTTTCTTTTCCACACCAAAAACTGCTCAGGACAGCTCAATACAAACTGTTCTGGATACACTGAATGGGCTCAGACAAGTATCATAAATAATAAATGAAAGATTTTATTCATCTTTGTAAATAACAGGTGCTCAAATATTAATGGTTAACCATAATCAGAAGACAAAGAGGCTTATTTTTAATAATGCAGAAGCAAAATCCTTCAACTTTTAGATGAAAACACAAACTGAAAACTGCTTCAGCTATGAAAATAAAACACCATCTCTCAGGTAGTTTTAGCTTTCTTAAAGCCCAGCAAACACCGCGCCCACCCCCCCCAACTACCTCAAAGAGAAACAAATCTTCAGTGCCTCCTGGAGTTTGTCTTAGTGTATGGCTATTCATTAAGGAACATCTCTTACTCTAAGAACAGACTAAAATTCAACATTGGTAAACACCGTAATTGTGGTCATCCACTTCATTTTTCTCTTGCATTAGCTTTCAGGTGATACATCATAGTGAGAAAATACACTACTATTTGTGCAAGAAAATTTTATTAATGGGGGGGGAGGGTAAATCTTAAGCAGGCTCCATGCCTAGTGAGGAGCCCGACTTGGGGCTTGTTCTCACAACCCTGAGATCATGACCTGAGCCGAAATCAAGAGTCAGACACTTTACCAACTGAGCCACCCAGGTGCCCCATAAGAAAATTTATGCTACTAGTCAAATTTTTTTGTTTAGCTAGATCATTTAACCATACAAAGGGACTAGTCCTTTATTCTCCCTTGCTTGTTCAGGTCCTCCTTACCACCATATATTCTGGGTAAAACTTGCTTTTCCATTCCCCTCTTGCCAGTACAATGCTAGAGTGAAGCCTGTAGACTGAACTGAGAAGGGCCCCCTCTTTCCTACAACCCTTTGGGATCTTGAACAGCTTCACAAAATAATGCTATCCTAGTTAAGAAGGAAATGGACATTATTACTCAGAAATAAATCACCTTCCCTGGTGTAGCAATTAAATGTTTTCACTTAAAGTTCCATTTACTATCTTATTATTAAATACAACATCCCAGGGAGAACAGGGGAGATTCCAAATTTCATCACCTTTTCTCTTAATTTAAAAAGCACTGCTTCCATGAAAATCAAATACCAGCTTCGTAACATTTTACTATTAGACAATGATTCCTACAATATTCCAGAAAGAGAACAAGGTTGGTTCCCCGCCCCACCCCACCCCCGTTTCTTATCAGCTGTCTATTGTCAATTTTAACTGGAGCTGAAAAACAGAAGGCTTCAAATAAACTGAAAAGTCATCACTGGGTTTTAAAATAGAAACATTTAAATAATTCTTCTTGAAGGTATTTTATCAGCCACTTATTCCTACCCTGAAAAAAATCTTGAAATACAATTAGTGTTTAAAGCACCATACAAAATAAAAAGAAAACAAACCAGACAAAGGAGTTAAGATACATTTCAATTTAATCATTGTGCACACAAACTTGTAAAAATGCTAGACACACATACATGAAGTCGCAAAGGAAATTCAAGAATTCTTGTTCATGTCTACATTTTTAAACTATGGAAATTTGTCTACTTACTCTCACCACTATTACATGCATTTAGAGTTACATACTTACCACATTTTCAATGTCTGCTTATCCTTGCTAGGAAAGGACAGAGTTCCTTAGAAATTTACTTCACTTTAAATCTTAAAGACATAAATTGAGGGTCCATACTTTGTTTAGTGCTTATCTAGAAGAATACATCACCATTATCACATACTCAAATATCAATTTTCAGATTTATTTTAGAAGACTATCATTTTCCATACTAAAATGCATTAGAAGCAGCTTCCTGTTCATTGTTGCTTTACAACATTACATCAAGAAATACACTGTGAAAACATCCTTAGCTTATGTTGACATCAGCTAGGATGTGGCTAAAGACTAGAGAGAAAAAAAATCCATGTGTCACTCTGAAGGAAAGTACTAAACAGGGCATAAAGTAATTAGAAATATACCCAGAGGCTAATTTCCACTGGTATACACAGTCCCAGAAACCGTATTTCTAACCTAAGTTTTCCATGCAAGGTTAGAAAGATATAAAGATACACTTGAAATTTTCAAGCCTCATTCACAGAGAATCCTATAAGCAATAGTCTGCAGGAGCATTTCAGGTAAGTCCTTCTTCAAGCCTACCCTCAAGCTTTAATTGCTCATGAATCACTGCAACAACAGATTCACAGAGAAGACATAAATTCTGATACTTAAATTTTACACCTGTGCAGTGCAGGAACCAAAAGCATTGAGACAAAACTTTTGGTTGTCAGCTAAAAGGAAAATCTTAAGCTTCAAAATATTTTTTAAAAGCGCTAGTTTTGAGTAAAAACATTTTTTCTATCTTACCAAAAGAAAATAATTGCACGTTAAAAGGTTTTTCAGTTACTAAGTGGAAGTCAAAAAAATGATCTGGATTGTTAGGGAAATGTCAGGAAGTGAAAATAATCAAGTTTTAAAATACATTTCCAATTCAGGTATTATCTAAAGCGTGTCAAAATTCAGATTGCTCACTTCTTTGATCAGTATCCCATTTCAGTTAAACTTAAAAGGAAAAATTGTGACATAGAATTATAAAATAATACTCACCAGAAAGGCAGCTTTATAGAGATGGTTTTAAGGAAAACCATTTCCAGTGTATCTACGCCATTTCTTATACAGATTAAACTGTGAAAGGCAATGAAACTTAAGCCCTAAGGCAATTTTATATTAAAAAACAAGTGGATATCTTATAATATATATTTTATTATCAGCTGATATATCGAGATTTTTAATTAACTAAGTGCACGACTTTCATATAAAATAACATTAAGATAGTCTGTTTTCAGTGGCTAATCACCATGCCCATTTAACAGAATACAAGATCAGCTAGTTTTATGGACTGTCTCAAATTAGACATCATTACACTTAGGGCGTAGAGGAGGTAGCCATGCATCCTCCTCAGTGCTACAGAATGGAAGGATGGTTCAGGCTTGTACAAACCAAATTGTAAGCTTTATTCTTTTTTCCTTGGTATTTAAAATGTTTATCAAAATAAGAGCATAATATTTAAAGGTTAAAGGAAAGGTCTCAAAGATGGTTGAAGAAAACAATGAATTCTGGTAGAACCAATGACAGTAATAAAACCCTTAACAGATCTTTTACAAGCCATTATACCCTCACTGCCCCTCAAAAGGAATACACAAGGAATCTGTCTAGGTTTCTTGGTGGGTGGTCAGTTTTCATTTGAGTATTAAAAAGTCAGTTTTGTTATTCTTAATTCAAGGTAAAACGAGCCCACAGTGGTGGTGCACCAACAAAACAGGTTATAGTTTACAAAAAAGGTTAACAAAATTAGTACTATTTACAGCAAGTTACTAAAAACATTTAACAAAAAAGCAGTATGAAAACACTTTCTAGCTTCTGACTGCACACCATTTATCACTGCTAGAGGTGAGGAAACTTGACTTTCTTGGGTTGATTCATACTGTAAAAAGCTCAAAGGTAAAATATGAGTACCACCATGGGAGAGGCTTAAGTAAAAGAGCTGGACCCAAAGCCCTGCACTCTGTTTTCAGATACCAACACGTGCATATAGCCAATCGAAACTTTCACTATCTTTTCCTTTTATGTACAACATATCTATTTACGGTCAACCACGACCAGATAATAAAGGAGCAGTATTACACCTTTCTCACAACGGAGGTTAGCAAACCTAGCTACTTTGGCCCAAGTACTGAGTGTTTAAAAAGTGTCCAATGGATCTATTATTAGTTATACTCACATTTAAGTAACTGCACAGCTTTCTTCCTTGTGTGGGTTATATGGATATGTTTGAAAAAAATAGGAACATCAGGTACTTACAGATTAAACTAACCTGTACTGGCAGGGCTGTGGGATTTTTCTTCTCTACCAGTAAGTAGCAAATGCTGAAATTCTGCTGCTAGTTAACAAAAACACAAATTGTATTAAACTGAGGAGTTCAATCCATAGTTTAAAAAGTCAATGTGCATTAAATTTCCTCAGAACCTGACATTAATACATTTTAAACTTTTTCCCTAAGTCTTACAAAAGTTAACTTGCATTAGCTCTTAAATTTAAAGTGACCTTATGAGACTTAAAAACACTATCTCTTGGACACACCTACTTTTAATAAACTATGTATTCCAACATGTATATTATGTGGCAATTTTGGTTCCTCTAAAAAAGGGGAGGAGCATGTATCTGGGGGGAAAAGGTAATTTCTAATGTGTGCAGACATACTCCACAGAGGAAAGCAAATTTTAATAGTTTAAAATTCAATTTTCAAAACACTTGATTTTATCAGAGAGTTAAAACATGGACTGAAAAGTAAATGTTTCTCCTGGAAATACACTAATAAACCAGTAACAAAAACAGAGGCTTTACTCAATAAATATATGCCCCGTACTATTCTAACTCAAACCTACAGAAACTTCAAGAACTTCCCTTGGCTCACTTGGGTGGTTAAGCAGCTTTATTAGTAGAGAAAGGAAATGATGCTGCAAATTTTATTTTCATCTGATTGCCCAAATATTTATGAACAAAAATGTTAAAAGTAAGCTACATTATAATAAATGATTTGGTGAAACCTTATCACAAATGCAAACCAGAAGCAGGAATGTTGTTACCTTTCACTACATTTAAGGTTCCTAAGCCTAACAACATTATATAATGACCTCTCTCTCAAATAATATTGGTCTGTGTGTAGTAAGCTGGGGAAACGTCATTCTTCATTTTTATCCAAGTTGGGCATCAATAATTTCACTGCCAGCTCCTCAAATTTAACCAAAGGTGAAGGCATACAGATTCTTTATCAATAATGGTTTAAAAAAAAATCAACAACAAAAAACCCCACAAAAACCCAGACACGGTAAGAATGCCAAAGGGCCAGGAGAATTCCAAAAAAGGCCTTCCCCCTCTCTATACAGCATTACACAAACCCCTGACCAAACACACAGCACACATTCCTGAAGCTGTGCCGTAACACAACCTTACACAGCATTTAGAATGGATGGGGTCCAAGTTATCAATCATTAAAATAATTTACTCACATGTATCTTCTCTGTAGTTAATTTGATCAAGATTAAAACATATATACAAACATATTCTAATATAGCTGATTATATGCCTCCTAAAAAACCTAACCATGAACAGTCTTGACTTATAATACAGGATTCAATTTGCTTCAAATAGTAATAGTTCAAATTAGCTTCAGTGAAGAGCTCCTTTAGGTCTTCAATTCCTGCCTTAATAGGACTTCTATATCCTGCTTATTAGTAAAATAAAGATATTTCCCCTGAGAATACATGAGCTGAGCTGAACAATTTTAAAGAGACAAGGTTTAAAAATTCAAATTAATATAGTTTCAAGCTGTTATTTTTCCAGAGTTAGGAAGAAAATGAAAGGCTCTGCCCTTTATGGCCAAATTATTATGTAAGAATGTATAGAGCTCAGAGCAGAAAAAACAATTCTTATAAAAAGCAATTCTCTGAGCTTTATTCATATTTCTTTAAAATGCTACTTTCAAACTTTATTTTTCAACAAAAATACCAAGTAAGAACATGAAGACACTGGGGAAAAGTTGGAGATACTTCAAGCATTAGGGAGCTCAAACTCAAGTCCCGCATTTCCTACGAGTTAGTCTGATTTAGATCCCATAATAGGGAATGCCTAACAGCAAGATATTAAAAGTATTGTTCTGAAAATTTAACATTAATCACAAAATTATGAATAATCACTATGTGCACAACACTATGTACAACATCATTAAAGTAACTGCTTCTCATTTTGCCAAGAAATATCACACAGAAGTTAGAGGATTACTATGCTAGAAAAACAAAAAGTCATTTATTAAAATGATTCAGATGACAGAAACAAAATATTGAAGAAGGGTTAAAAAAAAAAAGTAACCTTCACTAATATTCAAGTCATGAGACAGCAAGCAGAAGTGTAACTAGGGGGAATGTTTACTTACGAAACTGCCTTAAAGTCAATAGTCTTATAAATGAATCCCTCCTTTTAGAAGAGTTTTCCATAAAAGTTACAGTACGAGAAAACTTTGTTTTCGAATAACATACAAAGTTTACTTAATATTAGGCAGATAAACACTGCCTCTTTAAAAAGACATACCTGATTAACACAAAATTTTTATATTTTAAATACTACTTATCTCTAGCCAATACAAGCATCAGTTTACTCAAAACAAAATTTTATCTCTGTAAAGTAACTAGTTTAACATTTCATTTACCAAGCATTACCAGTGGAAGGAATAGATACCTGAAAGTTATGTAATTCTCAAAATCATACTACTTCAGAGATATCAAGAAAATTAACTTCAACAAATTACGCCACCTTTAGAAAATCCCTCCAACACCCAGTAGTCAAGTATGTAAGAGCCTATTTAAATTATTTCAACTATCACTATTAGAATTAAGATAAGCAGCCTCACTCTTGAATACTTCCCTAAACTGGGGGATGGTGGATGTAACAGAAAACAGCTCCAATTAAGGAGACTTAAAGAGGTGTAATTACCGAACACGTTATAAATGTATTCTTTTGTTGTGACAAAATTTTTTTCAAACGCTAAAATCTTTTTTCCATGATTCAGTTACAGAGAAAATCCTATGTTTTAATTGCACAGGTTAAAATTTGGAATTCATTTAATGTATATTTTTTCTTTATGCTTCCAAGAATTAAAACCAATAAAAACATTATTCTGGGTTAGCTAAACACTGTACTGTATGTTGTTACTGTTCAAAAGAAAACGCAATCTGGATAGAACAGATGTGTCGCTTAAACACAGGAAGGAACAAAAGTAATACAAGTTTTGGCCTCTCTTCCATTTCCTTCTTTACTCCTCACAACATACACACATAAACATGTTTCTCACCAAGTAAAAGCAAATTTTAGTTGGAATCAAATGTGGATACTTTTCATGTGTGCATATTGCATAAAACAATGTTAAGGCTGAAAAAGAACCTCAAAAATGTTCCAAAACCACAACAATTCAATGTACTAAGTTTACCACGATTCAATTTCAGTTTGGCTACCTGAAAATTAGTAATCTATCCATACTGACAGGTCTGTTATACCCAAACTCTTTTATTATCCTTTTATCAAATGTGTAGTGTATATGCATACATACCACACACACACCACCTTCCCACTCTTCACAAGGGCTCTACATTAACATTTGCTCTAATGTGGTGAAGTTTGAAAATTGTAAAAAAAAATCACAAGCATTTCCACATGACCCTTCAACCTTAATGTTCAATGCATAACTTTGGGATTAAGAATGCAGATTTCAGTATCCTGTGGCATTTCGAATGATCAAACTTATCCATGAAGTTAAATTTAATAGTTTGAGGAGAAAATGACCAGTAACTTTTTCCTAAAAGTGAAAGTGGAAAATTTGACAAAACATTTCATGCCTCCAAATCAAGAACATCAAATTTTGTCAATTTACTAATAAAGATCAATATAGCAATACCAGCTTTACTGAGGCTGTTAACACAAAGTAAATTACATAAAATTACATATATCAAATACTTTTTCTTTATTAACACCACAGTCAAACGTGAATATTAATATAGAGCCTTCTCTGCCCAAAAGAGTATAAAAATCCTAAGTTTAATTAAATTTAGGGGCCTTCACCAAACTTGCTGCAAGTTTGGGGACATAAATATCCAACAGCCATAAAGCTGTGAAAGCCCCTATAAGGAATAAAATAAATCCCACTTGCCTCAGACTGAACAGGGCAACACTGAGACTCAGCCTCAGCCTGTCCTATGGCAGGGCTATAGGAAGAAGAAAATTTTAATTTTAGAAAAACATTACCCAATTAATTTAAAAGACATGCATTAAAAAAAAAATCCCAATGATCAAGCAAGCAAAGGAAAAAAGAGCAGCTTTAAAAAAAAAAAAAAAAACTATTGTCTGCTGTAATTCCACTCTGAACCCATACTTATTTTTGTTGGGGATCTCCCCCCAAATAACTAAGTTCAATTAAGCTGAATATGTAACTTGATCAGTGGAATAGGAGTACACTAGGAGTATTTTCCCCATTCCTAATGGTAAATGTGTGCGATTATTACTAAAATATAAGTATTCAAATTAAATAATTCCAGCAGCCACTCAAAAGTTGATCCTCACCTGCTGGTCTTGTCATACAGCAGGTAAAATCTATACACGGTAGAAACTAGTGCCAGACAAAACGTTGTCACTTTTTTTTTTTTTTAAAGGTAACATAGGAGTGGGACTACGGGAGAGCCAAAGTTGGCAGTCCCATTAATCTTACAACTTCCTAAATTATGGCAATCACAATGCCTGCCTGAATAGAGCAAGTCCTAAAGGATGTCTTCTGTGAGGGCAAACAGAAGTTTACTTCAATTCAACTCCATCTCTTATTTTAAGGAAGCATAAGTCAAAGTAAGAGTTAATTATTTCAACTGATTTGTTCCTCTCATGATTTAACCACACTATGGACCCCAGAAGCAGTTAGGTAAAAGGTATTTTCTAGAAGCTTAATTATGCTGATGCATGCACAAACAACATTAAATATACCAAATGGTCACCACCTGAGCCATATACCTAACACAACAGGAGACTGTGTGCTTAAGAGTCATGCATTAACACTTTGGATTAACTTTTTAATTAAAATTAAAATTCTACAACTTATTTAAAAGTAGTATTTTCTCCCTTCAGACTTCAGAAAACCTTGATATAAAATATCAGTTATCTTTGCATTAAATGGAAATAAGCTTTGCATAAGTTTTGGAACATTACTAACCCACTTGTATTTTGTTGATAAGCCTGTACATGAAATGCCTGAAAAACATTTGGTTTGGGAAAACATTTCCTATTTAATCGTTCTTAATTTAATCATGCCATTTTTACCTTACAGATTTTCAACACAGGCTCTTCTTTGGCAGTCTGATAAATGTGCTGCCAAATCTAAATGTATGTTAATTCCGAAACTACTTAGTAGGCAGGTGTTTGGTGAGGGAAAGGGTAGCGGTACGGGGCTTAGCCACTGGCAGAAGGAAACGCATTCTTGGTGATACACAGATGTTGCCTTTTCAAACTATGGAGTTTTTTGAACTCGATGGTACAATTAAAGAGCTATAAAACATTTCACTGGAGCAAAATATCCGATTTAAAACAGCAGCTTTGTAAATATTTGTATGTTTTGTTTAAATGAATAACTTTTACTTGTCACCTAAATACAGACTCTTTTATGATTAAAAGTTTTCAAAGACAAAAACTCAGACTTCATGTCATCTCTACACCTTCACATACAGGTTATAAAAAATTATCACCATTTTCTTACAGGTCTTAACTTTATGTTGAGAAAAACTCAACTTGAGTTCATTATATCAATAATTATGCTTTGTACAGTCATCTGATACTTAAATAATCATAAAAGTACCTTGCAAAAAACAAAGATCGAAAAAATGGTACCAAAAAAGGCCAACAAGAGCTATTATTGTAGGAGACTTGCAACGCAAGATACTAATAGCAGTGTCACCTCTACAGAAAACTACTTCACAGGACACAGTAACATTCAAATTTCCAAGAATGAAAAGGTTAACAGGAAAGCCATTTAGGCTTTATAATAACAGAAGGTAGCCACCTTACTCAAAGAAATAATGTAATTTTTCAGGAACATAATAAATTTTGAATCCATCTGTTAACTGTCCTAACAGAGGCACATTTAGATTATTTTGGTGAAATTTCACTTAGAAAAGATTCCAATCCATTAACAGCAAAAAGCTATTACTGCATGCACCTAAGCTTCTAGAAGTCTGCACCTGAAAAGCTTCTGAGGTCCACGCAGTACTGCAGTCTCAAAAATAATCAGAAGGAAATGAGTGGGTCTGGCACTAGGCTCTAAACTTCATCAGTAGGAGAGGGCATACTAAGGTTTACATTTTAAATATCTAGGACATCTAACATGTAGTGACACCAAGGGTGTGGAAAGGTGACACAATATAAAGATTTCATACCCACTATGTAATGACTCGTATGTATCTAAGTTTTTCTGTCAACTTAAGCACTAACATACAATTCTATATATATTGTCCAGTTTAAAACATGCAGCTAAGGAACAACCTACAATTCAAAGAATCCAATGATATATCAAAACTGTATTGGTAACTATGAATTTTATTATGTGGACATCTACTGTGGCATGCATCTGTACAAACCTTTCAGGCAGTGGTCCACTGGGTTATGAATAAAAAGGCATAAGTTTTTCTCTCATTTTATTACAATGAAGTTTAACAGTACAGAAAAGTCACATGACCTTGGTGGGTCAGATTTCTTAAACCCTGCAACATGAGGAACTCTAAATACATTAAATATTGTTATACATTCAGACTTCCAATGTACAGGTCTCGGAAACAGTTACAGCCCTCACCAAGCTAGGTTGGGGACATGAAGTCCAACAGCATCTGAAATGCTGTGAAGGCATAACTTTACAAATAGCAATGTAAGCTTACAGAACTTGCCTTTATTAAGGTGGTATGTTCATGTAATTCCAGCGCCTTCACAATATAACGAACCAAATTTACTATACTTCACTTCTAAAAACCTAGATGAAACATGAAAAAGAAGCCATACAGTATAAATTGCAACTTCAGGAAAAGTTCCTGCTTTATTATTCCAAATAATTTTTCCCATGTAAAATAAATGTCCAATAGTTCCTGGTATGTGGGAAGATAATGTTTGTTAAAGTCACAATGAAGCCTTATTGACGGAAGCTTGGCTATATAAACAGCACAAGTTGAGAAAAGGTTTAATCTCCAAACCTATTAGATTGGATGAAGTAAGATCAGTAACGGCCACCTTGCGACATTACAGGAGGTCTCATTCCCATCGGAGGTCGAGGAGGCCCACCTTGATAAGGGGGCACCATTGGCGGTCCCTGCCCATACGGTGGCATAGCACCAGGAAGGTAACCTGGCATGCCTTGATGATGACCACCATACTGACCTAAAAAACACATTTAAAACACAAAAAATAGATTGAGTTGGTCTGTGCATTATACTTTTAAATGCAATGTATTTTGCAGATAAATTTATGTGTATACTCAGAAAATCCACTAAATACAATAAACAAATACAGTAAACATAAAAAGAAATACCATGAGGCGGCATTGGGGGTCTCATTCCTTGTTGCTGTGGGATGCCTGGCTGTGGTGGCATCATACCTCCAATAGGTCCAACTGGTGGATTACCAATGGGAGCCTGGCCTGGTCGAGGAAGATTACGTTGATATTTAGGTAACTGTGCCCTTCTCTCTTCCTACGAATAAAAATGAACACAATGTTAAACACTTGAATGCAGAGAGCAGTCATTAAGCATAAAAGACAAACATTCAAAATCTTACAGAGTAACTTTTTAAAAATGTACCCTTACTTCCCAACCACTATTCTTGCTCCACAAACCAGTCCAACTGCTTAAAATCTCAATGCCTCAAGAAAACCTATTTTTATATTTGAAAAATGGCTAATAACTTCCCAGGAATTATACACTGCCTCAGCAAGAAAGTGTCTAGTGATGAAAGTCGCTTCAAAGGATCTGTATATTCTACCCTCACCACTTAACTATTTCACCATTTACAAATTTATGTGTAACCAAAATGATTTTTGAGTTAAGAACCCAACTTACTGTCTTCTTTCAAAAAGTCTGGGAGTAGGGGAAAGAGTGTGTCTAAGATCAAAACACACAATATTCCCTTTATTTTGTGGTTCTTAATAATCAGAATAAAAACCACACAGTAAGCATTAGATCAGATTATAAGACCATTGTTGTACAAATTAATACTTTAAGAGGAAAAGTTACTACAACGGTATTCAAACTACGCTAGTAAAAACCTGTGAAAAACTTACCAATGATATATCCTCATCTGGGTGGATCAACTTACTGGTTGCACTGGTTGTCGTAAGTGTAGCAGGCTTACTTGTTATTGAAGCCGCTGGTTTAGCTGCAGTGCTATTTGTTGTACTAGTGGTTGAAGCTGTAGACTGTGTATAAGCAGGGAATGTAGGCTTTGGGGGTTCTGTAGTTGTTGCAGGGGTACTATTTAAGGGCTTGAAATCTGTACCAACAGGTCCTTGGACAGCTGCCTGAGCCTGGAAAACACAATCTTTCATTAAGCAAACTTCAAAAGCCAAAATTGAATAAATCTATTATAATTAACTTAGAAATGAGATACCAACATTCAATAAAGGACCAAACTTTCAATGAAATTAAAACAAATTTAACATAATTAAAACTCCACAAAAAATTAAGATGATACACAAGAACATCAAAAGATGTTGGGTCAAAGTCACATCCAAAACTCAGCAGTGGAAACAAAAAGACTGCATATGTAACTTCTAAGATGTTATCTACCTTCCCACCAAAATGTACTTGCTTTACAAAGCTTTGTAGTTATTTCAGACTGATGAATTACATTGTATCAGAATAGCATTTTCTACTTTTACTATTCTAAATTAGTTGTTTAATCAATCTACCAAGCACCTCAAAAAAAAAAAAGAGTTAGAAATTACAAAATACAAATGTTTGGATAAATTTTAGTTACTAAGCATAGCATGAACAGTATCAGTGGTGACACATTAAAGATGTCCCTTCAGAGATATCTTTATAGAGATAATACAGTGTCCTCCCAATTAACAATGGCTAGATGATTATCATGGACAAAAGGGCTTAGTAGGATCTTTTAAGCGTAAAGTTACCAGTAATAAATGTGTTACTTTTCATAATACCAAACATCTGAAACATGAAAACTAGGCCAACTTTAGAACCAAATACAAAGTACTAAATTTCCTTACATTATATGTGATGCATTAGATTAAACAGCATAAATCAAAAAAGCTTAATCATGCATCAGACTAACCATTGGCCACTATAATGCATTTACTGCTTACATGCTTTTAACCCTTTAGAACCATAGGAGTTTGGGGTACATTTTTTTCTATTAGTATGAGTTCAAATTTTCATATACCATTGATTTTTATACCATTAACTTTAAAAAAAATTAAACATAGTATATTTTTTGGGAAAAGATTTAGTTTTAAAGTAGGGTCCAAAGGGTTAAGTTTATAAAGCCATTTTAACAATTTTAAACTGCAACTTCCTGCGTACTTGTGCTGTGCTAGGAAACAGAGCTTTAGAAGATGCAGACAGACTTTCTGAATTGGATGAAGCTGTACTTGAGCTTGTTACAGGTGTCCCCATCTGTAGCATAAAAGAAAGGAAACAATGAAAAGTCTCCAAACAAATGGGTGAAAATAAGCCATGTGGTAGACTTTTTTTTAGTATAGATTGCATTTTTATAAATGCAAACTATAATGCAATCAAATCTGATTTATTTAAAGAGGCAGGCAGTTAATGCATTTACAATATACAAAGACAGTATGAGCCTCAAAAAAATCTTTAATTCTACACCAATAAACCTAGTTAACCAGTTTCTTTTCTAAAACTGGATGTTTTTGCACTGTGATTTTTCCAAAAATGATACCTTCAATTGAGAATAAAGATGCATTACTACTGACACTTCAATCCAATTCTCTATCAATGACTCCACAAGATTTTTGCTGAAAGTTTGACATCTCTCAATAAACAAAATCCCCACCCACCTCAAAAAACATAAGATATGTGCTTACAGGGGACTTAAAAAGTAATGCTTTGAATTTAGCAACCATAAACAGAAGAAAATTAAGGAAAAGAAAACCTCTATGGGATAATGTTAAAGTGAAAAAAAGAACACACATCCTGATCTTAATTGTGAATGAATTAAATACACCTGTTTCATTTTGAACATAACTGGGAAAAAAACAGCAAAAGTAACAACCACTATACACATACGATAACAAAAGCTCTTTAGCTTCTGAGTTCTGAAAAAAGACAAGGTCAGTAAGAAAGATTAAGTCTAGGTCAAATGATGCCCTTCCTGCAAAAGTGTAGCACTGTCATTTGTCACTGTTCTAGATTAAAGAGTCCAACGTTTCATTCCACTCACAGTTCAAGCTAGGTAAAAGAGGACCTCTAAACATTATCATGTATTTAAGTCCCCAGAAATTAGACTTTCATTTCTAACCAGAGTTCACAGCTATGAAAAAAATAACATACTATCTGGCTCTAGTCAATGTGCGCAAACATGCAAGAGAACAGGACACTTCTTTGTATTCAATAAGTTAATTAAAAAGATTATAAACAAAAAATTGACCTATGACAATTTCAAGCATTTCCAAAAACAACTACACTTTACCTTTAAATATAAGTGCACTCCTTTTCAGGAATTTCACCTTACCTGTCCAGCACTGGGGAAAAGAGGCTTAGTAACTGGAGGCTGTGGAGCAGGAACTGTTGCTGTTGGTGCAGGTGGTCTATTAAGAATGCCTGGTGCTGAAACAGCCTGCGCTTGAGTCATTGGAGGAATTCCAGGACGGGGAACAGGAGGGGGAATACCTATAGAGAAGAAATGTTGAGAGGATGGGGGGGGGGTGTTGAAACATTTAGCTCAGAAAAAAATTTTCCCAAAACTCTGTTTGTTAAAATATACCATATTAAAAATGCTTCTAGAGGTGCCTTAGGTGGCTCAGATGGTTGGGCCTCTGACTCTTGATTTCTGTTCAAATCATGGGATCAAGCCCCGCATCAGGCTCCATGCTGGGTATGGAGACTGCTTAAGATTCTCTCTCTCCCTCTCTCTATGCATCCCCCTACTCACATGCTCTCTTTAAAAAAAAGTAAATAAATAAAAAATAAAATAAAGGGGTGCCTGGGCGGCTCAGTCGGTTAAATGTCTGCCTTCAACTCAGGTCCTGATCTCAGGGTCCTTGGGATCGAGCTCCGAGTCAGGCTCCCTGCTCACCAGGGTGTCTGCTTCTCCCTCCCTTCCTCCCTGCTTCCATGCATACTCTCTCTCAAATAAATCAATAAAATCTTGAAAAATAAAAATAAATAAACAATGCTTCTATGCTACAAAGTTACTGATGAACTGTTCAAGTCAATGAAGTCAAATAACTTAGGCATTTGCCCATTGGAACAATCTTGCCTCAACCTTTCTATTCCTTTGTTTATTTTCAGAATTTTGGAAAGTGAAAGATACCACCAGAGAGTCTATGTACGGGGAAAATAGCAATTAAGCTTACTAATTTTATTGATTTGGCAAACTTTTTGAAACATGTAGTCAATTATTGCAATCTTCCAACAGCTAGATGCTCTCTGAACTCTAATTCAAATTACTGTAAAAACTTTGATACGTCATATACCCATAAAAATTTTTCCAGGGGCGCCTGGATGGCTCAGTTGGTTAAGCGTCTGCCTTCGGCTCAGGTCATGATCCCAGGGTCCTGGGATCAAGTCCCGCATCGGGCTCCCTGCTTAGTGGGAGTCTGCTTCTCCCTCTCCTCCCCAATCATTCTCTCTCGCTCTCTCTCAAATAAATAAATAAAATCTTAAAAAAAATTTTTTTCCAGAAAACTAAGTTATTCCTGTAAACACTTTAAAAACTGTATTTTCTTTTCTTTTCTTTTTTTTTTTTAAAGATTTTACTTATCTATTTGACGGAGACAGAGCAAGAGAGGGAACACAAGCAGGGTAAGCGGGAGAGGGAGAAGCAGGCTTCCTGCGGAGCAGGGAGCCCGAGGTGGGGCTCGATCCCAGGACCCTGGGATCATGACCTGAGCCAAAGGCAGATGCTTAATGACTGAGCCACCTAGGCGTCCCTAAAGATTGTATTTTTCTTAAGTAAACTCTACACCCAACATGGGGCTCAAACTTAAAACCTGAGATCAAAGGTTGCATGCTCTACAGGCTGAGCCAGCCAGGGCACCCCTCCTTTAAGCACTTGAAATAAATTTTCCTAAAATCCATCACTAATGCATTCTCCAAACTTCCTCAACATTACTTTGCCTAAAATTATCTCAGAACATATGTGGAGCTACTGCCTATAAATGAATGGTTGCACCAGTAATGATGCAAATTTTACTGCTGCCTTACTTTAATGTGGAAAACCCCACATTATAGGCTACAAAGTCAAAATAGGTTTTGTTTTGTTTTTTTTACAACTCCCTTGCAGCTAGAGGGTCCATTAGAACTGTTTCTAGCCAACAACGGGAGGCTAGGAAGCTTTTGGGAGAGTTACTTTGCTCCCTAATGAAAAAAGAAAAAAGAACACTTTGCTGTTGACACCCTTTGTTGCCTGCATTATCTTGTAACACCTGAGTGATGTGTCTGGGGAGAAAAGCTAAGGTTAACAAAGAAGAAAATTTAAAAAACACATGGGTTCTTGACATTACCAACCACTGAAGCTACCACTTTTCTTTCTGCTGAGTAAGACAATAAATGCCTACATTTTTAAACGTGGTTTGATGGGTTTCTCCATTACTTGCCAAGAGTCTCCATTACTCACCTAAAATATTCCTAACAAATACAACCCCTCAGGGTGCCTGGGTGGCTCAGTTGGTTAAGCATCTGCCTTCGGCTCAGGTCATGATCCCAGGGTCCTGGAATCGAGCCCAGTGTCGGGATCCCAGCTTGGCAGGGAATCTGCTTCTCCCTCTCCCTCTGCTGCTCCCCGTGCTTATGCTCTCTCTCAAATGAGTAAATAAAATCTTTAAAACAACAAACCCACAAATACAACCCCTTCTAGGTATATGAGCTTTGGTGCATAGGTTCTATAACTCATTTTGACTGCTTTGAAACCTGTTTATTACCTATTTCAGAACTCAAAAAAAGAAACCCCACGGTCCATTCCAACACTTCAAGTAATTTAAAAAGAATTCAGCAACCTACGGAAATTATACAACTGCGCTAAAATCCACAGACCTATTGTCCAAAATAGGTTAAGAATAAAGCATGCCAGTCACATTAAAAAGGAAATTATCTAATGTTTCATACCTGGTGGCATACCAGGCATCAGAGGTGGTATTCCTGGTCCAGGTGGCATCATTCCACCCATTGGCATCATTCTATTGGAAAGCAAATTTCAAGAAACAAACCAAGTTAATTAACAGTATAAACCATTAGAAAATATTTTGGCTACAGCCTGAAACAACAGATAAAAGACTTGAATTTGACCCCTAATATTGAAATCAATCAACCTGAAAGAACACACAACACTAAAACAATTCTATCAAAATAAGCTCTCTAAATACCAGCAAACTCTTGGGTTTACCAGCAAAATAAAGGAAAAAAAAATCAGTCTTTGTTGACAAAACATTTTCATAAATTTAAAGTCACTAAGAACAATTATACCCTCCTTAATATATGTAAGAGGCCTCATCTAAAATATGTGTAATTGGAAATCAAAATCACCTTTTGTCTCACTTGAAAACATCCACACAGAATGTAAATAAAAAAGAAAATCTATTTCAGAGTCATCAGATTTTTCGAAGGAAAGTACTGAATATACACTGTGGAGTAAAGATTTTTTTTTTTTTGGAGGGTTATTAAAAAAAAAAAAACTACCACCAAAATTAAAGACAGTCAAAAGTAAACTCACACAATTGCCTAATTTCTATTTGTAATAGCTACCTTACACTAAACCATGACTTAAAAACATAACCCATATTTATTTTCCTTCCCCTAAAAGAGCTCACCTTCAAATATCAGTATCCAATTCACTTAAAACAGTTAAAAGTTTGTGAATTCTTAACTGAGGACTTTATCAAAAGATAAACTTCTATATATATGTGTGGATTTCATTACAAGAAAACCGAATTACCTTCTATAAATAATAAGGCATGTAATTTGGCAAAAAAGTATCTATTCTTTCTTAAATAACAACCTTTTTACTAAATTCCATTACTTTAGCAGTTTGGGGAAAAACAGCTGCATTTAGAAAATGCTTAATTTATATGGGTCTATTATAATTTCCTCACAGATGTTTTATTTCCCTCCATTAAGAGATCTGTGTCAACCAGCTTGCACATTTTAGAAGTTTAGAAGTTTTAGTGAGGAAGGCTAGAAAATTTCTGAAGTCAACTGAATAGATACCATTAAACACACAAAAAAATGACATTATGATTATACCTCCTGAATTACATTATGAATGAGATGCTTACATGTTTTCACCGCAAAATGACTGGGTGTATTTTCTCTGATGATGCAATCTGTGAAAATGTATGACAAAATCAAAATCTAACTGTGATTTTCAAAATACAGTGGGAAAGTGTATTGTATACCTCTCACATCCAACAATATTTAAGTAAAAGTGATAGGCACGAGCACCTCATATCCATTTTAGTTCTTGAGGATTTGACAAATAAAATCATTTACAGAGGTTGCGTCTTGTCACAAAGTGTCATGGACAATTCTGAATCTCAGAAACACCAATCTATAACCAACTACTTTAATTACATCAGATGCAATTGAAGCAGATGGCTGCCTACAGACATCCTAAAGCCCAAAAATCTATTCTCTTCAGAGGCAAATTTATATTCATTTAATTTGTTGGTAGACCCCTTTATAAGACAAGTTTAATATTTATGGAGCCCATACCTTTTAGAAGGGAAAAAAAAGGCAAAGTAACATTTTAAAATTCATATAACACCCAAGTTGAAAAAGATCATTACTAGGCACAAGTCCGCAAGTCAATTAAAAGTTCTCTTACCCAGGTGGCATGCCTGGCATAACTGGTGGCATTCCTGGCATCAGAGGAGGAACACCTGGCATTAATGGAGGTATGCCTGTAAGAATTTCAACAACCACAAAATATATTAGAGTAAGAGAAAATTTTAATACTTTTACACCATATCAATAAAGTCCTTAAAAATGTTAAATTTTAAGAAACCTTATGTAATACCTGGAGGCATTCCTGGTGCTCCCGGAACTGGTGGCAGTCCTGGCTGTGCCATTGGGGGGATATAACCTTGTTGAGGTTGAACAGGCTGTGGCTGAAATGAAGTTGAAGCTGCAGAGTCATCATCATCATATTCATCAGAATCATCTTGTTGCTTCTTTTTTTGACTCTCTGCTAAAAAAGTTTTAATTAGTTTTTCCCATAAAGTAAAAAAAAGAAAAATTCAGCAAGTTGGACATTCAACATTTAAAAAAAACTATTTCAGGGCGCCTGAGTGGCTCAGTCGTTAAGCGTCTGCCTTCATCTCAGGTCATGATCCCAGGGTCCTGGGATCAAGCCTCACATCAGGCTCCCTGCTCAGCAGGGAGTCTGCTTCTCCCTCTCCCCCTGCCCCTCCTGCTTACTCGATCTCAAATAAATAAAATCTTTAGAAAATAATGATTCCAGTGCAATTAGCTCATGAGATTTTTCTTACCAAAAAAAACCACTCAATACTGTTCTTTTTAAATAAATAAAATCTTAAAAAAAAAAAAGAAATTAAAAAAAAGGGGGGGCGCCTGGGTGGCTCAGTCATTAAGTGCCTGCCTTCTGCTCAGGTCATGGTCCCAGGGTCCTGGGATCAAGCCCCGCATCGGGCTCCCTGCTCAGCGGGAAGCCTGCTTCTCCCTCTCCCACTCCCACTGCTTGTGTTCCTGCTCTTGCTGTCTCTCTCTCCGTCAAATAAATAAAATCTTAAAAATTAAAAAAAAAAACTGTTCTTTTTACTCTTCAAATGGGTTTTCAATCTATATTAAGCAAGATTAACATACTTTCCCTATTTTATGACAGATAAAAGTAATTTTCCTAAGTCAGTTTTATTTTAAAAAATAGCTTTCTATTCCATCCCCAAAGGTAAACTATGACAGAGTTCTGACCTCTCTGCAATGCTTTTCAAAGCAGGTTTCAGGGCACCTGGCTGGCTCAGTCGGTAGAGCATGTGACTCTAGATCTTGGGGTCTTGAGTTCAGGCTCCACATTGGGTGTAGAGCTTACTTAAAAAAAAAAAAATTGGGGGGGCGCCTGAGTGGCTCAGTCAGTTAAGCAGCTGCCTTCGTTCGGGTCATGATCCCAGGGTCCTGGGATCGAGCCCTGCGCCAAGCTCCTTGCTCAGCAGGAGCCTGCTTCTCCCTCTCTCTCCCCCTCCTGCTATGCCTCCTTGTGCTCTGTCGAGTAAATAAATAAAACCTTTAAAAAAATAAATTTTAAAAAATTAAAAAAGAAAAATCGCATGGGGCGCCTGTGTCGGTGGCTCAGTCAGTTGAGTGTCTGACTCTTGATTTCAGCTTAGGTCATGATCCCAAGGTCCTGGGATTGAGCCCTAAGTCTAGGCTCCCTACTCAGTGCGGAGTCCGCTTGAGAGTCTCTCTCCCTCTGCCCCTCCCCTCCCCAAGCTCGCTTGCTCACTCCCTCCCTCTCAAAAAATAAAAAAATAAGCCTTAAGAACATAAAATAAAATAAAGGGGCGCCTGGGTGGCTCAGTTGGTTAAGCATCCAACTCTTGGTTTCAGCTCAGGTCATGATCTCAGGGTTGTGAGATTGAGCCTGGGCTCAGCGCAGAGTCTGCTTGAGATTCTCTATTTCCCCCTACCCCCCACCACTTGAACGTGCTCTCTCACAGTAAGTAAAATTTTAAAAAGAAAAAAATTTCATAGGTGATTAATAACTTCTACCATCTGGATAGTGATCACAAATTCCAAGTCAAACAACAGCACTAAAAAAAATTTTTACTGTTAGTGGTTATACAATTAAAACAAGCGACCTTCATTTTCAAAAACCTCAACACTTGCTAATTCCACTTAGAATTCAGTTAGGAACAAAACATAATAAAGTGTTTGGAATGATCCATGTGGTATTACATATACACAAATTATATATACAACTTCAAACATTAAGACATAAAAACAACACTCAAAATTGGAATTTTGAATAAATCTAACATCCACTATTAAATTTATACGTCAAAAGTATTATAATACTCTCATTAGTGAACCTGTATTAAGAAAAAGCATAGATCTTAATATTTACCTTGTGTTTTCTGTTCAAGAAGTCGTCTTCTTTCATCCATGTCTTTTTCCGGAATTCCTTCCATACCATATATTTCCAATTCTATGTCTGTTCTCCCAGGTATTGCATTTGGTACAGCATCTATTGTCTCTTTATGCACCTAACATTAAAATAAACTTCCATTAGATAAAGTGCCTCATAAAGTCCTTTAAGAGTAATTTGAAATTACTTAGAGAACATTTAGTATAATGGTTAAGAATATTTGGTTCTAGTGAGACTGTCTGGATTCAATCCTTTCTCAGTTTTGCTGCTTACTAACTAGGTATGTGGATTAGGCAAATCATCTAAGATTACTCCACCCATAGTACCTAACATCTAGGATCATTCTAAGGATTAAATAAAATATAATGAACATAATAAAAAGCACTTGATAGTATGTCTAACACAGAGTAAAGGCTCAATAAACATTAATTCAAGTTTACTATAAAGCTTATGAAACAGTCTTATTATAGTAAGAATTAAAATAAAATTTCCAAGAATGGATCTTGAGACAAGCCGGTAAACTATAAAAGTGACTTACAATTAGCATTACCCATAACTAATGAGTTACCTGAGGCACTTAACACTGCACAGGTGATCCTGTCATTACCCTATATTTGGTAGATCACGAAGAGGAGGAAGTTCTATGAAATCTACAACTTTTTTCACTGTACTGTTTTTGCTAGAACAAATGTTTCTAACCTTCAAACACGGGTCTCTTTTGCCAATAAGGTAAAATTCCTGCTAATCTTGGTTTCTTCAGCAACTTGCATTAAACTTAGGCTAAAAAAATGTCAAAGTATTTTGCCTAGGGGCGCCTAGGTGGCTCAGTTGTTGGGCGTCTGCCTTCGACTCGGGTCATGATCCCCGGGTCCTGGGATGGAGCCCCGCATCGGGCTCCCTGCTCCGCGGGAAGCCTGCTTCTCCCTCTCCCACTCTCCCTGCTTGTGTTCCCTCTCTCGCTGTGTCTCTGTCAAATAAATAAATGAAATCTTAAAAAAAAAAAAAAAAAGTATTTTGCCTAGGCTATCAGCATCACCTGAAAGCTTATTAGAAATGCAAATTCTCAGGATACCCCCACCCCATCAGAAACCCTTGGGTAAGGCTAGCAAACTGTGCCTTAACAAGCCCTCCAGGTGATTCTGAGGCATGCTCAAGCTTGAGAACCGCTGATTTAGGTTAGTAATGACTTGGACATATTTGTCCAATACTCAATTTTTCTTTCCTCCCAAGACACTTTCATGTAATAGAAAAGTAATTAAAGGAAGCTAAGTATTTTCTTCTTAGGTATGTATCTCAAAGATTTTAAACAGCAACATGCAAATCAAATTCAAAAATTACCATAGTTTTTGATTAATCTTTAACCACTGTTCCTTATTGTGATTCAAAGATCCATGAATAAAGCTACTCAACGAGCGACTTAACCACCGTTTTCTAAGTTTCTGGAATGTTACTATTCTTGACAAATGCAGATGAAGTAATTCATGTTTTCCAAAGAAAATGATATTCACGTACACATTAATCTTTGTTGTATTTCTAAATGATAAGGCCAAGAATAAACACATCAAAAGCTGTTGGAAAGGAAAAATAACATGATTTACCTTACTACCTCACAATATCCCAGCCAGAATTAGATTTCTTACAATCTTGCCTACAAGTTGGTACGGTCTTGGCTGAAAAGATAGGAGCAAGCACTGATGTGAACCATCTAAATTATTAATGTCCTAGGCTTACCATCTATAAAATTGGATGTATCTGATTTAACTGCCATGCCTATCTCACAGGTTGCTGTGAAACTACACTAGGACTATAAAAATAGAAGCACTTAATCAATTAAAGATGTTACTGACATAATTTCTCAACTAATCTTCTAGTTCCATTCCATTTCTCTGCTCTTCTCTATAGCACAACTTCTTCAAGGAGTGCCTCTACTTCCTTATTTTCTCTTGAAAGCACTCCAATCAGGCTTTCATCCTCATCATTCTAGGAAATCACTCTTGGCAAGTGACCAATGACCTCCACTTTGATTAATCCAATCTCAGTCCTCTTCTTCCTTGACCTACTACCAGCATTTGACTCAATTAAATAACTCACTCCTTGAAACATTTCATTTGGTTTTCAGGGCACTACTCTCTTGGATTTCCTACCTTTTCAATGTCCTTGAATGGTTTATTTTAATCTTCCAACCTTTAAATGCTGGGAGTGGCCTAAGGTGGAGTCCCTGCACTTCTTTTTTATCTATATTCTACTCCCTAAGAGAGAACATCTAGTATAATGAGTTAAAACAGCTGTCCTTATACGGTATCCTTCCAAATTTCTATCTCCAGCTCCCACTTCTCTGAACTCCAGGCTTGTAGACACAACTGCTTATAGGACATCTCCATCTGGATATTCAGTAGACCTTTCCAAAATTAAATACCCATACTCAAAATTAACATAACACAATCTTGATATCCTCATCTCTAAACCAATTCTTTCTGCAGCTTTCTACATCTCAATGTATGGTAACTCGTCTCACACTCCTCAGACCAAAATCCTTCAGATCATCTGTAACGCCTCACTTTATTTTACTCCACATCTAATCCACCTGCAAATTCTGGTCTCTGTCACCATCACCTCGCCTGGAATACTCTAGTCATCTTAAGTGTTCTCACTGCACTCTGCAGTCTGTCTATCTCAAGCCTACAGCCAGGACAAGTCTTTAAAAAGAAAAAAAAAGTGCATCAGAGCATGCTCTACCTCTCCTCAAACCTCCCATTTTGTTCAGAATTAAAGAGAATGGCCTATAGTAAGTAAGCCCTCCTATATAAAAAGCACACTGCTACCCTTTCCTTTTTCTTTCAATATAGGAGAATGCTCCTGTATGTGAGCGTCTTTCATCTGCTGTTCCCTAGAAGCTCTCTCTCACTTCCTTTCACATCTCTGTTCAGATGTCAGTTTCTCATTCAGGCCTTTCCTATCTTGTGGCCCTCCCTATGCCCCCTACCTAGTTTTAGTTTTCTCTATCACTTATTACCAAAAACCTAAATAGTTTTCTTCTACCATATGGATCTAAACTCCACAATGGTGACTTCTTCACAGCTGTATACTTAGTGCCTAAAACACTGTCTAGCACAATACCCTCATAGGAACTTTTTGTGATAAATAATAATATTCTGTATCTAAACTACCCAATAGTTATTCACCAGCCACCTGTGACTGAGCACTGGGAATGTGGCTATAATGTGACGGACATTAAATTTTTAAATTAAGTTTTTTTTTTTTTTAAGATTTCAGAATGAAAAAGCACGAAGGGGGGGGCAGGGGGAAAAGGAGAAGCAGGCTCCCCACTGAGTAGGGAGCCTGATGTGGGGCTTGAATCCCAGGACCCTGGGATCATGACCTGAGAGAAGGTAGGCACTTAACCAACTGAGCCATCCAGGCGCTCCTAAGCTTCTTTTAAGTAGCCACATGTAACTAGTGATTGCCACAGTGGAAAACTGTGTGTCTAGCATGTTGCAGGATCTAAAATATTTTTGAATGGATACTAAATTATTGTTATAGTTATATAATTGGAGTGAAAAAGATCTGTATAAACTTATTTTCTTTTATAAACTTATTTTTAAACTCGGGGAAACAACATCTTATTTTAATTTACCTCCCTGCCTCCTACCAACAGTAGTTTCCAATGAATAGGGATTTGCTCATCTCTCATCTCTCTAGGGTCCAATTAGGCAAAAATTCAGGCAGCTCTAGGACTGGTAAAAGTAGAAGAAATAATGTTGAATAAGACATAAAGGCACTTACTAGATCATTAAAAATATAAATGCAAAGCTCTTCCTACCTAGTAGGGAGAAAAAACTCCAGAAACCCAAAAATTATCAAATGAAACACGACGTTACCATTCCAAAAGAGGTCCATGGAATAACAGAAGCAAGCCTATCCCCAGGCAACAGATTATAACAAATCCTTCAATGGCAGTAATGGTAGCTAATTATGTATTAATTCTCATGGGATTAGAACTGGTCAGTATGACTACAAAATTTAAATCACTGATACTTGTTCTCTAACCCAAGTACAGAGGAGGTACTTTAGGACCTCAACTTAATTGTCACCAATCTAACCTAGGATAAAAGATTATCAATAATTCAAAAATAAACTATCAACATAAATTTTCTCTGAACATTAAAAAAATCAATTATTTATCTTAATGGCTAAAAACAGGTTTTTTTTTTAAAGCTGATTGACCACATCTAATCTTCTGCAATAAACAAAACCCTACAACTGTCAAAGAGAAATTCAAAAATTTTTTCCATATGGTTTCCAAACAAGGGGTAATAATTAAATACAGAAAAAAAAAAAAAAATCCTTACCTGCATGCAATGAATAGCTAAGCCAGGTCCTGTGTACAACTTCTTATGACATATATGGCATTTAAAATGTTTTGCTTTTTGGTGTTGTATAAGAATCTTCTCATCATCAAAATCTCTATTACAATACCTGATCAATGTCGTTAAGGTAAAAACCAGCATAATAATGACACTGCTTATAAAAAAAAATTGTCATATAAGAGAACAGGAGGAAGAACATTAAAATATAAAATCAGTTAAAGCCAAAAATGTAATTTATACAAACTTTGCTTCTGCTATTTACTATACAATTCGTAATTATCTTGCCATGTAACACTAAGTTTCCTGGAAAACCCATAATCTGCCTTCAGGACCTCTAAATGAACACATCTCAGTAATCAGCAATATAGTTTTGTCAAATCCCTGCATTTAACAAAGATTTAAGTGAAACTAACTTTTTTATTCAGTATTTCAACATTTAAAACATTTAAAATGCATACTGTGGACCAGACAGTTCAACGTTAAAAAAATCCCCAAGTTTATGTCAAGACTGAATTTCAAAACAGAATTCATTAAATAGAAAACAAAAAATAATCGAAATGTTAAAAATCTACCTAATATCTGGAATTTAGGAGTATTTATATTATTTAGATCCAAAAATAAGCTCATAACGAGTAAGAACATATCCATATGAACAATCCATAGTTGTCTGAAACTCCTTACAAATGTATGTTGCCATGGAATGTATTTAAACTCACAGATAAGTTACATTAATAAAACTGAGAATTTTTATCTCACTCGTCAGATTTTTCCTAAAAGCACATTAAAAACATCAGTGACCGTTTTTAAACTTGGCAGGTAAATAAATGTAATTCTGTAACAAACTGTTTTTAAGTACAAGACAATAAGTAAAACCAATTTTAACGTAAAGTGTATTAGCGCTTCGGGAAAAAGTGTTAAAAGACGCCACGTTTTAGTAAGCAACAAGAAGCATTTTTTTTTAGCCTTACAAAGCCAGGTAATAGACACAAGAAACTCCACCCTCTAAGAGAACGCTTCTTGAAGATTTAAGGCGCCAGCGGGTGAGACGCGGAAGCTAGTTCTCCCCCAACCCCGGCCAAAAAAAAAAAGGCGGGGGGGGGGTTTCCGAAACCAGGGTCGACTAACACAAGCCTTTACTAAACCACCGAATCTACAATAAAACGGAAAGAGTGGGTGACAGACTCCGGAAGCTCTCCCCTAATCCTCCAAAGACTCAATCAGCGTATTATACTCGAAGAAGGTCCCTTTGTTGAATCGTCACCAAAACAACGGAGTGTGGCAGAATATCCTCGGGGGGGGGGGTCACTGTCCTTGGTGGAGGGGTCCAAGCCGCCTCCCAGCGGCTGGGTCAACGCTCGCACCAAAGCAAGAACCTCCTGAGTCACGGAGTCCCACGACCCCCACCTGCCAGAGCCTCCCGCCTTAGAGACTTCATTTTCTGCAAAGCATTCCCAAATCCGGTTCCGGCACCCAGCCGCCCACCTCGAGGCCTAGATCGCAGACGCTCTCTGCCACAGGCCAGAGCAAGGCCTCCCAGTCCCAGTCACCACCAACCGGCGCCCCCGCTCGGCCTCTACTTCAAACCGATGAAGGATATCAGCACCACGGCTTCAGCTGCTTCTTCTTCTTGCGACCCATAACTGCGCTCTACCGACAAAGTAAAAAGGGGGGGAGAAACTAGCAGGAAAAACGAGGCAAAAACCGCTCACGCTTCCGACCCAACTGCCACCACCGCGTCTCACAGGAAACAGACACAAAATGGCCGACGCCCTCGTTCGCCGCTCTGCTCCCATCAGGCACTGCGGCCGGAGGCGGTGCCAGGCAGGGAAGGGTCACATGACGCAGGCCTCCTCCCTGAGTGGGGGGAGACTCGTGGCCGCTGAGGTGTGGCCGCCATCTTGTCCCTTTAAGCTGTCCTGGCCCTCGTTGGTCGTGCTTGCTGATCCCTCCGGTTTCCTTTTCTAAGGAAGCTGGCTACCGAGGTACGCCGAGACGCTCGCTAATTGAAGGAAAAAAAAAAAAACCTGGAAAGATCATCATTGTAATTAAGGGCAAGACTACAAATAAAAAATGAGACAGCGCCCAACTTTTAATTTTTCGTTGCCCGGATTAATCCTTTCTGTAGTAAGTTTTGGGCGTTTGCTTATTACATGTTAAGTTAAAGAAGTGGCAGTCTCTGCCTTGTAATACACAGATTGGTGGTAGATGAGTAAACAAGGCAGTGTGGTTAGCGCGGTGATGGGGGAAATACAAGGTGCTGCAGACCTCTGGAGGGGAGCACAACAAGGGTCTTGGCGGTCATTGGGGTGTCAAGAAAGGTTTTCTGAAGGGTCCGTGGGGGCAAGGGAAGTGGAAGAGAGAGAATCTCATTGAAGGAGCAACAAATGCAAGTCTTCGAGGCTGAGCGCCTGAAATACACTAACGGTGTTAGGGCTGGAGCTTACAGTGATGGGGCTGGTGGCAAGAGATAATCTTAGGGAGGAAAAAAAAAAAAGGCGGGGGGGGGGAGGGAATCCAGGCTGGAAAGGAAGAAGTAAAACCGTGTTCACAGATAGCATAATCTTGTTATGGGTTGGACTGTGTCATTGTGTGTGTGTGTGTCCCCACCCCGCGCAATCACCCACAAAGAAAAATTAAGTCTTAACCCCCAGCACCTCAGAATGAGACTTTTAGCGGTGAGCTAGCTGACACTCCAGTAGAGGAAACAGACAATAAACAAATATATAATGTCAGGTGTGATAAGTGCACTGAAAAAGAACTTAACAATATAAAGGGACAGAATAGAGACTTGCTGGGATGACAACAGAGGTTTGTGTGGGATGTGTTTTGTATAGGGCATTTTCTGAGTATCTGAGGAGGTGACATTTGTGCAGAAAACTGAATGATATGAAAGAAAAAGGCCATGCAGATATCTAGGGGCATGGGCATTCCAGACAGAAGCACAAATTAAAAGACGGTTATATTGGGAAAAAGTCGAAGGGTTTGAAAAACACCAGGAAATGTGACCAGAACAGAGTGAGCAAGGGAGAGAATGATAGGAAATGAAGTCAGAGGGGGAGGTAGAGGCTAAATTATGAAGGCCTCTGTTGCAGGGTCCTGGGATCGAGCCCCGCATCAGGCTCCCTGCTTGGCAGGAAGCCTGCTTCTCCCTCTCCCACTCCCCCTGTTTGTGTTCCCTCTCTCGCTGTGTCTCTCTGTCTCTCAAATAAATAAAATCTTTAAAAAAAAAAAATTCTAAGACCCAAGCAGGAGAATACAATATAAAATAACAGTTAAGATTATAGATTGATCAGGGTGCCTGGGTAGCTCAGTAGGTTAAGTATCTGCCTTCGCCTCAAGTCATGATCCCAGAGTCCTGGATGGAGCTGGAGTTGGGCTTTATGCTCAGCAGGGAGTCTGCTTCTCCCTCTCCCTCTGCGGCTCATCCTGCTTGTGTGCTCGTGCACGCACTCTCTGTCAAGTAAATAAATAAAATCTTTAAAAAACAAACAAAAAAATGTGGGAGAAAAAAAAAAAGCCAGTAATGAGATTCCATAAGATCACCCTGTCTGCATTACTTTCTTGGAAGTAATTACATTCTGCCCTTCCCCATGTGTATACCTTGTCTCCTTCAATTGTGTTGCCAGGATAAAAAATACTAGATTGTTTTTCTATATGTGCACATATTCTAGTTCATTCTTTTTAATAGCTGCATAGTCTTCAGGTACACGTGTGTATTAGTTTCCTATTGCTGCTCTAACAAAATTAAACACAAATTTAGTGGCTTAAAACAACACAAATTTATTATATTATAGTCCTGGAGATCAGAAGTCTGAAATGGCAGGCCGACATTCCTTCTGCAGCCTCTAGGGGAGAATCACATATTGCCTTTTCTGGCCTCTAGAGAATGCCCAATTTGTGGTCCCAAATCACTTCTGTCTCCCTGTATCACAATTGCCTTCTCTCGATTTCCCGTCTCCTTCTTACAGAGACTCTTAGGGTTACACTGGGGCCTACTTGGATAATCCAAGATAATTGTCCCATTTCAAGTTCCTTAATATAATCACACCTGCAGAGTCCCTTTTGCTGTGTGAGGTAAGATACTCTCAGGTTCCAGAGATTAGGACTTGAACATCTTCACTGGGGGCTGTGGGGGGTCATTATTCTGCCTGCCACTGCATGTACCAAAAACTTACATAATCAGTACTCTATTAACCAACATTCAGACTGTATCTAGTTTTTCATCATTATAAACCATGTTGCAAGGAATATTTTTAGACTTGTATTTTCACACTTACATAAATGTATCCATTTGATGATGTCCTGGTGTTGCATTGATAGTCAAAGGGTATATGAATTTAAAATATTGATAGACACTTTCAAATTCCTTTGTAAACCATGTGCACTGAGGGCACCCAGCTGGCTCAGTTGGTAGAGCATGCAACTCTTGATCTCAGGGTTATGAGTTCAATCCCCACACTGGATGTAGAGATTACTTTAAAAAATAAAATCTAAAAAACAAATAAAATAAAATTAACCATGTGCATTAATTTTATTCCTATCAACTGTTTGGGAGAGTGACTGCTTCTTTACACACCCCAACACAAGGTATTACCAAACTTTCATATCTTTGCTAATCTGCCAGGTGAAAAGTAGTACAATATACTACCAATTTCACTCGAACAGTTTATTTACTTACATATTCTTCATTTTTATTTCTTCTGCGAACTGCCTATTGTCTTTCTTTTTTGTTGATGAATGACAGCCCTTCGTCTATTATACATGTTGCAAATATTTTTCCTAGTTGGTCATTTGTGTTTTGACTTTGGGCAACACAGAAGTTTAGCTTTTACCTGGTCAGTTTTTTTAATCTTTTCCCATGTGGTTTCTAAGTGTTTTAAATATTTAGAAAGGCCTTCTTCAAGAATCTTCAGAATTCTCCCATGTTTTCACCTGGGAGGGGGCGCCTAGGTGACTCAATCAGTTGGGCCTCCTACTCTTGATTTTGGCTCAAGTCATGCTCTCGGGGTCCTGGGGTCAAGCCCGGGGTCAGGCTCTCCACTGAGCAGGGAGTCTGCTTGTCTCCCTCTCCTTGTGGTCCTCCCCCTGCCTGTGCGTGTTCTCTCTCTTTCAAATAAATAAGTATTTAAAAATAAATTTTTATATCTTTTATCAAACTGGTGCACGTGAGTGCGTGTCCACGCTCTTGAAGGGTGGTGGGAGGGCCCATTCATCCTTTTCCAGGTGGCTAGCTAATAGTACCATGTTTACTACGTCTCCTAGACGTCTTAGACGATAGCCAGAGAAGAAAAGGGAGTCAAGAGACAAATGGTAAAAGATTCCGCAGGAGGTAATTCCGCGCGCCCACCAGCCCCTACCAGGAGTAAAGCCCCCCGCCCCCTGCCGCGGGCAGCGGCTTCCGGGCCTGCGACTCCGGGAAACCGGCGGAACGCAGGTGCGCGAGGGCTGGGAGCCGCACGAGCCCGGCCTCGGAGGACTGTACGGCAGCGGGGGAGCGGTTTGGCGGGAACACAGGGCCGCTCGGAGGCCGCCGCCGCGATGCTCCCCTCCTTGCAGGAATCTCTGGATGGGGATGAAAAGGAGCTAGAGAGCAGCGAGGAGGGAGGCTCCGCGGAGGAGCGGAGACTCGAGCCGCCGTCCAGCAGCCATTACTGTCTCTACAGCTACCGCGGAAGCAGGTGCAGCGCCCACCGTCCCTGGAGCCCCGCTCGGGCCCCGCATCCCACCCCTGGCCGCTCGCAAAGGCCTTCTTCCCCTCTCCCAGCCGTATAGTCTCTGGCCCTAAGGACCCTCCTCGCCTCACGCCGTTCTTCCGGGCCACCGTCCTGGACTTTGGCGCCCCTCCTAATCTGCGCTCCAACTGTCCCTCTCGACTTTTCAGCCCCTTCCTGTCGCCCCTGCCCTTTGTTTGGCGCAGCGCCTCGTACACTCATTAATGTCAATTTCCACCCGGTCCTTCCTGTCATTACCGCCCCACTTTCTCCCATTAGCCCCACGCATTCACACCTCCACCCCACCCTCTGATTTATCCTCCGTTCTCGCTGCCTCCTTTTCCTCGGTCGGGGCAGACATTCCTGGGTCTCTCTTGGGCCTGGAAAGTCTGGTTTATAGAGGAAATTTCCTCGACTCTTGTGGATGTTTAGTTTAGCCTTTCCTCCACCCCTTAGACGGCCTGGAGAAGGGACTCTTGTCCGCACCGTTTCATGGGTTTTCCCTGTCACGAGGCTCCGTAGGCAGTGGAGGATCCACGCACTTCTAACTTGCAGCATTTTCAGTTGACTCTTCACCCCCACCCTGCTTGCCGGCGGGGAGGGGGCCATACTGCGCTTGAGTTAGAGCCCATAACTGATAGCTGTACTGGTTTTGTGGTGTGCAGATTGGCACAACAGCGAGGGGACAGTGATGATGGAAGCCCAAGCGGCACAAATGCAGAAACGCCCTCTGGTGAGGATTTCAGGTAAAAACAGCTCGACCCTAACCCACGCGTGTGCTTTCATCTTCTGTGCATCTCTGTCCTGTAGATATCAGTGGGTACCCACTTTCACTTCAGCTTTCCCCGAGTCAAACCACCAAGCCCACCTATCCCCTAGGAACCTCACCTGGATTTCCTCATTAGTCCATTCATTCAAGGCTGGGCCGATCCAAATACTGGCAGTGCCCCTGGTGATTTAGCCAGAGGCAATCCATCTTAGTTCCTTGATTGGAACTGCATTAAGTATTCAATGTCATATGGGTATAAAGAAATCTAAAATGCTCCTTTTCCCCACCTTTAGTACCCTTTCAGAGCTCCATTGCTACACACTGGAATGTAAACTCTAGGACAGCATAGATTGTTGTCTCTTTGGTTCATTGATGTCTCCCTACCTGGCACCCTGAGTGGTACCAGGGTAAACATTTAATACATATTTAGTAAATGAATGAATGACTGAATCTTAGCACTTGATGCGAAGTAGGGGATAATACAACAATATGTTCACTGACAGGATGATGGATGATTTAAGGAATTTTTTAGGTGTTGTAATAGCATTATGGTATTGTGAAAAGGACGTAGGGTCAGTGGATTAGGGGTCCCGGTGGAGTCATAATACTAGAGAGAATGAGCTGGAAAGATAGGACTATTTTAAACTATTTGATGAGGTAGATCATACTTGGTGACATAAACACCTAGAAGCCTCCCCAGCAGGAGTCCTATAAAAAGCTTTGTCAAATCCTTAAAGAGATTCTGGCTTTTAGTAATATTCTGATTTATGAGGTGTGAATGTAGTAGTCTGCTGGTAAGGGATGTGTGTCTCATTTGTCCAGCCTCTCCTTGGTGGGTACTAATCTGCCATCAGAAGTGGAGCCAGACCTGCGTGGTTTCATTGCTAAGCGTCTTGCTAAGGGAGCAGTATTTGAAGGGCTGGGTAATGTTGCATCTGTGGAGCTGAGGTAAGTGTAAAATGTGCTGTGTCCTGGATTTTTATTTCTGAGCTGAATATGAGAAGTGTGGAGAAATTGCAAAAGATCAGCTCCTACTGGACTTGCAAGGTTGGTCTTTGTTCTCTGGCAGCCTGAGCCCTGGGTCTCACACACACACACGCACACACACACACACACACTTGTGGGACGGAATTAAGTGAATGGCAGACGCTACCACCTAAGAGTACTTATTTGGTCTTGTACTTGGAAGAAAGGAGTTAATTACCAAAACTAAAAGTGTATACAGTTTGTGAAGTGCTTTCCCAAACTTTGCTCTCTACAGAGGGGCAACAGAGCAGATACTCTTACTTCCATTTTCAGATGAGCAAATAAACTCAAAAGACATTGAGGTCACACAGCTGGTCATATTGATGGAGTGCAGGCTTAATCATAGGTGTCCTCTGTTGACTTCCAGCCATCTTTCCATTACACCCCTTGACTGTAGTTCACTTTAGACTATGATTTTGCCATCAAGTCCCCTCAGGAGTATGAAGCCACAGCCCAGAGATAAAGCCCCAGGATTAACATGTCACATCTGCCTTGGAGCTTCAGTGATTTGTGAAGTTTTGGGGGGAGAAAGAGAACATGTTTATATTTATGTAAACGTGGATATACTATGAACAAGAATAAAATTTGCATGAGTTTTTCACATAAGAGAGGAGAACTCAAAGAAATGCCACGTTTGAAATTCCAGGTGCTGCTTTTGCAAAAGCCCATAACAGTACATGGTAATTTTCCTCTGCTGTTAACAAGTAAACCAAGGAGAAGTCTAGGAAGTTCTGACCTAGTTTGCAATCTAACAGTACTGTCAGATGAAGATGACCAAGGTTTGGAGCAGTCCATAAAACTAGATGCATGACTTAGCAAAATAATACATTTTACTGTCTTGTCTTTTCTAGGATTCCAGAATCCCGAGTCGGTTGTTATTACTGTCTTTTCCAACAAGAAAAATTGCTTCCTGAAGCAGCAACAGTGGACTCTGAACATAACGCTTCAGAGTATGTGGTCTGTTTTTTAGGAGGGTCTGAAAAAGGACTTGAGCTATATCCTTTCTTTGGCCTTCGAGGATATCAGGAAGGAAAACATGGGATGCTAAGTGAGGGAGTATTACTACTGACCTCCAAAGAGCTTTTCTACCCCTTCTATATTTACTTCATTTCATACCTTCATACAACCAGTTTGTCCTGGCATGTTTTAATTTAAAGTTTGCATCTGAGAGATTTTATGTTTCCTATTGAGAGATAAAACACTGTCTTGATGCATCCTTTATTGCTTCCTTAAGAACGTACTTTCAGGCTTGAATTGGACAAGTATATTCAAGGGCTGAAAAATAACATGAGCTGTGAGGTAAGATGATTGATTTAATTGGTAAGACTGAGATGATAAACACTGTAATTGCTATGCTTATGAAATCACACAGGTGGACACAAAGACACCCAAATGCTAAAAATACTGCTTTGTGGGCTAACAGGAAGGTGCCTGTTAAGGGAAGCAGGGAACATAGTCCTATAAGTGCTCTAAGTTTCACAAGACTCCTTCTGATGTTTTGTATCCAGGAAAAATTGAATCCATTAAATTCAGGGTATATGGTAATATGCCAAGTGAGGAAGAAGAAAGATATTCTTTTCCAGATTTCTAGGCACATAAGAATTATGTGCTGGTCAGAACTAATGTCCATGAAGCCTCTGGCACCAAAGACATGCTATACAATGGTATGACTGTCCTTGAACTCAACATCAAAGATTTGTAGAAAAATTTACATTTTTAATTTATTTTTTTAAACTTTTTTTATTTTTTTAAAGATTTTATTTATTTATTTGACAGAGAGACACAGCCAGAGAGGAAACACAAGCAGGGAGAGTGGGAGAGGGAGAAGCAGGCTTCCTGCGGAGCAGGGAGCCTGATGCAGGGCTCGATCCCAGGACCCCGGGATCATGACCTGAGCCGAAGGCAGACGCTTAATGACTGAGCCACCCAGGCGCCCCGAAAAATTCCATTTTTTATTAGTCGATCTTTCACGAACTAGATATCTCCATATTGATTAAATTATCTATACCTTTAAAAAACTACACTTCACCATGTAGTAGTTGTTAAAGTCATAACTCTCCTAACTTTACTACCCATTACATGTGGTACCAATTCCTTTTACTTGTCATGTGCTTACCTTTTACTTGTCATGTGCTTACAAGATGCTGCAGGACAGGAAAGGCTAGTATAGGAGTAAGCCAAGGAAATGGGTCTAGGGGAGCTGCTCTCCCAGAGCGGAGCTCTTGCAGTAGTCCCCAGTGAGCAGCACAGTCTAGAAAGCCAGATGTGCTCATGGCCGGTGCTCGTGGTAGCACGTCTGACAGCTGGAGTGGGCTGGAGGGCTTTGATGAATTAGGGTGTCCTTCTCTGACCCTATCTGAATGTGAGTGAGCTGTCTCACTCCTTCAGCCATTCAGCAGGTGCTCTGTAAGCTCACGCATGGGTGTTTCAGGCACTGCCAAGTGCTGGGGTGACAAGGATTATTAGAGAATATCTCCTGGGGCACTTGGCTGGCTCAGTTGGTAGAGCACACAACTCCTGATCTCGGGGGTGTGAGTTTGATCCCCACTTTAAGGGTAGAGATCACTTAAAAAGAAAATCTTAAAGAAAAAATCTCCAAGTATACACAGTATGGTAGGAGGAGATGGACATGTAAATGCCCAACTTCTTCCAGCAGAGAAATAGCATGGAACCCTACTAATTCGGTCTCTTTATTTTATGTAATACATTTCTAAGTGTGTTTTTAAGAAATTCCGTACAGGGGCGCCTGGGTGGCTCAGTCGTTAAGCATCTGCCTTCGGCTCAGGTCATGATCTCAGGGTCCTGGGATAGAGCCCCGCGTCGGGCTCCCTGCTCCTGGGAAAGTCTGCTTCTCGCTCTCCCACTCCCCCTGCTTGTGTTCCCTCTCTCGCTGTCTCTCTCTCTGTCAAATAAATAAATTAAATCTTAAAAAAAAAAAATTCAGTACAGAATTATTCCCCACTCTGCTCAGGAAAGTTGTATCACAATTCCTTTTTTGAGTTGGTGCTGTTAGCTTAAAAAAAGGAGGTGTCTATCCTCAGTTTTTTTTTTTTGTTTTTTTTTTTAAGATTTGAGAGAGAGAGAGAGAGAGAGAGAGAGAGCACGAGCAGAGGCAGAAGCAGACTCCCCACTGAGCAGGGAGCCCAACAAGGGGCTCGACCCCAGGACCCTGGGATCATGACCTGAGCCAAAGGCAGACCCTCAACCAACTGAACCACCCAGGCACCCCTATCCTGAGTTCTTTGCACTGTCAAGAGTATCATGAAGAAAATGTTAAGTCCACTAAAGTGAAGGCTTATATTAAAGCAGGTGACATTCTTTCTTGATCTAGGAAAGGGGCCTGGAGAACCACATAAAATCCTACCTGAGCAGCTGGTTTGAGGATGTTGTATGCCCAATCCAAAGGGTGGTTCTTCTCTTTCAGGAGAAGCTTACCTTTCTGCTACATGCCGTAAGTATTGCCCAAACAAAAGCATTTCTTTAATTGAGAGTCACTTTGGCAGAGTTTGGATTATTTAAAGACATACTCGCTTTCTCTGAACACTACTCCCCCCTCCCCTGCTGAATATTCATTCAAACTATGCTTGCAGTCAGAATAGACAAACTGTTTACTGAGATCTAGAAAGTTCCATTACTCAGGTAGAATTGCAAATACTAAATCTTCCTAATAGGATAAAACATTATTATTTTTTTTTTAAGTAGGCTCTACACCCAGCTTGAGTGGGGCTTAAACTCATAACCCTGAGATCAAGACCTGAGCTGAGATCAAGAGGCTGACCTTTAACCAACTGAGCCAGCCAGGCACCCCGGGATAAAACATTTTAAAATAATATTTTTGAAGTGATCTGGGAGAGGCACAATTTCCAAAACAATTTGAGAAGGAAAACAAAAATCCCAAAGTGATTTTTCACTATATAAAAAGTCCAGATAGGGGCGCCTGGCTGGCCCCAGTCGGTAAAGCATGCAACTCTTGATCTTGGGGTCGTAAATTCAAGCCCCACATTGTGGGTAGAGATTACTTTTAAAAAAATGTCCAGATAAAAAATGAAAAATTCATGAAAATATCTAGACAATGGGGGAAACCTAGAGTATATGGCCAGGCTTTTATTTAAATATGTGGTGGGTAAATTCAGCTGTAACTGGATGGTCCTGTGAGACCAGGGTGGTAAAGCCAGGTTTTAGGCTGTCAGTGGGCAGCTGATGAACGAGGCTCTGGAGAGCTCCTGGGTAGTGCCCATCTAGAATGGTCCAGTGTGGTGGTTATTAGGGAAGCTGACGTTTACTGTTGAGTATCTGCTCAATAAGGAAAACTAGAATCCCTGCATCAGTTAGGCTTTATTTTTCTCTCATAGGCTCTGAGTTATACTCCTGTTGAAGTTAAAGAATCAGATGAAAAAACGAAGAGAGACATTAACAGGTAAAGAAGTTTTCCCTTTTTTTTTTCACAGCACCCTGATAATACGTTTTCAAACCCCCCACCCAGTGCAGAATGAATTTGTTTTCTCCCTCCTACCCTGCAATACTGTTTGTGGAAAAGAACCTGTGTGTGTGGCAGGTTTCTGAGTGTGGCCAGTCTTCAAGGCCTTATTCACGAAGGCACCATGACGTCCTTGTGCATGGCCATGACCGAGGAGCCACATAAATCTGTGGTCATCGATTGCAGCGGCTCCCAGCCTCAGTTCTACAATGCAGGTGAGCCACAGCCCGAGGCGGCCTTCCTGGTGGGAGTCTCTATTTTTGCACCGAGAACACATGAGACAAAGTTAGCCCTCCAGCCTTGTACATTTGTCCCTGTTTATCTCACACTCACCAAAAACAGCATCAATTCTAGAACCATGGAAATCCCATCCTGCCTAGCAATTCCACTCCTATGTATATAGAGAAATTCTTGTATGTGTACATAAGGAGACAAGTACAGAAATATTCATAAAGGCATTGTTTGAAATAGCAAAAGAATGGAAGCAAATGTCCATGATCAGGAAAACTGAAAAACTGCTATATTCATACAATGGAGTCCTATATAGGAGCAAAAATGCACAGACTAGCTCAGAAGCATACTGTTCAGTGGAAGAGCCATTAAAGAAAAACACACAAAGTTTTAACATGTGTAAAGTAATACTATATAGGCCTTAGAGATTGAAAAAGAAAAGTATCTGACAAAAGTTGAAAGAAATATGTGGGAATGATAATCCTTTCTGATGGGAAAGGAGGGGGATGTGATGGGGAAGACATACTCAGGGTTTCAGCCATTTGGTATTTCTTAGCCAGGTGGTAAGCAGACTTATTTTTTTTAGACCGTTATAGAAAGTCCTAAATAATTCACTATACGTGGGGCGTTTGGGTGGCTCAGTCGGTTGAGCATCCAACGCTTGATTTTGGCTCAGGGCATGATCTCAGGGTCGTGAGATCAAGCCCGGTGTCTGGCTCCTCGCTCAGTGGGGAGTCGGCTTGAGATTCTCTTCCTCTCGCTCTGCCCCTCCCCCCAATTGTGTGTGCTCGCACTTTCTCTCTCTAAGAAATCTTTTTTTTTTTTTTTTAAGATTTTATTTATTTATTTATTTGACAGAGAGAGACAGCAAGAGAGGGAACACAAGCAGGGGGGTGGGAGTGGGAGAGGGAGAAGCAGGCTTCCCGCTGAGCAGGGAGCCCGATGTGGAGCTCTATCCCAGGACCCTGGGATCATGACCTGAGCCGAAGGCAGACGCTTAACGACTGAGCCACCCAGGCGCCCCTAAATAAATAAATCTTGAAAATAATTCACTATAAGTATTTTTACCAAGAAAAAAAATCATGATGGATACAGGTGATGTATACCTGAAACTAACAAGTTATGTGTCAATTACACTTCAGTTAAAAATAATGAATAGAATGAATAAATGTCTTATGCTTTGTAGGATTTTGGTTTTATTTAATTTTTCTAAAATACTTCATAGGAAGCAACCGGTTTTGTGAGGACTGGATGCAGGCTTTTTTGAACGGCACTGAAGGAGGTAACCCTTTTCTTTTTCGACAAGTACTGGAGAACTTTAAACTAAAGGTAATTAATTGGCTATGTGCCAAATGCCACATTTTATCCTTTTTGTCTGAATTTTAGTTAGTACCAGTGACAGAGTAACAAATCTGCTTTACAGCTGTGATGTCTATTAAATAGGACCTTCTCAAAACTAGAATCCCCAGAAGGCATTTACTTTATTTATATTTTCCAGGAGCTTCTGCATATACACCATTGCAGTTCCAACTAATTGGGTTGAATGCTTGCTTGTATCTCAGGGACATCAGTCTTCTCATTTGTGATGTATTTTAGTTGGAAAGCACCAAAAAAATGGTTCAGTGCCTAAGGGTTCAAAATTCTGATGGGGAGGAGCATTGTTACTTTATTTAGCAGATTTTAAAAGTATTTTTACTTTATGTAAGAAATTGTGTTCTCCCAAGGGCAAAGCATATTAGCAATAAGAACGATGGAAATATTTAAAATAAAAAGCAAACATCTCGGCAACATATGTCAAGCTCTCAGCTGGATAGGAGCTATTTCTCAGGCTTCATTATTATCTCACTAAACACATATTTAACTGGGTAATCTTTTTCTAGGCCATACAAGACACAAATAATTTGAAGAGATTTATCCGACAGGCAGAAATGAATCATTACGCTTTGTTTAAATGTTACATGTTCCTGAAGAACTGTGGTAGTGGAGATATCCTTTTGAAGATTGTTAAAGTGGAACACGAAGAAATGCCTGAAGCCAAAAACGTGGTGGCTGTCCTTGAAGAATTTATGAAAGAAGCTCTTGTCCAAAGTTTTTGATCACATGTTTTGAGATTATTGTATTGTGAAGTTGTACATTCCAGCCTTGGTGTTTGAAACTGCGGTTGTAATTGTCATAGGATTGCTACTGAAGATTATTTCAGACACATTCTAGAGTTCTTCATTCGTACTTTAAAAATTTAACTTACTTAGACCTAAAAATCTGAGGACCATTTTCACTGAGTCTTGGATGTGTGTTAGAGTAGTAGAATTTTAGTACACTGCTGGCCCCATAAATTCTAGACCTTGGGGGTTGATGCTCAAAAATCTTGAAAGGTAATTTTGTGGCTTCTCTGAGGAGTTGGCTGCAGTAGTTAGCAATTTTTCCTCCCAGAAAAATTGTGATACTCCTTTCTCAATGTACTATAGCTTCTTTAAAAAAAAAAAAAATGTCCTCCTAGTCTCAGGACAGATTAGCGCTGCGACACCATTTCAGAGACAGATCTGTGCATCCTGTGGATGCTTGGATAGGTTTTTTTTGTCTGATTATGGCATGGATGACAAAGCCAGCTTTTAAGTCAGTACACAGATCATGACTGTGTAAGAAATTAAATGGGCTTTAAAAATACATACACTAGCTTCAAGACAAAACATCATCTCTGACAGAAAGCTACTGCAAAAGGGGCCGCCAGCCCCTTTCTTCATTCATTTGTTCACAGGTACCTGCCAAGAGCCTGTATTTTCTTTCCTGTTTTTCTGTTGAAAATGCTGGAGTGTTCCAACAGTGTTAAAAAAGAAAGTACACAAATTCTACAAGCAAACTGTAACATAAAGAATGCAAACAGATTCTTCATATCAGAGTTACTTACTGATTTTAGTTTTTTGTATGTATTTGTTATAAGCCTCATATTGTTTTACTCCGAATCAGTTGAAAATGGAACCGTTTATAATTCCCACGGAAGCCAATTGTAGCTACACACATGACGGCAGTTTGTTCTGCAAAGCTCTTCAATAAATCCATTTAATAACGATTTTTGGTTAGAAGATCAGAAGTCTTATTCTCACTGCCTTCAGGATGCTCAGAGGAACACAAGCCCGTAAAAATCCTCTCCTAAACTCGTACATAAGTGCTGAGTTTTAACTTTGAAAATGACTGACAATGGCCTGATGCTTTCTCTTCTACAGAAGTCTGGGGACATGACTCACCAAGCCATTTCTTTTCCTTTAATGAGAAATACAATTCAGGATCTTCATAAAGGCTCTCATATGGTTTTAAATTTTAATAACTTGGATTGTAGGCAGTGTAGAAAACAAAACCCAAATAGCATTTTTTATAGCATTAAATTCAGAATGACTATGGGAAATAAGCAATTTGAAGGCACTACCCTTGAACCTGACTTTTTCTAATGTACTTGGTTACTCATTTAGAATCAATTTTTTTAATAGACATTAGGACACCAACATTTGGAGTCTAAAAAACATATTTTTCATTTTCAAATTCACATATCGTTCAACAGTCCATGATGTAAATGGCATTTTAAAGTAAATTACCTGCTTCAAGCCATTTATGGATAATAGCCAAGGTAGAGTTAGCTGTTCCTTTCGTGTACTTTTATATATACATTTGTGATGCAGGATCACTACAGTGCACAGTTCTGTGCCATACTGTCTTATTTTACAAGTCTGTGACTCTCTTCTAGGCAAGGAAAATGGTGACATGGAATCAAGTATCTTGGCCATGAGAAGCAACCCAAAGAGCTCATGACCAGAAACATGTACTGCATTCAAATTTTAATAAGCTAATGTATTAGTTTTTAAAGTTTTAAAAAGGATTTGTTCAGGTGTGGAATACATTTATGTATTGCTTGTGTGCTCTACACACAGAAGAAATATATGTTTGTCGTGTATCAAAAATGGCCTGTTTAATTGTAATTATATTTGTGATAATAATAATAAAAAACCAACTTAGCTTCTCATCAGCAGAGTCATTTTTATTTAACTAGCTCCGGTCTCAAGTCTGACATTTTTATTAAGGCGCGACAAGTTTAGGGGCCGATTGTACTTGCGCTAAGGAATTTGTCGAAGAGAGTCACAACACCTGCTGGAATACACCTTTCTGCACCTTGCAGGAGGGCATCAGGCAGGGTGTGAGGGCAATTTCCATCACAATGTTTTATTCATTGTCCAGGGAAGTTACACCCACAGAACTCAATAACCCAAGTCCCTTCCCTTCACTCTCATTATTAACGGTGACAGAATGCCTGTCCTTTACCAGAGGCGCACTATACTGGATGCTAGGAAAGCCTGCAGGCATCTGGGAGGTAAGACGAAGACCACATTTTCCCAGCCACGTGTCTTCTCAGTCATGGAGATCCCACCCCCCCACCCCCACCCCCACACACAGCCCGGCGTCGATGAAGTCTTCCCACTCGGAGGTCTCAGAGACCTGGAGAGCTCTGCAACTGCTAAGCTTCCTGAATGTGTCACAAACTTCAAATCATTCCGAGCTTGCATAAATGCTAGATTCTGCAAGTCGGTGGTGATAGGGAGGGAGTGACAATGAATTCATAGCTGTGGATTTTCTTGTAAACTATCTGAGGAGGGCTGATAAAGCAGAGATCCTGTCAACGTAGCGCGGAATGAATATTCCCAGGTCCATTACTGTGACTAATGCAGTGAGACTGGGTCATGAAACGAACACCTTGGCCCTTCCACAGGTTTCGTGCCCTCAAAGTCCCACACAAACAGCCGAGGGGTGAGAGCATGGACTCGGGAACCACAGTGCGAATCCATCTCTGCCATAAGGTACCCGGGAGTCACTACACTTCTCTAAGCCTGCCCCTCATATAAATATGGGCATATTGATACCCACTTCACACCAAATAGCTGTGCGCTAAATGAGGATAGTCTGTGGAAAATGCCTCGTGCAGTGCCCAGCACATACTAAGTAATCAGCAAACTGTCTTCATAGTTACCTCATCACCAGTATATGTCTCACTAAGTTATTGGAAGAATGAGACTCTGGTCGGAGGGGGAGGAGCCAGAAAAGTCAAGGGGGAAGTGACAGGAGACCAAAGCCAAACAGCTCTGGCTGTCCAGGGGGCTTGCCAGTAAGCGCCCCGGCTATGGAGCCTGCAACTGACCGGGGTGGGGTACACCGGGCCTCAGATAGGGTCCCGATTTCCCCCCCAGGGAAGTTACTTATCCACACAGGAAACAGAAAGGAGCTCTTTGACCTTGAGCCTGATCTGTACTCTCAAGTTTGTTCTGCAGCTTTTAAGAAATGTTTTTCAATGACCTACAGGAAACCGATGCGACAGAACGGTATGGGAAACAGCTCCCGTGCTGAATTTAACAGGGTCATTTAATCCCCCAACGAAATCTAACGGTTATGAATGGCAAACCCACGTATACTGCCATCGGTTTAGCAAAGCTGGAGAAAACACTTCACTGAATTCTCAGACTGCATCCATTCAAAGCCCATTTGATTATTAAACTTACCCAGCACTACACTTTACCATTTATGCCCCTCTCGCTCTCCCCTTCCGTATGTGAACCATGTCCTCTCACCCTGAGAACATTCCTATCCCTTCCTCAAGATCCAGGTGTTGACTGCCCCTAGAAAGACCTAAAGAGTAGACTATTGGGGAAAAGAAGGAAGCTCCTAGATATTTCAAAGATCACTCCAATAACAGTAGTCCAAATATTAATCTCCCGTCAGAGTCTAGGGTAAGAGGAGAAAAGGAAGACGGGGTGCCCAGCAGGACAGCGGGCACAGAAGTTCTGGACCTAAAGCCATGGACCAGTTTCCTTATTCACACACCACCTCCCCCCTCCACATTGTACACAAAATCGTCTCTCCGTGCATTTTTAGAGCAAGAGAAAACACAGCTTCCATCAACCACTCAAAAGAGTTCAGTCATTCAAGAACGGTTAAGAAGCACCAGCACCAAGCACCAACTCCGGGAGCTGTGTTGTAGGCACCGCCTCCCACCTCCCCGCCCCAGACAGAGACAAAACAGGCTCCCGTGCAAGCCCTTCAGGTCACCTCCTGAGTCACCGATGGCTTTAAAAAAAAAAATCTTTAATGGAATCTGTGTTCAAATAATATGTTACAACAAAAATATACAGAATGTACACAATACAAAAATATTTAGAAACAAACATTGCAGCTTGTGTTTCCTTTTGTTTCCCACTTACTCAAGTCCTTTGGGGGGAGGGGTGCGGAAATTCAGCGTTGGGCACTGTTTTTTTAAGGCAGAGGAGTATCGGGGCTTTTTGGCCAGCCCTGGGAGCAACATGAAGGACGCCAGGAAAGGGCTTCCACTGCACCCGGGAATCTGCATTCTTTGCAAATGACATTGGACCCTGGGGGAAGATCTGGGTTTGGTGAGCAATGACTCCCCTAATCCTCCGGGTAAGGAGGGTCCTCGTGGAAATGGAGAGTCCTATTAGCTGGCAAAAATGCCTCATTAGGGAGCTTTTCCTAATTAAAAAAAATGAATGACTAATGGTGTCATTAAAGCCAAATTTCTCCTTTGAAGATTTGTTTTCCCTTCCCTAGTTTCTGTGATTCCGCTTCCATTTAACGAACTAGCAAATCTATGGCTGCTTTTTGGGGAATCCCCAGCTTTCAGTTTCTGCGTCCCATGGATGGAAGGCCAGCCACCCTCCACAGCCCCAAGAGGCACACTGGGCGGGTGGCTGCATGGGCTCAGGAAGGAGGGATGATGGGGATGGGTTGCCGGCAGGGTGCCGGGGATGAGGGTGCGCGGAGTGGCCGAGGAGAAAGCCAGACACCAAAACAGAAACCTTTCTTACCAGACAATGATCTCTGGCCCTGGTTTGGAGACCTGGGTTGTATGGAGTGACCATGGACCCCACTGGGTGGCCCTGCTTGGAGCTGATGGTTGGGCGAGGGTGGGGAGGGGGGTGTGAGGCTGACCAAAGAACTTTGGGGTTCCTTTTGGACCCTGCTGACAGGGTACAGCTGGGGCCTATGGCCTGAGGCTAGATGAGGCTCCGTTGGAGGTCTGAGACAGGACGGCAAATGGGATTTTCCCCTCAGGCAGTCCTTCTTGGTAGCAAGCTCCCATCTGTGGCCCTGAGGGAACTGGGCGCTTCTCTGAGGCCTTTCTAGAGTCTTCTTCTCACCACGGCGAGAGGGAGACCCCTCTCCAGGCCGCACCAGATGAAGGAAGGGGGGGGGACTCTCCACTCCCTCCACCCACTACCCAGAATACGGGGGGGGGGGGGGCCTGGAGGGACGCCCTGCCTCTCCATAGGGCACCGGCTGCCTCCATTCCTTCAGGGAGGGACAGCACCATTCAGGTTGAAGGGGCTGCAGCCCATGGCCAGGCCCCCCCTCCATCCTTACCCAAGTCCTCTCAGCCCCAGTTCCAACTTGCTCTCCTCTCCTAGGAAGCTGACTCTCCCAGCTACACCCTTCCCTCAGTGAGGCAGAGACAGGCTGGCAGGACACAGACAAGATGCCTCAGGGTGAGGCGGCCCAGCCCCCGATCTGGGCCTGCGCCAGCTGGGCCTGACAGTCCTCAGTACTGTGCCAGCACGAGGGCAGCACGACCTCAGGAGCCACACGGGGGGACCCGGACAATCTATCGAGCACCAGGCAAAGACGGGGAAGGGCTTGGCATAGCCTGGGGCTGCATGGAGACCCTGTCCATTCACGTGTGATCACTGAGGACAGGAAGCCACAGCGGCCCAAGACCCCCAACTGCCTGGTCTGGCTGACTCCAGACTAAGCTCCTGCCCTCGCCCCTGCATGGACCCAGTCCCTCTGCCTCCTGGACTGGAGTTCTTTGTCCTTCTGGGTTGTCAGTGGTTGGGAATTCCAAGAGCAGTATACAGGGAATCCTATATTTTGTCAAAAGCTGTCCTCCCCTCCCCCTCTCCTCAGGGCCTGTATCAGCTCCTGCTCGGGGGTCATTCCCTTAGCCTCATTTTCCCACCTGTGCCTTGGGGTGGGGATGGACCTGACAATAGCCAAGTTCCCTCCAAGCTCTGAGCATCTGCATCTATGGGCTGCCCTCACCTCTGACCCTCATCCCAATACCCAACAATTCTCCAGAAGCAGTTTTCCCCTAAATTGGAATTTCTTGTACCGCAGCCTCCAGTCCCCCCTACTCAATGGACACATGGCTTCAATAATCCTGCCGTGGCCTCTCTGACACCCCCAAAGCTCCTTCCCTCGTAAGGAAAACAGAACAGAACCATCTCAGATGTGAAGGTCATTCCAGAGGCGAACAAGAAGGGAGCTTGGCAAAGGCCAACCGCGGCATCCTGAGCATCCCCGGAAGGGCCCAAGGTCTTCCTCCACCAAGGACAAGTCTCCCACTGGTCAGTGGTCCTCAGGGAGACGCCTGGAAAGGATGAGGAATGGGAAGGAAGGGGCTAGCTTTGCCGAAAGCCAGATCCTCAGGGGTCACACCCTCCCACTACTCAGCGCCTTTTTTCCTCTCACACAGACCCTTCCACACACACCCATGTCCCTCATGGGCTTCCTCTGCAGCCTCTGACTTCCCTCACGTTCTTCCCATGGCATCTCCTACCATCCCATGGATGTCCTCACCCACCGAACCCCACACACACACACACACACACACACACACACACACACACACACACACACACACACGTCCCCATGACCAAAGGGGTGGCACAATGTAGGGTCAGGGCAATGGAAGGGAAGGAAAAGGCTCTAAAAACAAGGCGGGACATGGGATGCTGGGGCACCGATATGAGATGTCAGCATTCTGAGAGACAGGGAGGGAGAAACCCAAAGCTGGTGCTGGGCCTTGCCGAGGGTAGTACTTGGGATGAAGTTTATTCCCTCCTGCTTGGGTATCTCTTACTGGATACCCCCAGGGCAAGAGTGAGGCCTGGAGTTACAGCATCTCCCTCCTCTGCCTGCGCCAGTGCCCACCACCAGGAGTGCACCCTGGGCTCTCCTACACCAAAACCCAACATGTCCACCGCCAGGCCCTCCTCCACTCCAGAGCTCCAAAGCCAACAGCTGTAGAGCGAAGATTTCCTGGCCTGTAACTGTATCTCTGGGCTGGACAAGGGCCTGCCTGGCTGCCCTACCCTCGGGTCTTCCTGCCATCTCAGGGTGGGGATGAGGGAGGCGGCTGCCGCTCAGTCTGTGATGAGGGAAGCGTCGCCTGAATACACAGAACAAGCCCAGCCCAAGGGGAGGGCTGCTTTCACCCCACCCCAGGCCTTCACCCTGGCCCGATGCCCTCAGAACAGCCTAGAAAAACAATGGTGGCCGCATCCAACTCATCCAGCAGGAACCTCTCAGAAAGAGAGGCCCCATTGTCCAAACCTGAACACCAACATCACCGTGGCCCAGCATCTCATCCTCTCCTCCCTGGCCTCTCAGAGCTGGTGCCAAGAACGAGAAAGTCCATGTTCCTTCCTGCTGCTGCTAGGCCCTCCCCACCGACCTGGGTCCCCCAGCGCCTTAAGGAGGGGGTGGCAGCTTTAAGTCCAGCAGGGTGTAGGCGAAGATGTTCCAGAAGACAGCGAACAGCACAAAGACCGTGTACATGGCCACAAAGATCCACCACAGCGATTGGTCCTGCAGCCTCTGCTCGTAGTTCCTCAAGACCACCACGCCCAAGGTGATGCCCACAGCCACGCCGCCCAAGTGCGCCACAAAGCTGGGGTGAGGGCACGGCGGGTAGGCCGATGGGTGAAACCGGAGCCACACGGCCCGCCCGAACTCCATGCTCACTGCAAGGGGAGGAAGCACAGAGAAGTCACAGGAAGGCCGCTGGGCAGGGGCGGAGGGAGAGGCCTTGCACACCATCCGTCCACCCGGCCACCCGTTCACCCGTCCACCGTGAGTTCACTCACTGCCCACTAGGCTGAGCACTGTTTGTTCTCTGCCCTGCAGATAGAGCAGTGAAAGACAGACGAACCCCTGTTCTCCCAGGGCTTACAGATCTGGCAATCGACCAGCATCAATTACATACATCAGATAATTCCAGTAAGAAAAATTATAGGGGGTAAAAAAAAAAAAATTAGGTAATTTTAAATCAACGCTGGGTGTAAGGAGGGGGGATTCGTTAGTTTGGGGAATCAGGCAAGATCTCCCTAGAGATATGAAATGTGCACAGCAACGTGACTATCAAGAGAAGACCCTAAGAAGAGCAGTCCAGGAAGAAGGGGGAGCTTGTGCAGAAACCCAAAGAGCCTTGCGGCCCCACGTTCATGAGTCCGGGAGGCTCAGTTTCCCCATCTGCAGAGTTCTAGGCTGGAACATTAACGATAACTTTAATATGTGCTAGCACGTTACAGTTTAGAAAGTGTTTTCATGTGCTATTTCAAAACCCTTAGAAACCTTTCCCTCAGAACTTTTGTGATTGGAAGGAAGGAATAGAGGGAGAAAAGGGCAAAGACAGAATGGGGGTACACGGCCCCAACACAGGGCTGGAGTCTCTCTCCTAACAGACGCTCAAATGCCCCCATCCCATCCTCCAGTTGACTCTTCTTGCCTGAGCTTGTTGGGTCGGCCAGTCCCATGGGATGCACTCTCGCCAAAGGACAGGTGCTGGGAAACGGCCATTTCACGGCCCACCACCAAAGAGCGCTAAGGGCAGGCATTCTTATCCCCACTTTGCAGATGATGAAACCAAGGCAAATTCGACGAGTGAAAGAAAGCCCTTTCCGGGGAATTCTGTACTTGTTCAGTGACCATTTAGTTAACCAGCGTGCCTCTCTCCACCGTCGCCACTGCGGGGGCACCCAGGACCTCCAGGGATGTTCATTCCCCGGGGATCGCCTAATCGGCCGGCCTGGCCCTGCAAGTCCAAGGATGGCCAATAGATGGCAGGAGAGGAGCAGCCAGGGACCGACACTGAGGCCTCCCCAAGCCCTCCCCAGGCCCTGAGGCACCCTTCTGCCTTTGCTTAGCAGGCCCTGGGTGCCACAAAGGAGGTCTGAAAGACATTGGTTCCCCCCCTCCGCTCCAAAACAGCATTCTATTTTTTATGAGTTGGATTTTTTTAAACATCAAGACGCAGGCTTCTCCTCCCTTCCCTGCACACAAACTCAGCGTCTGAGCAGGCAGGGAAGCTATGCTCACCCCGCCCCCACTCACTGCACCCCACTGCCCCCCACTGCCCTGGCTCAAAGAGTCTGTGGGCTTTTGAGCAAGGGATGTGGAAGTGGATGGAAGTGCAGTCCGCATAGGCCCATTCTCCCGCCCCTGTCTGTTATGGCTCATCCTCCTCTTCCCCAGGTCACAGGTGGATCCAGGCAGACAGCCCAGGTGCTCCCTCCCAGCCTGGCTAAAGTGTGGGCATTAGCAATGGCACAGGCCAGCTCTGCATTCTGCCTCTATCACCTCCAGCTGGGTGGCCGTGGGCAAGGAACATGAGCTCCAGTGTCTACCTGCACATCTAGCCTTATAGAAAATACCCTCTTCTACAACCGTGTCCTGAAGACTGAATGAGAGACCGTGTGTCCCCCGTCTGTCTGCCTGCCTGCATCGCGTCTTACCTCTTTCCACCTCAGAATGAGCCTCTTATGAAGCCTCTGGTCTCACGAATAGTCTCGTGAAGTCAAATCTGCCAGGAACTCTCCTGTTTACAGCCCTCCAGCGGCCTCCCAGTGCATCCAGGATGAAGTCCAACCTTTCTCTTTGCCTTTAAGGCCCTCGTGACCCGACTCCTATTATCTCTGATCACTAACACCCGCAGTCCCAAAGCTCACTGTCAGTCTTGTCAACTGCCTTGACGGCCGTGACCCTTCCCCCACACCTGTGTCTACGTTCATGCTGCATCTCTGCCCGAAACGTCCTCTTTTACCCTGTCTCCGTGGTGAACGTCTAGCTGTCTTCGACACTCAAAATGACCTCTGCAGGCAGAACTGACTTCTCCCGACTAGGGACCCACCAGACTCTGTACACAGGGGTTCGTGGATTAGTTACAGTCTGTTCACCTGCTAAACTGCAAGTGTTTGTGTGTGTGTGTGTGTGTGTGTGTGTGTGTACACATGCGCACGTGCGTGTGTATACGTGAGTTATCCTGGGGAAAGAGTCTCTAGTTCCAATAGGAGACCTCAAAGGATCGACTCCATGACCCAAAAGGTTATGAAGAAGCTATTTTTCTTGAGACAAACCATAAGAGACTCTTAAGTCTAGGAAACAAAATGAGGGTTGCTGGAGGGGGGGGGGGGGCGGGATGGGGTAACAGGGTGATGGACATTAAGGAGAGCGCTTGGGTGTCAAATACGACTGATGAATCACTGACCTCTACCTCTGAAACCAGTAATATACTGTATGTTAAATAATTGAATTTAAATAAAATGTTTTAAAAAGCAGTTATTTTTCTTGATCTGGGTGCTGGTCACTGAGCTGGACACTCATCCTGTACTTTTCTGGGTGCATACTATACATCAATAAAAAGTTTAAGAAAGGTTAAGCGGCAGCAGAGTGGGCCAGACTTCTCTCATAACATCCCTACTTTGTCACACTCTGATGACGTTTCCCTTTTTTTCTTGACCACAAAGGCCTCCAGGGCAGGGACTGCGCCATCTTTATGTCCTCCAGGCCTGGGGCAGGGCTCCATCCCACCCAGCCTGCCCTGCCAACACTTACTACAGATCAAGGCCACAGCCATCCGCAGCAGCTTGAATTGACACTTCATGCCTGACCAGTTCTGGGGGAAAAGGAGAAAGTGCCATTAGTTCCAGATCTGACCACTCTTCTACGGATGTATCTCACTTCAGAAAACCTAACATTGGGGCACCTGGGTGGCTCAGTCTGACTCTTGGCTTCGGGGCTCAGGTCATGACCTCAATGGTCTTGAGATCAAGCCCCTTATTGGGGCTCTCGGCCCAGCAGGGAGTCTGATTAAAGATTCTCTCCCTCTGTCCCTCCCTCGGCTGGTGCTTGCGCGCTCGCTCTCTCTCTCTCTCTCTCTCTCTAATAAATAAATAAATCTTAAAAAATTAAGTCTTGAATGAGGCAGTTGTGAGCAGATCACACCAGCATGAGATTTCAAACAATGGTGAATTTATTACTGTCATAAAAGCGCTTAAGCTGGAGTAAAGCAGGAAGAGAATCCAGATCTAGGGAGATGAGGGCCCTGTCCCCTCAACTTGGGCAGACAACCCCTGAGAACTGCAGTGATTGCTGGGTCCCACGTTTGCAGAAGGGATGCAGGGCAGCAAACCAAGCAAAGTCAAAGCAGAACCGTCAGGATGATAAAAGAAATCAAAATCCGGCCTATGAGAAATGGATGGAGAGAAGACCTGGGGGTCAAGTTCACTGTTGTCAAGTATCAAGTGAGTCACAGTAAGGCAGGGCACATTCAGTGTAACCTGTAATCGGAAGACTCCATAAGACTCCATAGATTAAAACTTCAGGGACTTTTTTAAGCTCTGGATGTTTCCATTTCTAATAAGTCGATGGAACATTCCATCTTGGGGGATCGTGAGTTTCCCATCACTGAGAGGTTCAAACAGGGGCTTGACATCCTTTGGAGGGGATGCTCTACAGAATCAGGCATTGGAAAAGGGGGACTTCAAACAAATCCCTCTTTCCCCTGAGAATCTCAGAACACTCTGAACCTCCAAAGCAGATAAATAGAGTACAATTATTCACCTTACAAAAGGATTTTTCACTTTACAAAAGACTTCGCCACGGGATTCCTTTGAGGGGCTCTCCCACAGCGCATTCAAAGTACCATCCCATTTATACAGATACACGCACACACAGAAACGAGTCTGGAATCTTCCTGGAATACATCAGCCCTAGGGAAGGAGGCAACTGCGTACAGCCAGGGGCTTCTGTTGCCTCCCACACACCCACTCTGCCTTTGCCACCTGGCCCAGGCCCAGCTAAGGGCACATCTCGCACTCCTTTGATGTTGGGGGAACACGTGTTAAACGTGACCAGGGGCCCTGAGCCCTGGCTCATACAATAATGTTTATGAAGCTTCGGTGGAGTGATCAAGATGCAGGGGAACCGCCAAAAAGAGGGTGAAATCCTGCAGAAGGCATTTGGCGTCCCGAGCATCACCTCCCTTTCCCCTAGTATTCGCCAGCAAGCCCTCGTCACAAAAGGTGAGGTGATCGACACGCAGCCCCTCTTCAGGTGGGGAAGTCTCATCTTTGCTTGCCGACATGTTCTGTGCTAAGAAGCAGATGGTGGGCAACGTTGTCACCTGCTGGTGGCTGCCCACAGAGAAGCCCCACCAGAAGACAGGGAGCAAAACGGGTCGGTGGCCTCCACTGGATCTGGTAACCCAATCGAACCCAGCTCGGCTGGCTGATGGTCCTGCAGGAGGAAACCCTGGGATGGGCAGGTGCTTAGGAGTCACCTGACGGACTGTCTCCTCCCAAAGGGCGACACCTACTGCCCAGCTGCTGACAAAATGGCCCTCCCACCATGGGCAGCCCTGTGAAGGGGCTCTAACCACTGAAAAATTCTTCCTGCTACCGTCCGGCCAGGCTTTGCCTCCCTGTGATGTCCACCCACGGATCCTAAGTCTCCCCTCAAAGTGACACCCATGTTCACAGCAGCATGACTCACAATAACCAAAAGAGGTGGAAGCAAACCAGTGTCCACGGACGGGTGAATGGAGCTACAAGGGAATATCATGCTCTTTAAAAGGAAGGAAATTCTAACATGTTGTAACGAACGAACCTTGAAGACATCTTGCTAAGTGAAATAAGCCAGTCCCAAAAGGACAAATACTGTCTGTATGAGCCCACTTCTATGAGACACCTAGAGTGGTCGAATTCATAGAGAAAATAAGTAGAACGGTGTTTGCCAGGGGCTGGGGGAGGGAGGGACGGGGAGTTGTTTAGTAGATACAGAGCTTCAGTTTTGCAAGATGAAGAGTTCTAGAGATAGATGGTAGTGATGATTGCCCGACCAGCAAGAATGTACTTGACACTACTAAACTGGATACTTAAAAATGGTTAAGATGGTAAATTTTAGGCTTCATGGTATATTTTACCACCATTAAAAACAAACGTGATACAGAACACTTCCAATATTCCTTTTCCTCATAAAAACCCTCTGAATGAACATCTTACCTAAAGACAGTGTCTCTTTCACTGTGTTCTGAGTGATAATATCAGGTAAAATCAGTCTAGAATATATTGGCCACTCTGTCCTTCAGCTGAGGTCCATGCATGCCCCCTTCAGGCCCTATCTGGGGTCTAACTTCAAAAGTACCCTCCAGTGCTCGCTTCGGCAGCACACATACTAAAATTGGAACGATACAGAGAAGATTAGCATGGCCCCTGTGCAAGGATGACACACAAATTCGTGAAGCGTTCCATACTTTTGAGACGATGGACTCTGAAAAACAAACTGAGGGTTCTAGAGGGGAGGGGGGTGGGAGGATGGGTTAGCCTGGTGCTGGGTATTAAAGAGGGCACGTTCTGCGTGGAGCACTGGGTGTTATGCACAAACAATGAATCATGGAACACTACATCAAGAACTAATGATGTAATGTATGGTGATTAACATAACATAATAAAAAAAAAAAAGAAAAAAGTACCCTCCGTATCTTTGGTCTGGCAAGGCCATTGGTGATGTGACTCAGAACTCCTTTTTGGCTGGTGTCTTCATTTGTAAATCTGGGGTACCATTAGTGCCTATCTCAATTACCTACCTCACTGGGTTGTGAAAGTAAAATGAATTCATGTGAGTAAAGCACTAAGAACACCGCCTGGCAATGTGGTAAGCATCATGTAAGTGTCTGATACGATCATCGAGACCTGAGGAAAAGACAGTGGGTTTGCCCTGCACAGCACCTTTAAAACTTCTGAATGACCTTGGACTAGCCGGGCAGCTCCAGCCTCCCCAGACTCCCCAGCCTCCCCAGGCCAGCTCCCTTTAGAATCGCTGCATGGCCCCCGAAGGCATTGGAACTGGCCAGGTTGATCCAGTTACATCTCCAACCCTACACTTTGGGGAAGAAGAAACTGAGAGTCAGTCCAGGAGGGCTGGTTCAAGGTTAGAGTAAGTTAACGATGAGTCCAGGGCTCTGTCTGTCCCACTTCGGAGACAGGGTCACATTCTGTCTGTTCCTGCTGGCCGCTCCAGTTGCCCCCAAAGCTGAGCGAACGTGGATCAATGACTTGTCTCACAGCCCTGAGGGGTTCAACTACAGTCACCCCTTCCCACCAGCTGCTTCATTTTCCCGACCCATTATTCCCTCCAACAAAATGCGCTGCAGTGAAACAATAAGAGGAAAGAGAAAGAATGTCCCCATAGCCAGCACTGCTGCTATAAATGTGGAAACAGCTGCAGCTCCAGGGAACACACATCTTTTGCAGGCCTTTTTTGTGTTTTTCTCTCCCAGAGCCTTGCAGGGTGAGAAAGAACCCACCCTCAGCAAACGAGGTGGTGACCAGTCCCCTCGGCATCTCATTGACCAGTTAAGAGCACAGAGGTTGAAACCCAGGTGGGGGCTTGATGGTTTTACATGCCCTGGTAGAAACGACTTCCTGAAAACCCAGCACAAGGAAAGGGAAAGCATGACACAGATAAATTAGGGAGCAATTACTTGTCCTACGAGAGGATTTTTATTAATAAAATGAGCCTTACAACATAGAGATCTCGGGTGTCTTTTAGACAACAGTGTTTCTTTGTGCTTTGACAATATGGTCCTGTTGCAAAAACTGAGATCTCAAACACTTTTTAGGGAAACATCCATCGTACGGAGTGAAGTGTAAGTAAACATCTTGTATATTTAATAATGGAACGCTGCCCTGTGGGCCCCAGCAAAAAGCAATTTATAAATTATTCAATTATGTGTATCTTTATACTTCTAGCATTTTTTAAATATATTATTTATTTATTTAAGAGACAGCATGAGCACGGGTGGGAGTGGGGGGTCATGGGCAGTGGGAGAGGGAGAAGCAGGCTTCCTGCTGAGCAGGGAGCCCGACGCGGGACTCGATCGCAGGACCCTGGGATCATGCACTGAGCTGAAGGCAGACACTTAACTTACTGAGCCACCCAGGTGCCCCTACTTCTAGCATTTAAACTAACAAGTCTTTTTTTTTTAAGATTTTTTTTTTAATTTATGTATTTCTTTGTCAGAGAGAGCGAGCGAGTGAGAGCGCACAAGCAGGGGGAGGGGCAGAGGGAGAAGCAGACTCCCCGCTGAGCAAGGAGCCCGATGCAGGACTCGATCCCAAGACCCTGGGATCATGCCCTGAGCCAAAGGCAGACGCTTAACCGACTGAGCCACCCAGGCGTCCCTAAACTAACAAGTCTTGATTGCAGGTCTTCTATGCCATCCAGTTTTTTTGTTGAAATATTTTCTGAACTTAATCCTTTGATATAAACTGCAAGCTTTTTGGAACTCAAAGTGGTTTTGGGGTTTTTTTTTTTAAGATTTTATTTTTAAGTAATCTCTACACCCAACGTGGGGCTCGAACTCACAAACCCGAGATCAAAGGTGGCATGCTCCACAGACTGAGCCAGCCAAGTATCCCTGGAACTCAGAATATTTTTATGAAAAATAAGACATGCTTTCATTTAAGGCAGAATCTCTCACTGAAACAGTCCTGATAATAGAAGTGTTCAACACTTTTCTATTTTGTATCTGAAGTAAAAAGGATGCATTTTTCTCATTGTTCTCTGCAGATAACAGGCAAAATGGATAAATATTAAAAAATTACATGTATTCGGGGCACCTGGGTGGCTCAGTCGTTAAGCGTCTGCCTTCGGCTCAGGTCATGGTCCCAGGGTCCTGGGATTGAGCCCCGCATCGGGCTCCCTGCTCAGCGGGAAGCCTGCTTCTCCCTCTCCCACTCCCCCTGCTTGTGTTCTCTCTCTCTCTCTCTCTCTCTCTGTCAAATAAATAAATAAAATCTAAAAAAAAAAATTACATGTATTCGAGGATATATAAACACACTCACACATACACACACATACACACGTGTGCACACACTGGATCCCCCAGCTGTGTGGTGATTCGCCACGTGGAAAGCATTTTTCCATCCACCCTTTTCCTGTCTTTCTCACAAATACCTTGTAGAGAAGGGGTTGCAGATGAGAGAGCAGAGGCTCTTAAGATGGTGACACCAGGACTCAAATCCAGATTTTCTGACTGTCTTGCTCTTTTCTCCTATCTGTTCTGACAAGGCGCTTTATTGCGCACACACGCAGAGCAAATCTTCATTTGGCAATTTAAAATACTAGTGTATCTAGTAGACGGAACCACATGAAACTGCCAATGTTTGCTTCTTGCCGAAATGGCCACCTTATAGGGTTTGTCCTAACGCATCTCTGAAGCGCTGGGCTCTGAGCTACTGTGGGTAAAGGCGGCCTCTTGTTGAAAGGAAACCAATCTTTCTAATGAGAACATGAGGTATTTATTTTCCCCATCAAATAAGCACCACACAACCTTCTAGGGAAAGGCTACCACGACGTCATGCTCCGGGGACTGCAAAGCTCCCAGGGGCCAGGGAAAGCTGTGTCCTTCTAGAAGGGCAATGGGCTCTCCAGTGGGACTGCTCATCTCCACCGCCACAGGCCATGGGTTACTTGCCGGAAAGAAGCATAAACTGGAACAAGACGGCGTTCACCCCTCCCTCCTCAACCGCCACCCCACACCCCACGGTTCTTGGGGTGCTCTGGCCTCACCGCGGGAACTTGGGGGGCCTCGGGGCTGTTTCCCATGCGGCAGGGAAGGGCGTGGAAACCGGGCATCTTATGAACTCACGTCTGTTTCTCTCCGTTGTGCTGTTCGTACACACACACACACACACACACACACACACACACACACACACACATCTTAGGGGGAAGGAGGGTTTGTTAGCAGTTCGGGCCCCTACAAAAAGGAACTGGGGCAGGGGGAGGGGGGGCGGCGGAGATGGAATTCAGGGAAAGAGCTGTGTCTGGGGAAAGCTGTAGCACTGATACAGAATGACCCATTTAAAAGGGCCATGCGAGGCAGCCCCGTGCTGCCAGGTTCCTCAGCAGACCGGCCGCGCGTGTCTGCACACGCATGTGTAAGCGCACGTGTGCGTGCACACTCACACGAGCTTTCCCACACCTGCTGGCTTTCTCCAGGTGCTCACACGAAGTTGCCAAAATTCAGACAGGTAGCAAGTGCTGTCAGTGTCTGTCTGTCCGTCTCTCCCCTCCCCCCTTTTTTTCTTTCCCTCCTGTCCCTCTCTCTCTTTCTCTCTCTCTCTCTCTCAATGTACAAAGGGGACTTTGATGAAAAGAAAAGGGATGGTGTGTTGGGCCGGCAGGTGACAGTGGCAATAATAAAGAAGAAACGGGAGAATTCAGGAAACTCCAGGCTGTTGTAACTGAGCATTCACACATCCGCCACGTGGGTGAAGACAGTGACGGAGGAGGGAGGTGAGAACAGGAGGACCCTGGCGGGAAGCTACGCCTTTTCTAGACACTGTTCATTCCTTCCTTCCTTCCTTCATTCAAAATTTAGTCGGCGGGTGAGGGGGAGGGGGCACCTGGCTGGCTCAGTCAGCAGAGCATGCGACTCTTGATCTCGGGGTTGTGAGTTCGAGCCCCATGCTGGGTGCAGAGATTGCTTAAAATAAAAAAATTCAGTCGGCACCAGCTGCCATTTGTCCGGCCCTGTGCCAGGTACTGGGGATGAGTAAAAAACCTGGACCCTGCCTAAAGGCCCCCTCCTTCCAACGGCCTCTAAAACAAGGACTTTGGCCTCCTCTTGAGACTACTAAACTGATTCCAATTTCTCGCCTTGAAGACTCCGTCTCTATTCTGAGTCCACTCTGGCCTCTTCTGGGAGGAGTAGGGAGTTAACATTTATACGGCGTGGTTATATCTTCGCTTTATCTCCTTTATCACACATATCATCCCATTTCACAGATGTAGAAACTGAGGTATAGCACAGTTAAGTAATTTGCCCAAGATCCCTCTTTAGGAAGCAGGTAGCCAGGATTCAGATCTAGGCTGACTGGCTCCAGAGAGCCTGTGCTCTTTAACCATTACCCTAGAATGCCTTTCAGGCAAAGGCAAAGAAGAACATGGGAAAGGAAGGGCAGTGTCCCACCACTGTAAGAGGTTGGTGTAAGGAAATGACACTTGAATCATTGTCAGGAGCTGTGGGTCCAAGTCCCGATTTTGCCACTAGGGGTCAAGGATTGTAACATTTTTTTAAAGTGCTTTTTTTTTTTTTTTTTTTTTTTAAGTAGGCTCCACGCCCAGCATGGAGCCCAATGCGGGACTTGAATTCACGACCCCGAGATCAAGATCTGAGCTGAGATCAAGTGTTGGACGCTTAGGGGCGCCTGGGTGGCTCAGTCAGTTGAGCATCTGCCTTTGGCTCAGGTCACGATCTCGGGGTCCTGGGATCCAGCCTCTGGGATCCAGCCCTGCGTCAGGCTCCCTGCTCAGCAGGGAGTCTGCCTCTCCCTCTCCCTCTGCCTCTTGTCCCCGCTTGTGCTCTCTCTCTCAAATAAATAAAATCTTAAAGAGAAAAAAAAAAAGAGTTGCAGGCATCCCCGTCTCCTTTTTTTTTTTTTAAGTAAACTCTAGGCCCAAAGTGGGGCTTGAGCTCATGACCCCAAGATCAAGAGTCACGTGTTCTTCCAACTGAGCCAGCCAGGAGCCCTACTGCAACATTTTCTAAAGTCAGGTGGGAAAATAGAATTAGGGAAATGGGTAACTTCATAGCCAAGAAGAAAAAACCAAGAATCATATAGGGAAGGGCCCCATTTGAAATGAGCCTGCAGAAAGTGAGGAGCGTCTGTGAGCCCTACCATCAGCCAGGTCTGCCTGGCATTTCCGGGTCTGAGCTGGAGAGTAGACAAGGACTGAGGTGCAGAGGGGACGCCAAGACAGGCCTGTTGGGACAGGAGGTGCTCACCATCACGATGTTGGCCAGGTGGGCAGAGACGAGCGCATACACTCCTCCAGAGGAGCCCACGACCGGTGCAGTCATGTCAGCCACAGACACTGCCAAGGACCCTGGTACAGAGAGAGATCGGGAATTCAAGGATGCTGGAGTGAGCTCCCCGCCCCTGCCCCAGGCCCTAGTATCCAGCAGCCTTGGGGTAAGACCCTAGAGCAAAAGGTTCCATCTCCTCTTGGCCTTCATCCCATGTTGTCCTGGAGCCCCCTAGAGGCCTAATTTATGGCTGAAAGAACCATTAGATTCAAACTTCTTTTATAGGAGACCCAGTGGAGGGGGGGATCACCTGCCTGTCAGGGCAGCCTCTGCCTCACCTGGTGTCATCTCAGGGTTTAGGGCAATAAGAAATACTAGCAGAGGGGCGCCTGGGTGGCTCAGATGGCTAAGCGGCTGCTTCCGGCTCAGGCCATGATCCCGGGGTCCTGGGATCGAGTCCCGCATCAGGCTCCCTGCTCAGGGGTAAGCCTGCTTCTCCCTCTGCCTGCCGCTCCCCCTGCTTGTGCGCTCTCTCTCTCAAATAAATAAATAAAATCTTTTTAAAAAGATCAAGAAATAGTAGAAGCAGAAGTAGTGCATGGGCACCATGCATCACACACTGGCCGCGTGCTTTACCTACATGGTCCCATTTAATCCTTTGAGGACAGAGACGGTGGCCACACCACAGAGGTGAGGAGACTCAGCCCAGAGTCACTCAGTAGGAAGGGCTGGAACCAGGATGTGAGTCCAGCTTTGTGGCACAAGGCCCGTGCTCTTGGCCTCGACAGCAGCCACTCCCCAGACTGGTACAGAGGTCAACATCCATCCTCCACCACCGCTCGCTCTGCTCACCGGCGTCTAGAAACCTGCTTGGCATCACCTCCAACCTCCCTCCAGCCAAGTGAAAGAGTGAAATTACCAAAGGCCAACAGGATCTCCGGAGCAGGGTGGGGGCTGTTCTCTGGAGGAAAAATGTCCTTGAAAAGTCCCAGGGAAGAGAGAGAGATGATGTCATACCCTCTGGGGGAAAAGAAGGGTGTAGACTTTTGGTCTGGGGGATGACAAACTTTTGTGCTGGATGGGAAACCGAGCAGAGAGGAGAAGGGAAATGTATTGTTCTGGTCTCATTTAAGTGGGATCAATGCTTTGGCTTCCAGGGAAGGACACGGGAGACTAAAAATAACTGGGAGGTAGAGCCCAGGGCTCCGAGGCTGAGAAGTGGCCGGCCTGGGTGAGTGTGCAGAAACCACCACTGGAAAATGCCCGCAGGCTCAAGAGCCAATTAGCCTCTGCCTGGGTGGAGACAGGAGGGACCGGCCCAAGGCCAAACTCTGCAGGTTCTACAGAGGTGGGGGGTCTGCTACTTAGGCGGGGGCTGGGCCAAGGCCAGGAGCCAGACCACCTGACACCCCTGAGCATGGAGAACCCCCATAACATCATCCACTTTCTCTCCCCTACCAGCCCCCTTGGACTTCTCTCAGGGCTCCGTGGCTCACTGAGATCCTTCAAGTAAGAGATAGCCACAGCCAATTCTGGGTCTCAAGGGGGATGTGATCTCCCAGGAAAAAGCATTGCCATGAACGGGGGGCTCCCAAGTCCTTCTCCCCTCCCAGGGTAACTATAAATCTTTCTTCTCCCCTTTCATGCCTTCCCTCTGGCTTTAATTAGGTATTGATCTATTGTCAGATAACTTTTTTTTTTTTTAACTGCCTAGCCAAGGGGTCAGCCATATATAACAGAAAAAAAAAAAAATCCCAGGACGGCAAACAGGCAGGCGGTGGGATCTGCATGACAAAGGATTCCCACGCTCTCCCGGAGGCCCGCACAGCAAGGAAAGCTGCATTGCAGGGCTGCGGAGGGCTGGCTGCCCGAGCAGCTCATTAATTACCGCGTGGACAGAGGAAGCCCCAGCCTCCCCGGGCTGGCCTCTTTCCTCTCACAGGTCCCACCAAACCCGCCCAGCTTCTGCTCGCCCGGCCTCCCAGGTGCGATGGAATCCACACACCGTCCAGGGTCCAGCCTCCCCACACTGACCCTTCTCTCGCCCTACCCATGGGTAGAAGTCCCCGACCCCTCAGGGGTCAGTTTGGGATTGTGGTGGGAGTCTGGAATGGGGGCGTGACTGGCTAGTCGTATGACCTTGGGCACAGCCCCTGAATTCTTTGGGCTTCAGCTTTCACATCTGTGAAATCAAGAGGTCTAAGGCTTTTCAACTTCTAAGCAGCAGAAACCCTCTTTTCAAAGGAAACTTTACCCACACCCCTACCCCACGGAGCAGAGCACAGGGAGCCTATGGCTAAAGGGGGGTGGGGCCTGGGGAGTCAAATTTGCCACCCACCAGAGGGGACCTCAAGAGTTCCTTCCGGATCACAGATTCAATCACCTGAATCTTGGCCTGAGATCCAAGATCCGAGGTTTGGATCCTGGTTCTAGAATCCTGGAGGTAACAATCTGGACTCACCGGTCCTCCACGTGTGGTGGAAAGACTTTCCTCAAGAGGCTGCAGTTTAGCCCTGGACTAGAGGGAGTTGGGAAAGGTCAAATACAAGCATGGGCATGTGTGCCTATCAATAAGAGTAATAAAGGCCACCCCTGGGGGCAGGAAGCCTGGGCCAAGCAGGATTCCTGACAAGCTGTTTGGAAACTAACCTAACGGATGACAGCTCCATAAGGCCAGTATGAATTCCCCAGAGGTCATGGGGACAGAATGGCAAGCTGGAGGGACACACACATCTCTGCACAGCAGCAGGCCCAAGGACTAGTTCCAGTCGGGGCTGTGAACTTTCTCAAAAAAATTCTGGGTCCACACCGGCATGCAGATAAATTGGAGACTTTATCATCATGCACAGCTGCGATAATTTTAGCCTGAAATATTTAAAGCAGGTGTTTTCCAACGTCTCCCTTGGCCATTAAAAAAGAAAAAAAAATCCCAATAAAAATCAGCAGAACATCTACCTTTAAGCAATATAACTTTATTTATGTATGTATTCTTCCATTTGTTCTACAAATATTTGTTGCTTAACATATGCCAAACCCTGTGTTAGGCTCTGGGGAGGCACACGTGGCTTATAATCTACATAATCTATAAGAAGAGCTTGCCGAAGAGCTTAAAATACTGGCTTTTACAGTATCTAAAATTTCAGCCATGGATTTGTTAGCTAGAAGCAAGAGACGCACTGGCCTCAAGCACTGGGCAGAGGAAGGATTTCCACTCACTTCTAGTACTTCTTAGTCCTTCTGAGAAAATTGAGCAAGTCATTTCACCTCTCGGAACCTCTTATAAAATGGGGGTGACAGTACCCACCTCGTAAGACTTGGTGAATTCAGGACACAATGTGCAAGAATCCCCTATGGCGCCTGGCAGACGTTAGCTGCCATTGCTACAAATTGTGACGGACTTGCCTTTGGAGCTTTTTCACCGGGCAGGAACTAAAGGGCAGGGCCCGATGCCTATTAAGACCTCCCAGGCGCCTGGGTGGCTCAGATGGTTAAGCGTCTGCCTTCGGCTCAGGTTGTGATCCCAGGGTCCTGGGATCGAGTCCCGTGTCGGGCTCCCTGCTCCTTGGGAGCCTGCTTCTCCCTCTGCCTCTCTCTCTCTCTCTGTCTTTCATGAATAAATAAATAAAATTAAAAAAAAAAAAAAAACCTCCCTGGGTTTCTGACAATGAATTATCTGCACAAAGGAAAAGGCCTGCTTTTTTGGTTCTCACTGCATATGGCAGTGGTTTGAAGCAAGCTTTTGGGGTCGGGCGGCTTGGGTCTGGGGCCAGCTCCACCATGTACAACTGAGTCTCCTTGGGCAAGTTGCTGAGGCATGCCAAGTCTCGGGTTCTGTACCTGTGACAAGTGGAAAGTGCTAGTACCTGCCTTAGGAAGGCAGGCCCTTCCTAACTACTGGGTATCCAGTCAGGACCCGGCTGTCTGTGAAGGGGGCCCCTTCTCGGACTTGGGATGCACACAGAGTAGAGAGGGAGGAAGGGGTACAGGCAGATCCATCAACTCGATCCTGGAGATCAATGACATGATATACGGCGACCAGAGTGCCCTCTCTAAATCAATGCCTCCGACAGAATAGTACACGTTATTTGCTTTATGAGACAGCCCCACACTCTGCTGGTTAGTTGGCAAGCTCCCCCCTTCCGTTGGTGCACCATCCCCCTCTGCACTGGTGTCACTGGGAAGTGTCACCAGCGCAGCCTCCCTGCTGAGTGTCATCTGGTTTGGGTGAGGCCTGAGTCATCTTGAATCTGATTTCTGTCTTCTGGGTTATTGGCACTCCCTTCCAATTGACTACTAACTGCAAGTGTTATGAGTGTCTTTCCTGTTCCTCGCTATTAACCATCTGGGTCTCTGGGTATCTAGGTAGAGAAAATGTGGCTATAAATCTCAAGATGTCAAGACTTGGGGGGGGTGCGTGGGTGGCTGAGCAAGTCTGGCACAGAGCTCCTCATTAGACCTTTTGTTCAAGGATGTGGAAGGTACTGGATGCCGGGAGAAGCTCGTGGGGGTGCTGTCCGTGGGGGTGCTGTCCAAGGTGGCCAAGTTTTCAACCCTCAGCCTACAGAGAAATGAAGAAGCTGTGGGGCCAATCTCCCACGCTGAGGGTTCCTGAACTAGCAGACCAGCCTTGCATGGGTGGGTGGGGTGGGACCCTTCCCTCTCAGATTCTTGAAGCCACATCAGTTACTCCCAGCGTCCCTGTGTGCCTGTGGTTTACAAGGTCAACGGTGCCCTGCCCTCCTGATGACAATTTTAATGCCACTCAGAAAGGATTAAGATCTTACTTAAACACACACACAAAGCTCCCTTGGGCACAGCTGTCAAGGTGAAGAGCTGAGGCGGCAAACCTTGTAAAAAGAAAAAGAAAAAAAAAGCCAGCTATATAAACTTGGAAACATCACGAGGGAGAGCCCTCTGTTCAGAAACCTGGTTGGTGCAGACTTTTCCTGCAGAAACGCAGCCTGCTCTCCCCAGCTCACCCCAGCCTGCCTCACCTCCACTGGGGAGGGAGAGGGGGAGTCCTGCTGGCCATAGGGTACCCTTCCCATCCTCAAGGTCAGGGTCCTCCGCCGTGTGAGCAGAGTCAGCGGGGCCCCAGTCTCCTTCAGCTTGCATGGGTGCTCACCACGTCTCAGGCCAGACTGTTTCCGGTCAGCAGTGGGTCAATCAGGAGGGCAGGTGCTGGCCTGGCTGGGACGGACCTGGGCCCACCCACACCTTGGATGTCCCTGCAGGAATCTCACCGCGCCCAGCATGCTTTACACGGCCCTCTTACTCCACTTGTCATCCCCCTCTTGCCCTCCTAACCCCCTACAGGCAAATCTGATTAGTTCCTTCCTAAAACCGAACAGGGCCAAGAGAGGTTAAGGAATTTCCCCAAGCTCACACAGCTTCAACATGGCAGCATAAAGACGGAAAGTCTCCTCCCCTTGCCATTACATGCCTCTCCCTGTGGATGGTAGGCCCCTTTCCAGCCCCCCCTGGGGCGGTGGCGAGATTGGCCCGGAGGACAGCCCTAATAGTTAGGAGCCTTGGGGATGGGGTCTGGTGTCCCTGGAAGCCTGGGACTTGCCCAGTCCCGTGGGGTCTCCTGGCCGCCTTGGGGAAGTTTACCTCTGTGGATTCGTGGCCCACCTGCCTACCTGCCACAACACCAGCCACGTAGACAAGCCCAATACGGGTTGCTCCATGCACCATCTCCAAGGGCACCCCCACGAGGAGCTGCAGCACCACGTTAAGTCCCAGGTGTTCTATCCTGTATAGAAAGACCACACTCCATCATTCATTCAGCAAACACTGTATGCCAAGATGCAGGGGATCCAGCAGTGAATTATACCTGCTTTGAGGAGCTCATGGTCTGGGTTGGGAGTGGGGGCAGGAATTACAATGCAGACAGACCATCTTGGAAAGAGCATACCTTGCCTGCCACCTGGGACAGGAACGGTGCAGGGCCTGGGCAGCGTTTGGCAATGTCTGCACCTGCCATAGTGAAGAGGGCAGCTAACTGTGGTAGAGATCCAGCAAATCCCTCAGCTGACACATGAGAAGCCAAGGCTTGGAGAGGGGCACTGCCCGGCTTAAAGTCACACAGCTCAGGTTCCTGGTGTGCAGAATCTGCTCCACTCACCAGGCTACAAGGGTGCTCTGGGGCTCACTATTGTATGTGTAAGAGAAAAATGTTTTCAGGGCGCCTGGGTGGGTCAGTCAGTTAAGTGTCTGCCTTCGGCTCAGATCGTGATCCCAGAGTCCTGGGATCAAGCCCAGCGTCCGGCTCCCTGCTCTGCAGGGAGCCTGCTTCTCCCTCTCTGTTTGGCCCTCCCCCTGCTTGTGCTCTCTCGCGCTCTCTCTCTCAAATAAAGTCTTAAAAAAAAAAAAAAGGAAAGATGTTTTCAAAACAAAAGCAGCATTAGTGGGGTGCCTGGGTGGCTCAGATGGTTAAGCGTCTGCCTTCAGCTCAGGTCATGATCCCAGGGTCCTGGGATCGAGTCCCGCACAGGGCTCCCTGCTCAGCGGGGAGCCTGCTTCTCCCTCTGCCTCTCTCTCTTATGAATAAATAAAATCATTAAAACAAACAAACAAACAAAAGCAAGCATTAGAGGAATCTCTTAGAACTGAATAATTCTTTTTTTTTTTTAAAGATTTTATTTATTTGACAGAGAAAGAGAGAGAGGGAGCAAGCACAAGCAGGGGGAGCAGGAGAGGGTGAAGCAGGCTCCCCGCCGAGCAGGGAGCCCAACGCTGGGCTCGATCCCAGGACCCTGGGATCATGACCTGAGTTGAAGGCAGACACTTAACTGACGGAGCCACCCAGACGCCCCTAGAACTTAAAGAGTTCAAAGTTATCCCTTAAGATCTCACAGGGGAAGCTTCTCCCTCCTGGTGTGAGAAGGAACACTCTCTACTCCCAAACTCCCAGGGATGGCTTTTCTTACTCTGTGAATACTTCCCTTTTTATACTATCATACACCTGTGACCAGATCTTGTTGCTAAATGGTGTCTAGCTGAGTGCACCTGTTACTAGAAAAAACTGTAACATTACTGTCACTACATCAAATTATGTGCTTTCAAGTTTACAAAACGCTTTAACATCCATTATCTCATTTAAACTGAGCCTGCAGCATCTGCACAGCTTCCTGGGGATGGTTAAGTTATAGGGTAATAGAGCACATCAGGGGGGGCCCTGGCCTGGGTCACAGCCCTGGCCCTGGTCGGCAAGGCCCTGCCTGGAGGCCAACTGCTGTGCCGCTCGGGTCCACGTGGGCACCTGCCTGCCCGGGAGAGCACCTGCAAGGTAGCTCAGACAGATGCGGCTCTGTCCTAAACTCCCACCATGCCTGGAGTTTTCTAGCCCACACCGACTGTGCCAAAGGGTTAGAAGCGTCAGACAAATGCCTTGGAAAGGAGTTGGACGGTAGCATCAGACTCAGTCCTTGGTTTACAGATGAGAGCCCGAGACTGGAAGACGCCAAGAGAGGGCTCCTGCCTCCCAAGCCGAGCTCCTTCCTCTCTACCACACTGATTTCTGGATTCACCAGTCCACAGTGGGCCTCCCGGTCATAGGTCACCTTGCTGGGCTCGCCCCACATGCTGGCCAACCATCCCTACCTCCTGTCTGCTGCAGCACCGTCCACCCTCCCTCAAAAATCACACACCAGGAGGCTCCTCCCAGGGTTCCCCCAGGCAGGCACTGCCCCATCAGAAGCACCAGCCAGAGAAAGGCCAGAGGCCACCCCTATGGGCCTCGGCTAAGAGTCTCTGTGCCCTGTCCACTTCGGCCTCCAGGCTTTTAGTTCCCAGAGGCAGGGAATGGACAAGGAGGCTTTGGAGGCTTTGTGCATGCTTGTTCCTCACCCCAGAGGCTCAGGGAAGGCCAGAGGGCAGTCCCAGAAACAAGACAGGCAGTTCCATCCCATGTGCAGTCAGAGGCTGGGCAGCCTGGGCAGGGAAGCCTCCTTCCCCCCACCAGTTCCTTGGTTCACAAGAAGACCAATGCATGATGCGCCGCCTTGTTCTGCTCCTTGGTCCTGTGAGAGCAAAGCCTGAGACACGGCAGGCAAAGCGTCAGCCTGTGCGAACCATCCCCTCTCTGGCTCAGAGTGGAGCCAGCCATTGGTAACCACTGACATGCCTGTTCACCCCAAAACTCCTCTTCAGTAAGTGCAGCCAATTAGGGATTGGCACCTGTGCTGCTCTGGAGGCTCCTCAGCAGGAGGGGAGGCTCACAGTGTGGCTCCCTCTTGGCCATTGTGGGTCTTTCTGCTAAGGAATGGGAATAATGGAGCCACAGGGACCAGAACGATCCTCTTCCCATTTCCAACCCCAGGGACAAGCACCCCCAGAGCTTTTCCCAGGCGAACAGTGAGCCCTTTCGCTTCTCTCTGCAGAGGCCATAGAAGACACAACAAAGGTCTGGGTGTCTGGCTACTCAGCTTTCCCAACTCAGTGCTTTTACTGTGGAAAAACAGTCTCCAGTCAAGAGGGGACTGGGACCCGGGTGGTCACCTGGCCAGACAGTAGGTCCTTATCATGGGGTAGGAGGCACCCGTGAGAACTGACTGTATTCCAGCCCCCAAAGAGGCCACATATCTGTCAACAGAAACTACCAGTATTGCTAGAATTCCTCAAAAAGACTCTCACCACCTATGGAGACCACCTTGGGAAAAAGGCACTTTCAAGAAATTTGTCCTTTATTTCACTTAGGGACACACACACACACACACACACACACACAGAGTTCGTGGACAATGAACTTGGTTGCTATCCACACTTCCCTTTTTGCCTTGGCCACCAGGAAGCTCAGAGTAAACTTATAACCTACATTTATACTGCTCTCACTGTGGGCTTAAATTGAGCATTTTCATCCGTCCATTTCCCCCTTCCCACACGCTGTCAATAAGTAACACATATATTTTGGTATTAGATAAAGGAGCCACCTCAAATGCTGTGTCCAGGCAGATAAGAATAAACTAAAACAACATGTATTTCAATCTAGGCTCTCTGGACCTCCTATTTTCCCACGGGCACTCTGGCCAGAGCGAAAGAAGGCAGGTACCCACCCCGCATGCATGAAGATGTACGTCAGGTAGCGCCACGCCTGTGCTCGGAGCTGCGGGTGGTAAACCAGGGAGTTCTTCAGGTACCGCGGATGGGTCACCTGCAGCACGAATTGGTCCAGCGACACTCCATTGTAGAGGAAAAAGGCAACCTGGATGAAAACACAGGACGGCGAGGGCCTGTTACGGACGCCAGACTGCCCACGAGCCCTCTGGCGCTGACTAACCCTTGGGATCCCTACTGGAAGTTGTCCCCTTTCCTCCTCAGAGAATGAGGGACACCTGTACGGCCAGCGTCCAGCCTAGCTTTCAACCACCTCTCCCCGCACTTCTCTTTGATTATTTTGGTTTTGGGTTGTTTTTGGTTTTTTTTTTTAAAGATTTTATTTATTTATGTGACAGAGAGCACAAGCAGGGGGGCAGGAGGAGCGGCAGGCAGAGGGAGAGGCAGAGGGAGAAGCAGGCTTCCTTGCTGAGCCCGATTCGGGGCTCGATCCCAGGACCCTGGGGTCATGACCTGAGCAAAAGAAGATGCTTAACTGACTGAGCCACCCAGGCATCCCTCTGTTTGGTTATTTTGTATTAAATGGTCACAGCATGGTCACAGGGGCTGGGCCCACACCTCCTCAAGTGCTAGGCAGGAAGGGCTCAGAGGGTTTTAAACTAATTGCAGTGGGGTGCCTGGGTGACTCAGTCGGTTGAGCGTCAGACTCTAGGTTTCGGCTCAGGTCATGGTCTCGTGGTCATGGGATCGAGCTCCACGTCGGGCTCTGTGCTCAGCAGGGAGTCTGCTTCAGATTCTCTCTCCCTCTCCCTCCCCGCGCTTGCTGTCTCTCTCTCTCTGCTCTCCCTTGCTCTCAAATAAATAAATAAAATCTTTTAAAAAACCCCAACGAATTGCAGTAATAACTTACATACTCATTTGGGAGAAGAGGCAATGCCACATAAGTAGATTTTTTTAAACTGTGGCAAAATACACATAAGAAAAAATTTCCCATCTGTATCAGTTTTAAATGTACAGCTCAGTGGCATTCAGTATATTTATGTTGTTGCACCAGCTACAGAAGTCTTCTCATCTTGTAAAACTGAAACTCTGTCTCCATTCAACACCAACTCCCCACTCTCCTCTCCCCCAGCCCTGGCAACCACCATTCTACTTCCTGTCTCTATGAACTTGACTCCCCTGGGCACCTCATCCAAGAGGACTCACACAGTGTCTGTCTTTTCGTCGCTGGCTTATTTCACTTAGCATCGTGTCCTCAAGGTCCACTCGTGTTATAGCACGTACCCGGATTTCCTTCCTTTTTAAGGCTGAATACTATTCCACTGAATTTACAGAGCACAGTTTGTTACCCATTCATCCATTCATTCAACACTTGGGTTACTTCCACATTTTAGCTATTGTGAATAATGCTGCCATGGAGACACGTATACCAATATCTCTTTGAGTCCCTGCTTTTGATGTTTTTCAGGTATATACCCAGAAGTGGGGTTGCTGGATCATATGGTAGTTCTGTTTAATTTTCTTAGGAACCGCCATACTGTTTCCAGTAATGGCTGCACGAGTTTGCATTCCCACCCACAGTGCAGCAGGGCTCCCATTTCTCTGCCTCCTCACCAACACTCCACATGAGCTGATTTCTGCAGATGACTGAAGCATCCTTGTTTACCCCAAAAAGGTGTTGTTGTTTTTTTTCTAGACTCTTTCTAAAATGCATCATTCAGGGGCGCTTGGGTGGCTCAGTCAGTTAAGCATCCAGCTCTTGATTTCGGCTCGGGTAATGGTCTCGGGGTCATGAGATCGAGTCCCGCATTAGGACTCAGTCTGGAGTCTGCTTGGGGTTCTCTCTCATCCTATTCTCTCTCTCTCCCTATTCTCTCTCTTTTAAACAAATAAATAAAATCTTAACAAAAAAAAATAAAAAATAAAATAAAATTCATCATTCAGGGGCACCTGGCTGGCTCAGTTGGAAGAGCACGTGACTCTTGATGTCGTGGTTGTGAGTTCGAGCCCCATGTTGGGTGCAGAGATTACTTAAATAAACTTTTTAAAAAATAATAAAATAAAATAAGAAAATGCATCACTCACATTCCTGTGTTCCTCCTCAGGGTGTATGCATACTCTTAAAGCTGTCTCAGGTATTGATCTGGGCTGTTAGAGCAAAGTCTTCTCCAGCAACTGATGGGGGTTTTTACTCCTACAGAAAACAGCCCCCAAATTCCTGTGTTTCTTTAAGACTCAGGTCTGCTTCTAAATTTTTCGTTCTCTCCCATACTGCCAGGTTGGCAGCAGGTTATTAACCAGGTACAACAACCAGGTTCTTACTCCCTGTTGCTGGCTGGTCGTGAGCCCCTTCTAGTAGTTTCTTACCATGTCCCTTCCATTCCCTGTTATGGAACCAGAAAACCAAGTTCCTAAAACTGTATGTAAAACAAAAGCTTTGGGCTTTAGTACAAGTATTTGGAAATAGTTATTTCCATATTTTCTTCCAGATTGGCAGTTTGAGTTTACATGGCTGAAGTTTCTGGAAATGTGAAACCAATCTGGACACTCAATCTGGCCTCTCTGGATGACCTTGGATAAATTATTTGAAGTCTCTGGTCCTTGGTTTCCTCATCTGGAAATGGGGATGCCAATGCCTACCCTTCCAGGGTGGTCATGAGGTTTGAAGGGGGTAAAGTACACGAAGAGCCAGCCGAGTGCCCGTCACGCACACAGCAAACGAAGCTATAATTAGTGTGGGGTTCAGGCCCCGCAGCAGGACTCCCCTGGGCTCTATGGGGGAACCCCTCTGTCCTCTGGGCAGCAAATACAGCTCCCAAGGCAGCTCATTATTACCGGTCCTCAAATAGAACTTAATGAATAGTCCAACACAGAAAGCATTTGGAGAACGATTCCAAGAATATCTCAGAAAAATCCCATCTTCAACATGGACTTGGATGAAGACATAACAACAAATGGAGGAGCGCGGGGGTACAGAGCAGCTAGTCTGATTTAGGAAAAAAAAGAAGGAGGATGCCACGGAGCTTAATGATCCTGTTACTGGATTCAGCATCAACTTTACAAGAACATATGCGGGGGGCGGGGGTGGTAATTAGGCCCATGGCTCTGGAAGAGAAACCTTTGCAGACTATAGCATGTGGTTCAGGAGCTGGGGCTGGGGGCCCATGAGGTTCTAGGCTGAACAGCCAAAAGAATTCAGAGTTTCTCACACATGGGCACTGATTCTGAAATTCGTCCCTTTGGATTCTATTGCATAAGCAGAAGACGGTTAGAGTAACAGTAGGTATGGATGATTCCCTAAGGGGAGAAGATTCTTTCAAAATGTTAAGCCCACATTTACCTATTCATAAACACCCCCTCCCATATGCATGTGTAATGCTTTTGCGTTCAGAAAGCACCACCAGCCGCTCTTGCTCTAGGATAGAGGAGTCCTACGGGAGGAGAGCAGGTCTGGTTATCCCTACTTTGCAGGTGGGCGGTGGAGTCCCAGGGGAGCAAACTACTTGCCCAAGTTACTCACTCCGGGAGGAACTAAAATAACTAAAATCACTCGGTTTTTAATGAGTTAACTACCCCCAAATCAACAAGCTTATTACATTGCTTGTGTTGCTGTGGTTTTGGTAGGGGTGGAAATATGGGAATTTTGCCGTGGGGAGGATCGCTTGATAATAATCCTCGGGATAGCCTTGCGGTCCCAGGGGCTGGGACCACACTTGTAGGTACTGTCACGGGGCCGGATTGGCAAATGACAACTGATCCTCGACCACTGCCTTTTCGGGGAGAAGACGTTACCCTTCCCCTCTGGATCTCAGCTAGTCTCCTGCTCCCCCGCCCCCACCGCCTCCCCAAGCCTGAGCAGCTCCCCTCAACCTCCCCACCCCCAGTCCTTGCCTCCAGCAGTGTGACTGTGATCATGAACCAGGGCGGGGGGCAGCAGGTGTAACTGTCGTAGTACCACTTCCGGTCAATCTCCCGGGGCAGGGTCTCGTAGGCCACGTGGCGGATCAGCCGCTGGGAGAGGTTCAGCCCTTTCTCCTCCAGTAGGGCTTTGCTGCAGAGCCTGCGGTTCCCCTGCAGGATGGCCTGGCGGAAGCTGTTGGACCGCTTGTTGCTCATCTGTGCAGGACACATGGTGGGGCAAAGGGTCAGAACGGGAGTCTCGGGGAGCCCTGACCCGTTTCCCTAGCCAGCACATTCCTTGGACTAACCAGGGCTCATCCCCCTTCCTCCTTCTTCTATAATAGTTAACAAGAAGCAATATTCACTGAGCTCTTCTGTGGCCGAGGTGGTTCTAAGCTCTTCACGTGTGTTGGGCTCACTGGATACTCTTAACTGGTCTACCTGTTAGGTAAGGACTAGGAATATCCCCATTCTACCAAATCACAGAGAGTTTTAGGAACCCACCAAGTTCAAACCCAGTATGACTCCAGAACCTATACTGATGTTCACCGTTCCTTCCTTCTGTGCACCTGTCCGTCAGCCGTCAGTCACAATTTACTGGGTCACTACTAAGTATCAGCACATTGCCAGACACGGGGGGGCGGGGCGGGTGTGACGGTGCTCAGGACAAATAACCTAAGCAGCAATCATGGTTCCGTGTGAAGGCTGCTGAGGGAGCAAGCAGGCAGGGGCCCAGCCTGGTCCCATGGTGGTTGGGGAGGGCCTTCCGTTGATCCCATTCTCATCCTCTCCATGCCTACAAAGCTTGGATCTGGTTCTTGGTGGCTCAGGAGGAGTTCGGGAAACGTGGGCAGAGCTTGGGGCTCCATGTTCATTCACTGCAAGCTCAAGAAAGGATCATGAGTGAGAACTGAAAGATGATGAGGAGTTCGCGTCCTCAGACATCCTCGCTTGGGAAGAGGTGGGCAGACCTTGGTTAGATGGGCGAGTTTGTAGAGAGGTCTCTAGGACTAGAACCCAAACCTGTGCTTGCGGGAGGCCATCACTCCTGGGGGCCTTTAAGGGACCTGCAATGCCTGGCAAGCCCAGGAACTGGTTCTAGAGCCTTGTCTGTGGACTGGTCCTCCCCTCAGCAGCCTAATGCTGCCATGATGAATGCTCACTGGAGTCCTGGCTGCCTCGCTGTGGTCGGTCTGATTCCCAGAGACCAGGTGGCCGGTCCTGCTAACTCCCAGCCTCCTGGGACCTCTGTCGCCTCCCACCTGCCCTCCACGACCACACTCTAGACCCTTTTTATGAGGAGATAGAGCTCTCCCAACCTCAGAGCCCACAGGGCTGCCTGGGGAGCCGAGGCAGGGACTATCCACATATTCCTGGGACTGTGGCCTTAGCAGGGGACATTTGGCTAACCCTAGGCAGAAGTCCAGACAGGGCTGGCCAGGTGAACTAGCCCAAGGCACAGGGGTTCGAAGCTGTGTCAGGAGGGAGTAACCAGAGAGGATCTGAGTTCAGAGCAGGCCACGTAGAATGAGCCTTTGTCTGCAGTCCCCCTTCTCTGTTCCTGGGTTCTATGGTCTTTTGCCTTCAAAATCTGGCTTAACGCTCGCCCCCTCCAGTAGGCCTTCCCAGATGAACCCCTTCCAGTGATCCCCATTCTCATCCTCTCCATGCCTACAAAGCTTGGATCTGGTTCTTGGTGGCACAGGAGGAGTTCGGGAAACGTAGGCAGAGCTTGGGGCTCCATGTTCATTCACTGCAAGCTCAAGAAAGGATCATGTTATCAAACTGTTATCTTTTTTATTTTATACAAACTATTTTTTAAAATTTATTTTTAGAGGAAGAGAGTGCACAGGCAGGAGGGACAAAGAGAAAGAGAGAGAGAGAGAGAGAGAGAGAGAGAAAGAGAGAATCCTGAGCAGGTTCCGCGCTCAGTGCAGAGCCCGACATGAGGCTCGATCTCACAACCCTGAGATCACGGCCCGAGCTGAAATCAAGAGTCGGACACTTAACTGACTGAGCCGCCCAGGCACCCCTGTCAAAGTCTTTTGCGGGCACTCTTACCATCCTCTCTCCCAGTCCCTGAATATGCACAGCATACTCACAACACACCCTGGCCACACCCTGAAGACTGACGCCGGGGGTGGGCTTGCCACGAGGACAGGGGAAGCAATGTGCCCACATACCATTCGCCTGCACCCTGATGTGCCTAGAACCAAGCCAGGTCTCAGGCCTCGTGGGGCTTACAAGGAGAGGCGAATGCTAGTTATTGGGTGCACAGCACTTTCTCACATTATAAAGATGGGGACTAGGGGTGCCTGGCCGGCTCAGTCAGTAGAGCATGCAACTCTTGATCTTGGGGTCGTGAGTTCGAGCCCCACATTGGGCATACAGATTACTTAAGTAAACAAATAAACTTTTTAAAAATAAATAAATAAAAAATAAAGATGGGGACTAAAGCTTGGAGAAGGTGAATAATTTTCTCAAGGACCCAAAGAGGGGCGCCTGGGTGGCTCAGTTGGTGGCACATCTGCATTCGGCTCAGGTCATGATCCCAGGGTCCTGGGATCGAGCTCCACGTCCAGCTCCTGGCTCAGAGGGGAGGCTGCTTCTCCCTCTCCCTCTGCCTCTCCCCCCTGCTTGTCCTCTCTCTTTCTCTGTATCTCTTTGTCTCGAATGAATAAATAGGATCTTTAATTTAAAAAAAAAAGGGGGACCCAAAGTCAGGATTCAAATCCAGATACATCTGACTCCAGAGCCCATGCCAGCCTGTAGGGTACTTTTGTGCCACTAGATAAGGGAGTCTTTTCTTGCAGGTGGATGCACCCATTCTAGGCCTTGGTGAAGAAAGCCCAGGCCAGATTTCAGTCCCAATTCATCTTACTGGCAGTCACCCTTGCACAGTGCACAAGCTGCACGCCCGTACATGACGACCCTGGCCACCCAGCTATAATACAATGTGGTCTGTGCTCTAAGAGAGGCCTGGGCAATGCACTGTGGGGGCTCTGGATAAGGTTGGTTCATTCGGCCCAGGTTGGGTTGAGAAAGGGCTCACAAAGGATGTAGGGGAGTTTACCTAGGGGAAGAACATTAGAGATGACAAAATCTTTCAAATACTCCATCTTATTTAATCCTTGCGACAGCCCCAAAGAGGATATCCTTTGGCTTCATTGCACAAATGAGAAAACCCAGGGGCACCTGGGTGGCTCAGTCGTTAAGCGTCTGCCTTCGGCTCAGGTCATGATTATCGAGTCACACATTGGGCTCCCCGCTCAGTGGGAAGCCTGCTTCTCCCTCTCCCACTCTCCCTGCTTGCGTTCCCTCTCTCGCTGTCTCTCTCTGTCAAAAAAATAAATAAAATCTTTTAAAAAAACCAAACAAACAAGAAAACCCAGGCTCAGGCTCAGGAGATCTTTCTCCGTGAAAGGCAGAGGCAGAGGCAGAAGCAGGACCCAGGTCTGCCTGACTCCAGACCCTGGGCACTCTGCCTTCCTGAGAGCATCCCTCCCGGAGAGCCCCTCCTTAGTCCTGGTCTCCAGGGCAGCCCCACTCACAAGAATCCAGGCTCTGGCAGGCTGCTTCAGCTTAGAACATGAATCCAGACATCCCGAGAGGAACAAGCCATCTACTGCTGGAGTTCACACGGGAGACCCCACAGACCCGCAGCTGGACAGAAGCATCCCACTGGCCCAGCGAAGCCCTTACTCTGCCCTGAGCCTGAGCAGGGCATGTAGCAAGCTTGCTGGGCTGCTGATGAGCCGATGCAGGTTCAAACCCTTGGCCTGGTCTTTGGTGGCACCGCTGGGCTCCAAGTCACAGGCTCACCTCCACTGCCCCTCCTCCCATGAATCCCGACTGTCCTCACTCCCCCGTTTAGCTCAGCTCTGCCCGCCCCCTCTAGGAAGCCTGCTCTCTGGGCCCACTCCAAACAAATTTCCTTCCCCCTAAAAGCGCTACAGCTGCTCCCTGCGATCATGCTAACCTCTGGGCAAAGGCAGGCTTCCATCAAGAGGCAATGAGAACATTTCCAAAGCCCGGACACCCAGATCAGAGAGCTCACTTGGCACTTGGCCCCTGGGTGCCCCCATCACTGGTGCCTTTGAATTCTAGGAGCCTGGGGAGCCTCCTGCAAGTCATTTCACTCTTATCCCTCCATAGGTGACAAGAAAAAGGGGTGACTATCATCACTTCACCAACAGGGAAATCGAGAGGAAACTTCTGGCCTTGCATTCATCTTGCTAGTTCATCCAGCTTCTACTCATGTCCCAGCCATCCATGGTGGGATGTTTCCTGCTGAACCCCACTCCCATCTCGCCAGTGGCCCTCGTAACAGCACAGCAGTAACCCCCCAGTGAGGAGGAAGTCCCTGTTCCAAAACCCTGGATCACTGGGCAGGGTTCACAGGCCTACTGTCTTCAGCCCCTCCAACAACCCAGGACATCAGCCAGCAGGTCTGAGGAGCTCTGGCCTTCACCCATGTGCCCAGTGCTCCCAACATCCACTCCCCAGCTCCCCTCCTTCCCACCTCCTACCCCCAGCCTCCCTCTCAGTGGAACTGGCCCCACCCCCAGCTCCATGGGTGGGCACTGATCGGCTTGAGTCAATCAACACTTCCCACCCACCCAATCTAGGCCAAGGGGAGAGAGGAAATCCCAAGCTTTGTGTGGGAACTACCACAGAGGAGACCCTCTCTTGCCCAGCATGGTGCGGCCTGAGGGTGTAAGGGCTGGGAAAGCTGCAGCCACTTTGCCGCCACATGGGCGAGTCTGGAACTGCCAGGGGCTTCTCTGGGTATGTGCTGACACTGCAGAAGGCAGAACCGAGAGACAAAGAGAAACCGGGTCCTCTTGAAGCGGGACTCTTTCAACGCTGCAAGCCAACCGATCCCTTTAATCGTGTAAAGAGGTCTTCTCAGCCATAACCCCCGAACAGACCCCTCCCAGCGGTCAGGGCCCCAGAGTGCTCACCAGGTTGACAAAATCCTGGTAGCAGATCTGCCCGTCTGCGTGGCTGTCGGCGAGAGCCAGGAGCACCTCCCTTTTGTGCGGGTCCAGCTTGGAGCCGTGGCTCTCCAGGAGGCTCCGGAACTTGCCTGTGCTGATGTAGCCTGTGTTCCCAGGGTCAAACTGAGGGGGAAGCACAGACAGCAGGGGGGTCAGTGGGGCCCTGCAGGTGCCCGTCTCCATCACCACTCACCAGCTCCCGTCCCCAGCCCCTCTGCCAACAGAGGCCCAGGACTCATCTGGGATGTGTCCAAGGCCCCCATGGGAGACCTCCAATTAGGGCACGGACAACCACTTAAAGACCTAGAAGGCCCTGGAGCCCTTTGAGACCGCCCAATCCAACCATCTTGTGCATGGGTAGGGAAACTGAGGCTCAGAGAGGTTAAGCCCCCTCCTATCCGCCCCTAATCCTAACCTTGGACATGAGGAAGAGCAGGAAGGAAAAGGCAACGAGGGGAGGAAGATGAGGAACTTCCGGGACTCGGGCCAGAGGGACTCCAGTGGGGACGCTGAGGGCCAGGGGCCGCAGGGAGCGGGGGCCCAGCCTTGCAAATCCGGCCGCACCTGGCTGCCGGCGCCTCTCACACCCACACTCACATACACCCACAGCCATGCACACGGGCCTGGGTGGGGCTCCCTGGAGATACTGTGCAGCTTTGCACGCCTGCGTCCCTCGGCCTGGGGGCCCCCTGCCCCCTCGTCTCCCAGGGAGACTCCGACTCACCCCACCCAGCGACTCTGTGCAGTCTCGGGACTCCCCGGAACACAGGTTGCTCGGGCTGCCCCCCACCCCGTCCCCTGCACATCGCACAGACCTCTGGCCACCAGCCTGCCCGGCCCCCTCATCTCCTATCTGGGCCCCCTCACTGGGCTGGTGGCACGGGGGTACCCCAGAATTTAGCAGGAGCCTGGCATGACTGGCAGGCACTCGGTAAACATTTCCCGGGCAGATACATAGCGGGTGTTGGATGAACAGAAGGGTACTAATCTTCCAGGGAAAGTATCATCGGTTCAGGTAGAAAAGGATCTCATTCATCTCTCCCAGAGAAGCCCCCCAGCCTTTCCGTGCCTCTTCTGCAGGCCCCCCTTCCTCACAGAGCGCCCCCCAGCACACGCCCTGCTAGAGAACGACGGGGACTGTCTCTCGCAGATGTCAGCAGCTGTTCTGTCCACCAAGAGCCTCCCCACACGATGTTGCTGTGCCTCCAGACGTTGCAGTGGGCGGCTGAGATTTCAGGAGGCAAACAGACACTGTGGATGTCCTTGTATGCAGGACAGGGGAGCCCAGACGACCAAGCCCACGTTTCCCCCCTTTTCTAGAGAAGGTCAATGGAGACTATTTTGGGAAGGCTGATTCGGTGTGCAGTACCTCTAAGACAACCCAAGAGTCACAAGTCTTGGGCTATTTAAATTCTTCCCAGAACTCAACGAGGGAAAACATCCCTAAAGAGGCTTATTTAAAAATCGGCATGAAGACATCCCTAAAGAGGCTTATTTAGAAATCGGCATGTGTCCCCACCCTCCATTCCAAATACCAGGTTCCAGGGATGACACCCATTTGGTTCGCACCACTGAGTATTTCAGGAAACGCAGTGACTCCCTGCACCATAAAGATCTTTAAGAATAAAAATTTGCTGGGCGCCTGGGTGGCTCAGTTGGTTAAGCGACTGCCTTCGGCTCAGGTCATGATCCTGGAGTCCCTGGATTGAGTTCCGCGTCGGGCTCCCTGCTCAGCGGGGAGTCTGCTTCTCCCTCTGACCCTCTTCCCTCTCGTGCTTTCTCTCTCTCATTCTCTCTCTCTCTCTCTCTCTCAAATAAATAAATAAAATCTTTAAAAAATAAAAAATAAAAATTTGCTTTAAAAAATTTAAAAAAAAGAAAAAGAAAGGGGATGCCTGGGTGGCTCAGTTGTTAAGCGACTGCCTTCGGCTCAGGTCATGGTCCCGGGGTCCTGGGATCGAGCCCCGCATCGGGCTCCCTGCTCAGCACGAAGCCTGCTTCTCCCTCTCCCACTCCCCCTGCTTCTGTTCCCTCTCTCACGGTGTCTCTATCAAATAAATAAATTTAAAAAATCAAAAAAAGAAAAATTTGCTGTTTTCATGGGGCCAAACACTTTTCTAAGCGCTTTATGTCTGTGATTTCTCTGAACCCCGACAACAACTTCCTGAAGCAGGTCTTATTTAACTAGTCCCATATTACAGATGAGGCAATCGAGGCACAGGGAAAGGAGCACTGAGAGGCAGGGGACATGCCTGGCAAACAGCATTCTGCACCCCGGCGGCTGAGCACTGGTGGCCACTGACCTTCAGCCTCCAGGGGCTGCTCTGGGGCAAAAGTGAAGCATCAAAGAGGTGAGAGGAGGGAGAGGGGGGCTCAGGGGCTTATCCCACACAGATTTTGAAAGCGGGAAAGAGCCGCACACAGCCACAGTTCCGACCCCCCGCTGCTTAGATAGGAAAGTGAGGCCTGGATGGGAAAGTAGCAATGACAGCCAGTGAGGGTCTCCTGGTACCTGGGACCCCCCCCTTGCATCCCCACAGGCTGACACAGGCCCCCTGACTCACCGGCCTGGCCTCACGTGACCCCTTGTGCTGGGTGGGCTGAGGGTGGGGGTGAGGGGTGGAGATGGAGAAGCAGCCCCGAGTCCTGGGAAAACCCACTTTCCCCCCAGTGCCACCCCCCCATGAGCACTGCAGGGGGGCAGTGACATGCCCGAAGCGCGGAGTCTCTCCTGACCGGGTCTGGGGGAGGAAGCCCAGTGGCCTCTCATTCAAGAGCAGGGACACCAATCCCCTCCCAGGGGCCGCCTCGGAGGCTTGGGAGGGCAGCGGGATGGGGGACTGGGATCAGGCAAGGGCCCCTCTCCCTTGTTCCAGCTCCAGACAAAGAACCACCTGCTCCCCAGCTCTCCCTCCACCCCCCCCCCAGGGCTCCCTGCTGTTGTCCTAGTGACAGGGGCTGCCCTGTGGCTCCAGGAGCCCCCCACCCCCCTGCCAGTCCTGCCCCCGGCACATTACAGGCTCCAGACTATGGAGAATGAGCTGGGAACAGGCCAAGTCTCCCTTCCCTGCCAAAACTCTACCTTTCGTGCCAGGGCCAGACAAGCCAGACAATGGGGGGTCATCGCTACCTAATAATGAGGCCTCAGGGATGACGGAGGGTGCGTAGCGGGGAGAGAGAGGCAGGGAAGGGGCTGGCTCCTCACAGGACCCCTTCTACACCCCCCGGGGCCCCCACCACCTGGGAGGATGAGGGCCGGAGCAGAGGCGGACTGTGGGCATGGGGCACGGGGGGGGGGGGGGAGGAGAAGAGGGAGACAAAGGGAGAAAGAATCAGAGAGAGAGGACGCGAGCAGAAGGTGGACAGCGGTCGGTCCCTTGCCCCAGAAGAAAACTGAGGGCTTCAAAAGGAGGCTGCATGGAGCAAGGCAAAATCCCATTCTTGTTTCAGCCACTAACGAGTTTGTATAATTCAGAGTAAACATCTCAAGCCATAATTGCCTCATCTATCAAGCGTGCCTTGTGTCCCCTCAGGTTGCAGTGGGTTAGAGCAAACGCAGGGCAGCAGGGCCAGGGCGGAGACTCAGTGTCCAGCTCTTCTTGCCTCATTCAAAGCAAAGCAGGGAGCAACCCTGTCACAGGGGCTTGGCTAGCCCTTTGGGCACACTTCCTGCCTTTGGGACTCCTTCGAGGCCAGGTATGGGGGATAAGACCCGTGGTTTGGAGCTTTTGGGAAAAGAAACCCCTACAAATGCAATTTTCCTCATTAATAATGTGCTGAAGGCCCCAAAGCTCCCCCCAAAGCCCGGGATTCATCCAGTTTTAGCAGTGGGTCGCTCTCGGGATGAGGTCTGGGCTGGGCGGGTTCCAGGCAGCCTGACGAAGGCTGGGGTGTGTGTGTGTTGGGAGGGGGAGTTGGGGGCAGTGGGCTGTGAAAGGGCCACAGGCAGGGGCCCAGCAGGGAGCCAGGAGTCAGGAGCATCCTCGCAGCTGCCTCCTGACTACGGCCCAGCACTGTGGAGGGAGGGGGAAGGCCAAGCCCACATTCAGCCTGGAGCGGAGGATGCTGGCCTCAGGGGGAGGAGAAAGACGGCAGGGTGAGGGCTGACCCTCCCTCGGCTCCCGCCCACCTGCCTCCGCCATGAAAAGAGCTGCCAGAGGCTCCCAAGGGACGTTTAATCCCAGCACCATCCAGCCCTCTGGCCCCTTAATCCTCCAGGTCGCCAGTTTTCCCCAGCCTGGGGCCCCACAAACGCCCTGTCACAGACCACATCTCCCGGCCTGGACCGCTTCCTGGTGCACTCGTGACCTAGACTGGGGAAAGAAGCCGCCACATTCGGCACTGCTACCACCTAGGGATGCTTCCCTTCTTTGGGGCAAGGAGCAGGGGGAGGGTTTCAGAAGGGACCCTGCCCCCAGCTGCTGTGCCGTCTTGGGCAGATCATGAACCACGCTGCCTCAGCTTCTCTTCCAATCATATGGTAGGAACTCTCCCTTCTCAGGGGGATGTAAGGGTGTCCATCCCCATCCCTGCACACACAAGCACACCACATGCAAATGGGGTTTGGGGAAAGAAATCCACAACCGAGGGGCGCCGGGGTGGCTCAGTCGGTTAAGTATCTGCCTTCGGCTTGGGTCATGGTCCCGGGGTCCTGGGATCCAGCCCCGCATCGGGCTCCCTGCTCGGTGGGGAGCCTGCTTCTCCCTCTCCCACTCCCCCTGCTTGTGTTCCTGCTCTTGCTGTCTTTCTCTCTGTCAAATAAATAAAATCTTTAAAAAATATTTTTTATTTATTTATTTGAGAGAGAGGGAACAGAAGCAGGGGGAGAGGGAGAGGGAGAAGCAGGCTCCCCGCCGAGCAGGGAGCCCGATGCGGGGCTCGATCCCAGGACCCCGGGACCATGACCCGAGCCGAAGGCAGATGCTTAATGACGAAGCCACCCAGGTGCCCCAATAAATAAAATATTTTTTAAAAAGAAATCCACAACCCATACAGCCCATGGGGGCAGCCAATCTTCTCTCCTTGGTCAGTCAGAGGGCTGATGGGACATTTGGAGTCAGGATGAGGCAACTCGCATTGGGGGCGTGCTGTCAGAGGGATCCGGTGTCAGTGGCGAGAGGGGCAGCAGGCCAGGGAATCGGAATTCATGGTCCAGGAGAGCTGACAGGAATCTCTATGGTTCTCAAACTGCTCTGCAGAGTTTTAGGGGCTCTGACACCCCGAGAGGGTGGGAGGGGGTCGCTGAGCAGACCCCATTCTGGAGTTGCTTCATGTACTGGCCTCCTGCATAGTACTCGGCTGAACATGACAGAAGCTACATATATGCAGAATGGCTTCTAGGTCTCAGGTATTACCTGACTGAAACCTCAGCTTGCCCCATATCCTAGTTTGCCGGAGACCTACTGAGCACGATTATTACCAGTACCCCTTTCCCCCTCAAAAGTGGTCCCAAGTTGGATGATATATTAGGTGGTCCCTCCCAACAAAACTCTGAGGTAGACGCTATTATGACCTCCGTTTTACATGGGGGAAAACAAGGCCTGGAGAGCTGAGTTGGCCACGTTGAAACAGCCAGCAGTTGGTGCAGACGGATTCACATCCAGGCAGAAGGGCCTGTGGCCTGCCCCCTCCTAACATTAGGACCATGTGGCTAAAAACGGTTTGAAAGACCCCAGTCCAAACCAGTCCTTCCTTCATTTAACAAATATTTACCAAGGAACGGCCATGTGCCAGGCATCGCACCCCATTTTCTGGACAGGGTAACAGGTGCAGAGAGCAAAAGAAACTAGCCCAAGGTTACAGCTCGAGTTAGTGGTCAAGATGGGAACGGTTCTGGGTCCCTCCATGGGAACCTGCCCCAGGCTTGCCCTTCCTTGTCTTTCTTTGTCCTGTCTTGTGTATGAAATATGGCCCCTGGCTCAGAGTCTCCCCATGTGTGTTTGGTGGAACACCAGGCCCAAGATGGTGTCTAAAATAAGGTTTCCAAGGTCCCATAAGTTTGGGAAACCCTTCTGGAAGGGCCTGATGCATAAAACCATACTAAGGGCTCTGCAAGTTCTCACAGTGAAGAGACGTGTCTGATTTTGTTCAGCCCAGCATTTTCCAAACTTATTGGACCTTTGGGCATCATACTTTCCACAGCAACATGCCATAGAATACTCTTTGGGAAAAATGCATGAGTCCATAGAGTCATTTCTTTGTTTTGTGGAACCCGGCCCCTCTGCCCATGGTTCCAAACCAGCCTTTCACCTTCATTTCCTGAGTGGCAAAGGCCCTCAAGTCCGTCGACACTTTGTCTGGAGGCCTCCCACAATTAGAAATCTGCCAGACCCAGGCCGCAGCCCAAGGGTTGAGGAGGATGCTGCCCCGGAGAGGCTGAAGAATCAGGGACTGGCCTAAAGGAAAGGCTGGGCTGAGCTCACAGAGAACAGCCCTGCGGGAGCCGGGATCTGCCTGCTCAGCACCCAGGACAGCGGCGCCACGTTCCCCCGCCCCCTCCCGCCGCCAGCCAGGGAGCCAGGCCAAGCTTCAGAGTTTACCCAGCAGCAGTGAAGCATAAGAAAAAGAAGAAAGGAACACACGTATTTTATATCTATTACGTGTGTATGAATTGGACAAACTGCATTTCCAGGACAATTGCACGTCTGATCCCTGTTTCCAACACTCGAACTCCTTTCCTGTCCCAGGCCGACCCTCTCCCTCTCCTGGATGTAGAGAGGCCCAGGATCTCAGTGAAGGGTGTGAGTACCTTTAAGGACCCCGAAGGAAGCACGTGGAGTGCCATCCTGGTGGAGACCTCTCCAGTCCAGAAGGTCGGGACCTGGGATCTAAGGAAGGCTCCCATCCCTGACCCCAGTGTCCTCTCTCTGTCCTCCAAGACAGAAGGAGCCCTGGGAAGTGACCACATGGCATGCATGCAGGGGGTGAGGCAAAGCACAGGCAGTTGCCCCTCTCCAATTTGGGGATGGTTAGCAAGCCTCATCTGCTGGGTCCTTGCATCATTACCCGGCTTCTGAACAGAAATGAATTAACGAGGCTACCCAGGGGCTTAGGGCTCAGCAGTGCTGTCCCCACCCAACAGCCAGAGCCCACCAGGGAACTCTGGCCCATTATGGATATTTACTGCCCCATAAATCAGGTCCAGGCCTGCAGCTGCTGAGGTCAGGAGGTGAGGTTATGGGAATAGCAGCCTTCTCTTCCAGTTCTCCTTCCTCGCAAATGAGGATGCTAATTCTCCCCATAGAGAAAACCACCTCACGCCAGTCCCCTGATTCTGAAATACTGATTTTTCACAAATATCTTATTATTTTTATTCTCACACCAACCCTAGAGTGAGTGTGATTAGTCCCGTTTAACAGATATGGAAACTGAGGTTCAGAGACAGACAGTTTGCCCAGAGACCCTTTCAGTGAGTGGAGCAAGGCACCATCTGGCTTGCTCAAACTGGAGCTGGAGTGGATTTTCAAACCTCGAAGCCTCCCTGGGCAGAAGAGAGACCAGTTCCTGAAAAACAGGTTCTGACCCTCCTGTCCTTGGGTCTCCCCACATGGAGGCATGAGGGACCCTTGTGCTCCCCCTGGAATTTGGCCAGGCCAAGGCCTCGGACAGCTGGAGAAGCTTCTGTGATTCTAGGATTCCCAGCTGTATTATTTCTGTTCTTTCAGCAACCATGGGAGGGGTCTGGGGGGAGGCAGTTCATCCCTCTCAGGAGGTTTCTCCCTTAAGCCCCAAGACGGGCTCCTGAGCATCCTTGCTCCCCATAAGTCAAACAGCTGAACCCGGCTCTGAGGTTGGCAGGCTGGTTAGGGAGCTAGGACGCCCTTCCCTCAGCAGAGAAGTGGGCATCCTGGCCTGATTCCAGGCTGAGTCGCTGGATAATGGGCATGTTTCCAGAAACCACCCAACTCTCTCAACACCTGGGCTGGAGGGGAAGAGCTCCCAGACCACCCACCCCCATGCAGGAAGCTGGGGTTAGGAGGGCAGTGAGGGGTGGGGGCCAGCTCCCCTTCTGGAGGAAGGAGCTGGCCCCTTCCTCCAGGCTTTGTCTCTTTCCAGCCTCAGAGCCTCTTGGAAGACGTTGCTTCTCCTTTTCTCAGAGCCCCCCAAAGAAGGCCTTGGAGACTCTGAGAGGGCAGCTGGGGGCTGTGACTCAGAGGCAGGTCCCTTGGGTCCCCAAGGAGCAGAAGCACTGCCCGGGCTGACTCATCCAGGCACAACCATCACAGCTGCCTGGGGACCAAAGCTGAGTCATAGCCACAAAGGCAGGCATCCAGGCCCGGGGGGCAGCCACCGGCAGGGAGGGGTGGGGTTGGGTGCAAGCAGGGGGCAGGGGGCTGACACCTGCCCCATCCCTCCCTTCAGCCTAAACCCATTTCCTCCCACTGCTTCTCTTGGAAGCCACCGAAGGGTCCCTTGTTCCCCAGAAATGAATGGGCTGGGAGATCCAGGGAGGAGGGGAATGGGAGCCGGGCAGGTAGGATAAACGGTCACCAAACACTTTCACCTCCTGGGGGCCCTCCACCCTGTTTCAGAAGCCACCTGAAGCCGTGTGGACAAAGACACACAGCCCCTTCTGCAGAGGACCCTTATTTGCTTTGGGTCTCTGGGCAAGCCTTTCCCCTTTGGGCCTCAGTGTCCTCCTCTGTAAAGAGGGGATAGCACCACTCACCTCACAGGGTTGCTGAAAGATCAAAATGAGAGGAGGACCTGTGTGCATGCAGTAGGCACTCAATAGTTGCTCCCTCAAAGAAATATTTACCGACTCCAACCTGCAATTTGCTTCAGAAAAGCTGGCGGGACAGAGGTGGTGGCTACCCCAGTTGTTCACACTCAAGATACACATACAGCACAGAAGAGTGCCCTGTTCTCCCGGGAGGCCACCAGGAACTGCCCAACGGGACACCAGGCAGATGATCTCAGAGGGCCGCTGACCTCTGCTTCCGCGCTGGCAAAAGGAGCAGATCGGACAAGGTGCTTCCACCAACCTTCTCCTAACCTATGGTCCTTGAGGTGGGAGCAGCCCCAGAGGGGCCGGCGTGAGTGAGGCAGCCCCACCCAGTCAGGGCCTGCGTGGGGAGGAGACGCTTTGACCCAAGACGACACACACAGGGCTGCAGTCTGACGTGTCGTCTGCTTGAATGCATGTGTGCCCGTTATGCGGCAGGCAGCATGCAATCTCAGGTCCCTGGGCCCCACCGCTCAACTGCCACCAAATGTAGTTCTGTGAGAGGTGAGGGATAAAAAGGGTTAACTCAGCACGGCTGCCAAGGTCACTGGGGCAGGAGCAGGATAGGAAAGCTCGCTTTGTGGTGGAGGCCCGCTTTGTGGTGGAGGCCCGTCCACAGCTTCAAGCGCCCTGGAGGCCACCTGATAAGGGGCTGGAGGTGCAGAGCCTGAGCAAGGGCTCCAGTCAAACCCGTGGCTTTGTCCTTCTCTGGGAACCTCTTTCTGCTGGCTAATCGTGTGTTCTGGGGGCCGCCATCAATGCCCTGTCTCCGGGGCAGGTGTTTTCTCTGTGGCCCCTTGCTAATCCATTCGGTGGCCCCATTTGAACCCCCTTTCAGCTCCCAGAACTTAAGCCAGCTTGCGGGAGAACTGCAAACGAGGACGGCTTCAGGGTCAGGCCAAGGGAAGACCCCAGGCTGGAGAGAAGGGGGCCGAGCAGGGGAGACACTTGGGGAAAGCCAGCAGGAAAATCCTCCGGGCTCAGAAGTGGCTCTCTTTCCAGGAACCTGGATTGGGCAGGAGCTGGTTTAGAGAGGCCGCTGATTTCCCTGTGGGGGCCTGGATCTCAGAAGCAACCCTGTGCGTCTTTCCAGCAAATTCTGATTCCCAGTTAAGAGACAGCTGTTGAATGTCCACTGGATATCAGACATTGTAAAGAATCTCCACTCTCATTTAATTCCTACTATTGTTCCTGGAGTTCAAGATCACTGTCCTTGTTTTACAAATGAGGAAATCGAGGCTCAGAGAGCTAATGCCACTTGGCCCCTGTGACAAAGGCATAAGGCCTGAAGCCAGGTCCATCTGACTCCAAATCCAGGCTTTTGTATCTAGCAGGTCGTTCAGTTGCTCTGCGTGCTGGTTGTAGCACGTTTATAATGTCAGTGGTGGGACAGCCACAACTTGTCTGCTCTCCTTCTGGGAGATTAGCAAAGTTGGGGCTCTTATGGGGGCCTGAGAAATGCATGTTCCCAGTGGAAGTGGGGGAGAAAACCCAAATTACTTCCAATCCTTCCTTTTCCTTCTCACTCATCTGAGCTCAAAAGCAACTGTGCTTTGTTGACTCAACAGATTTCTGCTCCACACTTTTGCTCATTAAACATTTGCAGATCTTGAAGATAGATCCTGAAGGTATTTTAAGGGTGAACCTGGAAATGACTTTCCCACCCTGGAAGCCCTTTAGGGGTTAAGTGCATTCGGGTCCAGTATCTGCCATTGCCCTGCTCTTTGACCTTGGATCCCTGACGGCACCTCCCTAGAGTTCGGGAAGGGACTGAGACTGTCTAAACATAACCTGAAAAAGAGGAGCCTATGGAACAACATAAAGCAAGAAGTGAAGGGCACATTACCTGCACAAAATTACAAACATCAGCGAGATAGATGAGACATAAAGAATAAACTGGCCCCCCACATATAAAAGTTTATCAAGTGATAAAATTTTCTAAACACATTAAAGGAAGAGTTTCTTGGGGCGCCTGGGTGGCTCAGTTGGTTAAGTGTCTGCCTTCGGCTCAGGTCATGATCTCAGGGTCCCGGGATCGAGTCCCGCATCGCGCTCCCTGCTCAGCTGGGAGTCTGCTTCTCCCTCTCCCTGTCCCTCTGCCCTTCCCCCCTGCTTGTGCCCGTGCACTTTCTCTCCCTCTCAAATAAATAAATAAAATCTTAAAAAAAAATAAAGGAAGTGTTTCTTACTAAGTGCTGGCATAACTGGATAGAAACAAGGTCAGGATGGAGTAAAGGGCTGGATGATTTCTTTAGTCACAGAAACTACAGTAGGAAATAGAAGTGCATATTTATAAGATCTAAAGAGGGATGAAGACTGGAGCGCTTGGCAGGCTCAGTCGGAAGAGCATGCGACTCTTGGTCTCAGGGTTGTGAGTTTGAACCCCACGTGGGGTGTAGAAACTGCTTAAATAAATAAATAAACTTTAAAAAAAATAAAGAGGGATGAAGACCGTCTCAGGTCTAAAGCAATAGAAGGAATCATGATGGAAAAGCTCAAAAGATTCAACTACAGAAAAGACATTTTGTAAGATGCTACACTATGACGACAGATTGGTATTTACGTAACTTTAAAATCTAATATTTAGGAAAACCGTTTAGATCCCAGGCGCATGAAAAGATAATTCCCTCAAGCAGAAGTGGAAATAAGAAACAAAACATATGATGGACCGTCTAGGGGTTGAAGTGATGACCTCCTGGTTTCCCGCCTACTATAACTTCCAGGACCCACGGGGAAGAAGTCAGGGATGGGGTAAGGAGGGCTGGCCTGCTACTCTCCTGCTTGAGCAGGCCAGCCAAATTCCCAGAATATGGGGGAGGGGAGACTCCAAGGGACTGGGGTCACCTATTTTCTTCACTTCCAACTCCCACAAAAGGCATCCTGACCAATTATTTGAGGGATGACCACACAGGACCAACAGGCCAAGGTCGTGCCTTCTAGTTCTTGGGGTTTAATTAGCTTCATGCTGGGTCAAAGCCACTCCATGTGCTAAAGAACCAGACAGCACAGAGGGAACTGGTGCAATGCCAAATATCCCTAAAACCAGGGGGAGAAGTCCCAGCAGGTCCCAGTTCGAAACTGGGTCATCGTTGGTGTTCCCTTGCCCGAGAAAGGAAAGGAGGACCAACTTTGGCCAGCTTCTCATCCCATCAACCTCTGGAAGGTGAACATATCAGTTTGCAGAGACTCCAACAGGTGTCATGAACCCCCCATTGACCACAGTTTGACTGGTCAGGGCTGCCCATTTCTGGATAAGGTGGTTTGGGGGGGGGCTGCCTCAACCTCCACTGAAATGCTCTTTCCTAAGTGCACCAAGGTCCACAATCCTCAAGTCCTACCGTTAAGCAGGCCCACAGGAAAGGCAAGGGGAAAAACCCTTCCGAATTCTGAATAACCTTCGCATCCTGAAGTTGCACACCCCTCTGTGAAACTTCATAGCATTTCTCCAGTTAGCACCACTGGGGAATGGTCCAGGGGCAGCTTCACAAAGTAGGGGCAAGGAACACAGAAGTCAAGGCCTGCTCAGGAGCAGCTCTCCTTAAACACAAATCACCCACAGGAAGGAAGGCAACAGAAATGGGCACTTTTTTTTTTATAGATTTTTTCTATAAAAAATTTTTCTATAAAAAATTTTATTATTTTAGGGGTGCCTGGGTGGCTCAGTCGGTTAAGTGGCTGCCTTTGGCTGGGGTCATGGTCCCAGGGTCCTGGGATCAAGCCCCGCATCGGGGTCCTTGCTCAGCGGGAAGCCTGCTTCTCCCTCTGCCTGCCGCTCCCCCTGCTTGTGCAAGCTCGCTCTCTCTCTCTCTGACAAATAAATTCTTAAAAAAAAAAAAAAAGATTTATTATTTTAGAGGGAGTGGGACAAACAGACTCCTCACTGAGCAGAGCCAGACGTGGGGCTCGATCCCATGACCCCAAGATCATGACCTCAGCCAAAACCAAGAGTCAGATGCTTAACCGACTGCACCCCCCACCTCAGGTGCCCCCAGAAATGGGCTTCTAACACCACGTGATAGATGGGGAATAGGCATAAGGCAGAACTTACTGTGAGAAAAAAATGGTTTGCCTGGAGTACTTTGGGAGTTTCTTTCCTAGAATTAATTTTGTCTGTCTAGCATGGTTTCCGGGTGGGCCTTCCCAGAAGCAGGGGGATGCTCCCTGTGACACGAGGGACCTCCCTCTGGTGGGAGAAAATGGATTTCACACCACCCTCGAATATTAGTTGCTACACATTCTCTCTGCTCTCCACACACACTCTCCTCTCTCTGCTCCAAATTCTTCCTACTGTTTTCCTCCATTCACCGAAATAGTCCCTTTTAAAATGTAAACATACACAGAAAATTAATCAAATGAGGAAGACAGACACAGAGGGAAAAAGAATGATACACTTTGTTCTAGGTTCTGATTCTAAATCTGGCAGGAGGTGTGAAGGGCTGACAGCTTGCTGGTCGTGGTGTCGGTGGCAGCAGGAGGCCCCTCCTGCCTCAGGGCGGCCGCTGTGCTCCCAGGAACTGGAGGGAGAGTGGGTGGCGAGTGGGAGCAGAGGGAGAGATGCGCCACCCCGCTGGGACGGGAGCCGGTGGATGCTCCCCAAACCATAGCCAGGCCTCATTCTAATGTGCGGGATGCCCACAAGCACCCCTCAACCTCTGCCTACCACGACTTTCCTGCTGTAATTCCAGGTCTCGGTCCCACTCGGGCACCTGCATTTGGTGGGTTCTTTGCATTGAACTGGTCTGTCACCAAAGCTGTCATTTTTGCTAACACCCCACTCCCCACCCTGACTTTCCCTTTTTCCTTCCAGGTTCAGAATCCCAAAGTTATCTATGCATTTCACTCATCTACGTGGGTCCAGTGAGATCTTCCAATTCCCCCCATTGCCACGTCCCCCTTCCTTTCCATTCTTGCCATCCTCCATGTTCATTCACTGCAGCAGGTCCCTGCCTACTTTCTCTCATGCCTGCCATCCACCTTACTTCCTTCCCACTAGCACACCAGACCTTTCCAAAGCATTGCTTGGATCCCTGCTGAAAAAACTTTCAAAGGCTTTCCCTGCCTACAACAGGATAAGGTCTGGTCCAAGCTAGCTTCATCTCCTCGTCCAACCCAACAGGTTCCCTCTGGCCCAACCAGACTGGGCTCTTAAAGTTGCACAAACTTCATGGCACAATCATGCCTACTGCAGGACCAGAGTGCTCACCAGTCTCCCTGCGATGGACCATCACTTGCCTCCTCTCCTCTGCATCCGGGAATGGAGACAGAGAGGGAAATACACAAAAGCTCTCAACACTGGTACTAAGCAACGAAGACACTGTTTCCTTGCTGAAGGTCAAATGTCCATCAAGAGATTCCAAAGTTGGCATTCCCAACTCCATTCCCCACACCTAGACGCTAGGAGTTGCAAACAATCACATACTATTTCCCATAACTCTCTCATCCCTGCCGCAAAGTTAGAGTCAGCTTTCAAAAGAGCCCATACTGTGAGTCACCCTCCAAGGACAGCAGAGAGTTGACTTCAGTGGTGGCCACGGATCTTTGAAGGTGGAGGTAAAAAAGGAGAGAGGATATTAATCTGAGCCCTCCCCCCACCTCCTCAGTCCCGACTGCAATCCCCCCCACCCATCCCCGCATATAGGGAATGTCCCAGGCTTTTGATACCTATTGTGCAATTTCTACATGGTATTTAGAAGGCAGAGTTGGGAGGAGGAGGGAGCGAAGGATCTCTCAGGCGAGCCCACCGCCTACTCCTGAAACCTGGAGAGCAGTGGAGAGCACTGTCGATCAGTCTCGGAGATGCACTAAGCCACGCCCCCACCACACGTCACCGTCTCAGGAGTGCAGAGCTAGGGAAGCCCACGCAAGCAGGGAGACTGATTGTGGGGAGGGCTGGAAGGAAGTGGGGGGATTTAACTGCTCACATACCTGATCAAACAGGACTTTCCAGTGCTGGTAGAGAGGGAGGCCATGCAGAAGAGGAGGAAGAGGAGAGAGAGAAAGAAACACATACTTATCACCAAGGACTCTCTAGCCCCTGATATTTCTGACATAGCTTCCCAGCTGCTGCCCAGACTCAGGAACCCGCCACAAGACACCAGGGGAAACCTGGGAGGAGCTCCCTAAATGAGTCTGCACTAAGCAAATACAGGGAACTCAGGTTGGGTGGGGGGGGGGTTGTCCCTCTCTTGGAGTCCGGCGGGAAGACGGATACGCTGAACAAGGGTGATTCTCAGCAATTACTAAATAAAGGCATCCAACTCTATCCAAGGGCCTCTAATAACTTCTGCCTAAAGCTCATTTCCATGTCTACTCCCACACCTGGGAACCCACCCTGCTGCAACAGTCTCCACCTGCTGGGGGTCAGAGACCCCCCCCACCCCCACTCAGGAAAACTCAGCCCTGAATAAACACTAACGGTTGCCTGCAGTTTGGGAGGAGGGGGTCTCCGGAATCCACTGAAATCTAAACAGTCTCTCCAAGGCTGAATCTAAGTTCTGAGTACACGAGCCTGGTGAGTACAGGGCTTGGGAGCCAGAAGCAGGTGAGAGGTTTAACCAAGGGAGCCAAAGGGGAGGGAAGAGGTTAAGCTCTCCTGGGGCACATTCCCTGGTAGGTTACCCGTCCTGGCTTCTCCCTTTCCCTACCCTGAGAGAGGGCTAGGGCAGGGCAGAATGTCTCTCCAGTTTTTCACCTCTATATGCAGGTTAACCCCAGGAGGGAGCAGCTTAAGAAACCCCAGTTCCCAGGACTCCCCAGTGCCCGCTCCGCCGATGGCTCGCCGGACCAGAGGGAAGGAGAGACTCCAGCAGCAGATGGCAGGGAAGCCCTCTGGGGCAGCCCCTCCCCATCCTCGCCCGGGGGACCGTCGCTGGCATCGACTCGGTCTGGGACTCCTGGGCTCTCTTCTGGAAGCGACACCGCTCCCAGCACTCCGCCTCTCCCTCCTCCGGCCGGGTTCAGGGACCCGGGCCGGCTTGAATTTCAGTGTGGCGACAGGGCAGGTGCCGGGAGGGAGCTAATCCGGAAGCAAAGAAGGGGGTCCCCAGAGCGGTCGGCGCGGCCGGGTTCCGGGGACTCCGCGGCGCCCGCTCCTTCCCCGGGCTCAGAGAGCCCGCAGGTCGCGAGTGGGAGGGGAGGGGTAGTCACGGCTGTGACGCGGCCGCCTCTGCGGGAAAACGCCGTGTCCCGGCCACTGCACCAGCCGCGGGGAGGGGGCTCCCGCGGCCGACCGGTCCCCAGCGCAGCGGCGGGGCTGCGTCCCGCAGGGAAGCCGCGGAGCCCGAGCGGGGGATGGCGCGCGCGCGTTTGGGGGAGACCGGTCCCTCCGCCCCCTCCCGCCCGCGGGGACCCGGCCAATCCGGGGCGCTCCCGCGTCACCTTGAAACCTCGAAGTTGCCCCGCGGGGGCGAGACGGGGGCAGCTCCCCAGTTAGTGCCCCCCAGAAAGTTTGCCCGGGCGGGGGAGGGGGCACTCACGTCTTCCGGCGCCGCCGGCGGCCGCTCCTCGGCCTCGGGTTCCAGCTCCTCGATGCGCTCCGCCTCGGCGCAGGCGGCCACTGCGGGGCCCGGGCTGGGGTGCTCGCCCATGCCGACGCGGGGTCCAGGGCCCGCGGGCGGCTGCGGGGCTCGTCCCGGGGCGCCGGGCTAACTTTGCGCCGCGCCGGCCGCGCAGCTCCGAGGGTTCTGTGCGCGCCGCGCCGCCTCCGCGCCAGCCCAGCCGCCCGCGCCCGCCCCCATGGCCCCGGCCCCCGCGCCGCCGCCGCCTCGCCGCCGCGCCGCCCCGGGACGCCCGGCCCCTCGCCGCCAAACTTCTCCGCGCTCGCCGCCCCGCCGGCCTCCGCCTGCGCCCCGGCCCCCACGCCCGGCTCCGAGGCGAGGGCGCCCTTGGGCCGGCCCCGGCCACCGCGGCTCCCCGCGCTCCCTTCCCGCTTCCCGCGGCCCCCGCTCTGCGCCGGAGTCTCCTCCTCCCCGCGGACTCCTCGGGGGCGGCGCGCGGGCGGGGGCGGGGCTGCTCCCGGGGACCGCCGTCCCCCGCCCCCGGGCGCCACCACCAGAGCCAAATCGGTCAGAGCGGCGCGGCCCCGGGCGCAGAGCCGCGGCGGGGTTGGCGGGGAAGGGGCTGCACCGCCCGGGGCGGGGGGGTGGGGGGGAGGCGGGCTGCGGAGGGGAGCGCTGCGCTGTCCCTGGTCCCGTTACCGCCAGCCCCCACGCCGGGCCCGGGTTGGTCTCGGGGCCAGGGTGGGGTGCAGTGCCCACTCCCCGAGACCCACCGGGTTAACGTTCACTTGGAGGCTGCCGATGCGTGAAGGAGGCAGGGGCGAGGCTTTCCCTAAGTTGGCAACGTCGGGGTTAACTGGGAGTGAATTGGGGGCGGGATGCTGGGAGGACAGGATCCTGAGCACCCTTCTATCTCTCTTCCCTTGCCTTGGGTCTCAGATTCTGGGAGGTCCAGATACGCCCAGTAATTCAGGGATGGGAGAAGTCAGATAGGGGCGGTCGGGACCCCAAATCCTAAATCTTGCCCCCCCCCCAAGAGAGCTATGTGACCGTGCCCTGGCTTCATCTGACCAGGTTGACAGAGGCAAGCCCAGAGAGGTGCCCCAACTGGGAGAAGGGAGGAAAAGAAACTAAAGCAGGTAGTACTGAAGTTAGACCAGAGGCAGAGAGGATCTTATAAAAAATGGGTGTTGTTTCCCTGCGGGAAAGCCCTCCCAGGAGATTGTCTCCCAGAAGCAGAGGCTCTGCCTGCCAGCTGGTCCAGTGGTCGGCTGGGACAAATGCTACCTCTCCCAAGAGGCCCAGGGACTCAGTCCTGGCCAGTCAGTACGCTTCTAGTCCTCCTCCCAACACCCAACACCCACCCACTCACTGGTCTTTGCTCCTCTCTCTCTCCCCCCCGTCAGAAAGGGAGACTCTTAGGGCGCCCGGGTGGCTCAGTCAGTTAAACGTCTGCCTTCGGCTCGGGTCGTGATCCCGGGGTCCTGGGATCGAGCCCCACATCGACTCCCTGCTCCGCGGGGAGTCTGCTTCTCCCTCTCCCACTCCCCCTGCTTGTGTTCCCTCTCTTGCTGTGTCTCTCTCTGTCAAATAAATAAATAAAATCCTTAAAAAAAAAAAAAAAAAAGAAAGAAAGGGAGACTTTTCCAACAGTGAAAGTTGGCAATTAATGCTCTCATCATTATAAAGCAGACACACAACCCTGGCCCCGGGATCCAACCTGTGACCATCTCACCCGACAATGACTATTCATTCCCCTTAAACACAGAGGAGGAAATTAACTCCGTTCTAATTAGGTGAATTTGCTACAGACACCAATTTTCATCTCGGTTTCAGAAAGTGTGATCATTTCAACTATTTTTGTTTCTCACCACCCTCCCCCATCCCTACTCTACTAACAAGTCAAGATCCTGCCAAGATTTCCTTGTAAATAAAACTGTCTGCATAGGGTGTGATTTTGAAAACAGGCTTCAGGGGGACAGAAGAGGGGCCTGCTTCTTTGTGGAAAGATGCCCCATCTGGAAGGACAAAAGGAAGCATGGGGCCCTGAGGTCAGTATCACTGCCTCCTCCCCACCCTCCCGGTATCATTGACTTGACCTGTCTTGGTGCTGGCTGTGGGAGACTCAGACCTCTGGGACTGGACCAGTCGCCCAGGAAGCCTGGGGTGGGGTGAGGGGAGGAAGGGCCAGAGAGGCGTCAGCCACTCTGCCGTGACGCCCAGCAGCCCTGGGCGGTGTTCTGACCCCAGCTGCCCTTTGGTTTCTTTAGCCCAGTGCATCTCTTATCAACAGTCCAACTCTGTCACCCCGTCGGGTAGAAGGAACCCCAGCAGGCTCAGTTCTCTGAACACTGAGCTCCTACTGAGTGCGGGTGACAGAGCTTTGGGAATACAGAGATAAACAGGATCCAGATCCTGCCCTCCAGAAGCTGTTCAGCTGGACACAGCCCGGGAAGTGCAGGGGGCATAGAAACCCAAAGGACAGGGTTCTTGAGGGTCCAAGGCTTCACAAAGGGTATGCCCCCAGAACCAGGCAAAGTGAGAAACCTGAAGGGAAGGCATTTTAGGCAGAGGGAACAGCACAGGCAGAGGCCGGGCATGGGAAACGGTATGGTATGGCAGGGAGCTACGAGCAACCCGGCATGGCTGCCCATGGGAGCAGGCTGCTTCCCGTGAAGAGCTCGGCCTGCAAGCGACGGTTTGAAGGGCTGTGAGTTTCCTGAGAAAGGAGCTTCAACTTTACCGAATGCCAATGGGGAGGCCTCGAAGGACTGTGAGCAGCAGAGTAATATTTAAAAATATCCTTCTGGGGGCACGCGGGTGGCTCAGTTGGTTAGGTACCTGGCTCTTGATTGTGGCTCAGGTCATGATATCCAGCCCCATGTTGCTTAAGATTCTCTTTCCCTCTCTTTCTGCTCCTCCCCCACTCTAGCGCATGCACTCTCTCTGTCTCTCTCAACTGTAAATATAAAAAGATCCTTCCAGGGGCACCTGGGTGGCACAATCAGTTGAGCAACCAACTCTTGGTTTGGGCTCAGGTCATGATCTCAGGGTCCCTGGATCAGCCCCGTGTTGGCCTCTGCGCTCAGCTGGGAATCTGCTTAATATTCTCCCTCCCCCTCTGCGCCTCCCCGCTGCGTGCTCACTCTTGCGCTCTCTCTCTCTTGCTCTCGCTCTCTCTCAAATAAATAAATAAATCTTAAAAAAAAAAAATCCTTCAGCTGCAATATGGAAAATCGACAGGAGGAGGTTGGCTTGAGCAAAGGAAGATGGGAGATGCCATCCAAGGAAGAGGTCGTGAGCTCAGCAGCAATTAGGGGAGAGGGAGGATCCGAGAAGTCTCCAGGAGGACACCTTGTTTCTCCGTCTGCCCTAGGAACGTTCCACCCGCACCAAAAGTATCCTAGGAAAGAATTCCCAACCGCTCACCGAAGCTTCCTTTCAGGAGACTGCTTCCCTTTCCCTGGCCCTCGCTGGAAGGAGAATGGCCATCTGGCCTTATCCAACCTCCTCCGTGAACCTCCGTTAGCCTTCAGGGTAGCCTCCGCCTCACCAGCCAGCCTGTTTCACCCCTCGGACCCAGGCAATCAGCAGCTCAGGACACCGTGCCCCCCAGCAGGCAGTGGGACCCCTCTGGGGGATGGGAGTGGCCAAGGCTGTCTGGAAGCTTTTGGGCCACTCCAGACTAGGATGACCTGAGGACTGGCACATTCAGGGCCACACTGGGGACAGAGGAGGGAATGGGCATTGGTGCCTGCTCACTTTCACGGAGTGGCTGCCGTGGGTCAGGCACTTGTTAGACAACTGTACACGGGCCCCGTCCTCAGAGAACCCTTGGTCTGCTGGGCGGTGACAGCAAACAAGGGCTGATTGGCTTTGACGGATACCCTGCTCTTCATTTTGTCAGTGCTCCACACCCATGACCTCTCTTGAAGTTCCTAACAAGATGCTCTTAGCGGCTGCAGCACAGGATCAGAGCCTGGGGGGAGAGCAGTTTGAGCTCCGAAGAGTCACACTCAGTTCAGAGATCAGCCTCGAAAGTGGGGGCAGCTTTAGGGGAGACCGTGTGGAAGGGTGTCTGGGTGGAAGGAACCACCGCAGCAAAAGCACAGAGGTAGGAAAGCCACTGACGGTGTTGAGAGCAGCTTGGAGGGTGAGCTCCAAGTGGCCAGGTGGTGAGAACCATGTCTCAAGAGTCCTTGAGTGCCAGGCTGAGGGGGGGGGACCTTGCTCGGGGGGGGGGGGGGGGCGATGGAGAAGCAGGGATCGCTTCTAACTTGAGCAGCATTTTAGGAAGATCAAGTTGGCCCCAGCTCAAGAGTGCAATTCAAAGAACACTACTGCAAGTGTCCATTATTCGCCAGACCCTGGCCGAGGTGCTAAGAATGCCAAGGGAGTAAGACCCAGGCCCTGGCCTCCTGGGGAGAAAATCAGATAATCCTCTGATTACAGCTCAGGGAGAAAAGGAAGGAGGGAAGAGGAAGAGCTGTTCGGGGGCTGAGACTCTAAAGCGCACCCACCAAGAGAGGGCGGAGTTCATAAGGATCTGATGCTCTGGGCTAGAACATGGGTTGCCAGTGGTGAGCCGGGAAAGCCCGGGGGAGCCCCTGGGAGGGGGAAGCGGAGTGAGGGGAGCCAAGGAGTTTGTGGACCACATGAGCTAATGAGAAGCCAGGGAAGGAACATTAAGGGCTATAATTACCGCCCAAAGCAAATGGCAGCGCAGAGCAGGGGGCGAAGGGGGGCTGATTTTCTCCAGAACTTCTCCGGCTTGGGCCTCTTTTCCAACAATAGTTTCCCATTCTGAGGTCTCCTTCGGTCAGGCATGAGCCCCTCAAGGCGCTTTCTCTCCCTAAAGCAAACCCAAACTGACCCTTACAGGCCCCTCTCACCACGTGGAGCTCTGATCTTCTGAGAAACCTGCAAACAGCCTGGAGCGGCCCGCCATGGATCTGCCTGAGATGAAGACGTGAGTTATTTTTGACTCAGATCCAAGCCCCAGCCCTGAATTCTTTTGTCTTCCAGGAATCCCCCCAGTCATGTTTGAAGCCTGCAAGTCCGAACAGCAGACGCCGCTCAGGGAGGAGACTGCTGCTTGGAATCCAACCACCCTCCGTCCCAGCTCCCACATTCTTCCCTTAATGCCCGCTGTCTTGGAGATCAAACGGCACAAGGCCCAACGCTGCTTTGCTTTCGTCTCTTCCTTTCTCACTCCCTCCAGGGCCCCCAATTTGCCGAGACGCTTAAATCATTACAGAAGGATGTCTAGGTTCACAGACACCAAGCCCTTCCAAAGAGAGGCGTGGGCTCCCAAAAGTGGATCTCAGAAGGGCACAGAGGAGACTCTCCCAGTCCCAAAATGTAGCCAGCCACATGTCCTGGGCAACGGTTGGCTGCTTTGCTGGCTCTCGGCTTCCTTCTCTGCCATCTCCTTGGGGCGTGGCTGGTCCCCAGGGTGCCACTTCTGGACTCTCTTTGGGCCTCCAACACTCTGTGGGACCTTTGGTTATGCAAGAGGTAGGTCGTGTCTCCTCGTGGGATCGCATGCACCTCTCTGAGCACGCCCTTCCTTCCCAAAGCCTTCCCTAAACCCTCCGGCCCAAACGGACCACTCCTTCCTCTAGCCAAGTTTTATCTTCTTTATCCAAGAATGTCTGTGCCTTGAAGGAGAGGATATTATGGCCTGTTCGGTTTTGCATCCATCACAATATGCAACACTGCGCACCGTAGGAGCCGAACAAATGTCTGTTTAATGAAAAACAGAGCATGGCTGTTGATAGGACATGAAGTCTAATTACAGAGTTATTACTCTCAGCCCCCAACAAGCAACCGAGTTTGATGTTATGGAGACAAGATCCTTCTGCATAATAAAAATACAATTGTATGCCTGCTGTCTTTATGTCAAAGTGCTTCTAGGTCTGTCATTCCCTTTCATCCCCCCAAAGCTGGCTTTTTTGAGGTAAGCAGAATGAGTCCAGTTGCCTCCATTTTACAAATGGGGACACAAAAACCCCTGGGCCCAGAGGAGGTCTGAGTCTCCATTCCTCTCACCAAATTTCTTATTTTAAGAGTGAAAGCGGGGGATGGGGGGTGGGTAGGAGGGTGAGGGGGTGGAAGCTGATGTGGTAAGTGCCCTTGGCCCCAACTACCGATCTTCCCCCCAGGGCAACCAGGCAGGGCTAAATCAGGGTGCCCAAGCGCAGCTTGTCCTGTCACAGGCCGGTATGTGCCAGGGGATGGCTTCAGCTTTAGGGAAAAAAGCCATCAGTCTGTTTCTCTGTTTTGTTTCTCTCAAGCTGCCTGTGCAGTCTCCCTCCCAGAAGGAGCGGGACAGTTTGCCTTCATTCACCCCTGCACAGTGCCGGCCCCGACGAGGGTGTTCGGCCTGGGAGGAAAGGACCCGGCCCCGAGGCCCAGGGTCAGCCCTTCCAATGAGCGTGCACTCCATGAGGACAAGGACTCACAGTAGTGGCCGTGAACCCCAGAACAATGCCTGCACCTAGAAAGCTCCCAAAAAGTCTTTGCTCAGCGAATAAATCTGCCCCACTGCTACTTCTCCAGGCCAAAGGAAGGCATCCCAGAGGTCAGAATTCTGCCCGGCATCTGGCCTCAGAGGGCTTTCTGGGCCTCCTCTGGGAAAGAATGTCATCCATCCCACACCTACTCCGGTGAGGGGCTGCAGTGAAGGATGCCTCGGGGCCCATGAGGCAGGCTTTCTGATGATGGGGACACGGCCACAGCCACAGCCACAGCCACCTGTGAACGGCGGGCAGGGGAGTGAGACGGTGGGCACTCAGATGTGCTTCCTCCATCTCTCAGCTGAGGCCCAAGTGAGGCGGTGTGAGAACTTCTCGGCGCACGTTGTAAATACCATCTGTCACACTGCCTGCCCAGACGCGGCCTTCCTCCCTGGAAGGAGAGCATTCTTTATTATTTATGCAGAACGCACCCTACTTAAGTGCTTGTGCCACCAGGAGAGGGAAAGAAAAGCCCAGAAGAGTGGAGGACTCCAGGGACCTGCCCCTCGGAGAGCAGCCGGTCAGGAGGGCTGGGCCATCTCAACTCTTCGGGGGATTAGGAGGCACACATTCTCCTCCTCGCTCTGCCATCAGCTTGCTGTGTGACCTTGACCAAAGCACCTGAACCCCATGAGCCTCTATTTTCTCATCCATAAACGTAGATGTCAGACTAGATGGGCTGTGACCTCTCCCCCCGCCCTGAAATACAGCTGGGTCCCTTGGACCCTTCTCCCTCCTGCTGCTTGCCCTCTGCTTCCCATCACCCCTCCCACCCAGGCCGGATGGGGGAAATACAGATCAGGATGTGATTCCTTAGTACTTGCGAGCAGGCCCAGGAGTCAGCAGACCTGCGTTCTGGTCCAAGCCCTGTCACTCTTTAGCCATGCGACCCTGGGGACTAAGAGATTGCGGTAGAAGAATCCATCTCAAAATCCCACAATCTCCGACTTTCCATTCCAAAACAGTGCCTATAAACATTTTTGCAGACTAAGGCTCGGGACACGGAGATGAATGAGACCGAGTTTCTGCCCACCGTGAGCTCTAGGACAGGTAGAGACGACATGCTAGAAAATCCTTCTGGCACAATGCTATCGGTGCTGAGTAGAGATGTATGCAAAGCATGGGGTGGCAGAAGGGGGGTCCAAGGAGGTGATGCTGGAGCTGGATCTTAAAAGACCAAGTAGGAGTTTGCCAAGTGGATGAGGGCTTGATGCGTTCAAGACAGAGGGAACTGCATGTACTAAGACAGGAAGGTGTAAATCCACATAGAAACTGCCTACTTGTTGTTAGGTGATGGGAACATTCTGGGAGTCTTAGCACTGACTGCTTTCTCTCCCACCCCGTTAGAACAATCCAGTACTCCCTGAGTTGGGGAGAGGGGCCTTATGATCGATGGCTCACCTTGGCCCCCGAGGCCATGAGGCACATCACCCAAGGGTATGAGAGACTAACAAGAGTCTCCCCTTCCATCTCCTGCCTTTATCTGTTCTCTGAACTAGAAGCAGTGAAGCAGGCTGGAAATAGGGGGATGGCCCAAGGTGACCCACAAATTTTCCAGCCTCGCACACCATCAGGCCGGGTCAGAAAAGGAACGTGGCTCTGTGCAAAATGGGGCCTGCCGGCTGGCAGTCAGGGTTGCAGGGCGTCCTCCCGTGTGTGGCCAGAGCACGTGATCGGTCCTACTGCTGTGGCAGCCTGTTGTGGCTCCTTGGGGAGCTGTCCAACTCCTCTGCAGAGAGCTGGAGTTAACCTGTCCCTTCTCCATGAAGGACGTCCTGCAACGGAAATGCGCTCAGTCTGGTTGCCGCAGCCATGGTCTGCGGCTCACGTGCCCGCTCTGCATACTCCACAATACATAAGAACAGCGCGGAGGAAAATGCATGCCTCCAAGACATCCATTAGCTGTGAGCAGCCTCCTAGGCTGCGAACCATGGGGTTAACCAGGCTCGGGGAAAGCCTATGAGGCACTGTAAGCATTCTGCTGGCTTGGCTTGCTGCAACAATTTATAGCCAAGAAAACAGGGCTGCAAGTCAGGGAAATACCAGAACCGCTGAAGGAACGGACACATTTGCCAGATGGTTCCTGAGGCACAATTGTTTTTGCAGAGGGACAGTCTGCAGAGGGAGGTCCTTTCCTCGGAGAGCAAAGGCGCCGGCTGATGGCTCATTCATTATCCTGGGGCTTGTTTGGAGGAGGGTGCTGGCTTAAAGCACACCCACGCTTGTCCTCTCCCCAGAACCTTGCAGCTGTGATTGCCTGAGGTTGAAGTGGTGATTGGGATTGGGCCTCTCCAAGCACTCCTAACTGTGTTTCTTTAGACACCTGCCACCTGTATCTTCTTTCCCAGCTGAAGCCCGCTAGTTCGTTTTCCCAGCGGCCGGGACCTTAATGTATCTGACTGCATTTAGTCAGATCCACAGCTTGGGCTCTTATGATGTGAATTCAGTGGTGCTACCAGGGCCGAACTGTGAGGCCATAGTGACAAGGCTGGGGAATGGTTAAGTGGGTTTGAAAATATGAAGAACAGGAAGGGCATCTTAAATTATTTGCTACATTAGCACAGAATTTTCAAGAACTCCTTGCTTTTGCTTGATCATGCATATGTCTCCCTGTGCCCCCCTCCATGAGCAGAAGCCATCTCTGGTTGTGCTAAACATTCCAGGTGGGCTGGTGGTCCTGGTCTGAGTCACGCAGATGCCCCCCAAAGCCTGGGTCATGGGGCAGATGGGGTGAGGGCGAGTGACCACGAAGGCAGCCGTCCGGCAGAGCCCCGGGGATGCCTTATCGCTGGTGGTCAGTGGGCTCCTCCCTGCAGAAGGACAGCATCCCTGTGGTGAGGATGCCTACGTGGTTGGGGACTTGTGATCATGTGTCTGTTTGCCGTAACGTCCGTGTTACATCATGACCTCCATAAGGACAGGATGCCTTTGTAATTGCCACGCTTTCTCTGTCCTCTAGTAATCATGCTGTCAGCCTGGCATCTAGGGGGTTAGTGGAAGACAGACATACTTATTCACAGACCTCCATTTGCGTCTGGCAGGATAACCTTCACCAAGTTAGTTCACGAGGCTCAACGGGACTCAGTTGCCTTGGATTTAAACGAGGCTAATGTGACACATCTTGCTAGGATGTAGATAAAAAGGATGGGGCAGTGCCTGGCACGAAGGAGCTCTCAGTAAGCAAGCGTCATTTCTCTCTCCCTTTTCCCCCTGGATACTCAATACATGGTGTTGAATCGATGAATAAATTATTTCAGAGATGAATACACTTTGGCATCTTTCTTGGATACATTCACATTCCAAAAAGCCCATAGATCGCAGTTGTTAAAAAAAAAAAAATCCAACACCAAGTAACCAAATTTGGTTTGCAGTTTACAGGCCCGAGGCAGCTACCCCTGTGGGGAGCGAAAGTGGTTTCCGACAGAGGTAGAAATACCTCTGTTTCTTTTTAAAAGGAAAATACTACGAACCTGCCTTGGGAAACAATGCCACAGGACTTTGTGTCTGACCTCTTTCATCTCTCCCTTTGACACAAGAGGCACACAGTTGGTGCCTAATAAATGCACACCAAAGGTTTGGTCTTCTGAGAGGCCTCCAAGTTGCAACACTGTCTGGGAACCACGTGGAGCCACAGTGTCCTCTAGTGGGGAAGACCGTCACAACACCCCCACAGGGCTGACCCAGACACACGAAGCCCCAGGCTCCCTAGAGGACCCAGGATCAGCCAGCCCCACAGTGCAGCCACCAGGACAGGCTTCCAGCTGGCTTCATGACTCGGAAATAGCAAACAACACATTCTCCAGGAAATGCTCTCCTGAACACATTACCCAGAGACAGCCATCACAGCCACATTTGTCCCTTAAAATTCATTAGGCATCAGTCAATTAGTGGGGTCTAGGCAATGATTCTAGGCTGCTAACATCACAAAAAGAAACCAGACATTTGCTGCCTCCGATGGAAGTACATAGCATCACCTTTGATGTATTTTTAAAAGTAGTCTCTAGGGGTGCCCAGGTGGCTCATTGGGTTGGGTGTCTGCCTTTGGCTCAGGTCATGATCCTGGGGTCCTGGGATCAAGCCCCACACCAGGCTCCCTGCTCAGCAGAGAGTTTGCTTCTCCCTCTCTCTCTGACCCTCCTCCCAGTCGTGCATGTGCGTGCTCGCTCTCTCTCAAATAAACAAAATCTTGGGTTTTTTTTTTTTTAAGATTTTACTTATTTATTTGACAGAGAAAGATAGCAAGAGCAGGAACACAAGCAGGGGGAGTGAGAGAGGGAGAAGCAGGCTTCCCACTGAGCGGGGAGCTCAATGTGGGGCTCGATCCCAGGACCCTGGGATCATGACCTGAGCTAAAGGCAGACGCTCAACGACTGAGCCACCAAGGCGCCCCTCAAATAAATAAAATCTTAAAAAAAAAAAAAAGGTAATCTCTACACCCAACATGTTGCTCAAACTCACAACCCCGAGATCAAGAGATGCATGCTCTACCGACTGAGCCAGCCAGGCGCACCAAGCTATGATACATGTTTTGCCACAGAACTGAAACTGAGCCGGGGCACCTGGGTGGCTCAATCAGTTAAGCATCTGACTCTTGATTTGGCTCCGATCATGTGTCTCAGGGTCCTGAGATTGAGCCCAGTGTCAGGCTCCACGCTCAGCAGGGCGTCTGCTTAAGATTCTCTCTCTCTCCCTCTCCTCCTGTCCCTCCCCCACTGCTGGTGTGCACTCTCTTTCTCTCTCTCTTTTTTTAAAGATTGTATTTATTTATTAATGAGAGACAGAGAGAGAGAGCGAGGCAGAGGGAGAAGCAGGCTCCCAAGGAGCAGGGAGCCCGATGCGGGACTCGATCCCAGGACCCTGGGATCATGACCTGAGCCGAAGGCAGACGCTTAACCATCTGAGCCACCCAGGCGCCCAAAACAGAGATCTCTTTCTCTTAAAAACAAAAAAGAAAAAGAAAAGAAAAAAAGAATTGAACCTGATCAAGTCTCTAGATCTAACCACCAATTTACAGGAAACAAATTGGCAGTTAACAAATTAATAAATTTACAGAGGAATATGTTGAACGGCACCATGGGAAATGCGATCAGAAAAATCCAGACTGTGGAAGACTCTGCAGGAAAAATGACCTGCTTTCTTCAGCAATATATTGCAAAGAGGAGCGGAAAGAGATGAACCTTTTTTGAGATCTTGATTTAAACAAAGTGAAGGGGGGAAGCTTGTTCAGATAATTTGGGAAACCTGAACACTGTATAGTTGATCTTTTTTTTTAAGATTTTATTTATTTATTTGACAGAGAGAGACACAGTGAGCGAGGGAACATAAGCAGGGTGGAGTGGGAGAGGGAGAAGCAGGCTTCCTGCTGAGCAGGGAGCCCTATGTGGGACTCGATCCCAGGACCCTGGGACCATGACCTGAGCCAAAGGCAGATGCTTAACGACTGAGCCACCCAGGTGCCCTGTATAGTTGATCTTAAGAAACTGTTCATTGTTTTTAAAGTATGAAGATAGAATTGCGGTTGTTTATTTTTTATAGATTCCCTATATTTTATTTTATTTTTTAAATATTTTATTTATTTATTTGCCAGAGAGAGAGAGAAAGCACAAGCAGGGGGAGCGGCAGGCAGACAGAGAGAGAGGAAGACTCCTTGCTGAGCAGGGAGCCCAAGGTGGGACTTGATCCCAGGACCCCAAGATCACCACCCGAGCTGAAGGAAGATGCTTAACTTACTGAGCCACCCAGGAGTTTCAAGATTCCCTATATTTTAGAGGTATACACTGAAATATTTTCAGATGAAATGATGTGCTGTCTGGGATTTGTTGGAAATAATTTCGGAGTGGGTGGGGGAAGAGACGAAACAAGGCTGTGGCCATGTTAACTGCTAAAGCTGGGTGAGGGGTACACGAGGGTTCATTACACTGTTCATTTGCTTTACTTTTGTTTATATTTGAAAATTTTCATAACGAAATGTAAAAAAAAAAAAAACCCTACTAGAAAACATTTCAACCTTGATTCTCCTCAAGAGAGTCCACAGGTGGGGCGCTCTTATTTGACAGAGAGACACAGCGAGAGAGGGAACACAGCAGGTGGGATGGGAGAGGGAGAAGCAGGCTTCCCGCCAAGCACGGAGCCCGATGCGGGGCTCGATCCCAGGACCCAGGGATTATGACCTGAGCCGAAGGCAAATGCTTAATGACTGAGCCACCCAGGCACCCCAATAAATAAAATCTTTTAAAAAAGAGTTCACAGGTGACTCCTTTAAGAGCTTTATTCTGCTGCCTCTCTGAGAAAACAGGAGTCCATTATTTGACAACTTCTGTATCATGAGGTGTTAGAGATTGCTTTCACCTGGCATGTCTGAGCACTACGGTCCAAATCAGATGCCATGCTTTCTAGATGCACTTCTGTTCTTTTATTTACTCCTGGGTCATAGAGTAGGAAGAGGCCAAGAACCCGTGGACGCTTCAACCAGTGCTCTGACTTGGGGGAGCCACACGCTCCCACACTCTCTGCAATCTCCAGATGATCTATGCGACCCTCTCTCCCTCGCAGTAACTTTTGACCCACAGCTTTCCAACACAAGGCACTGGACATTAGAGCGTCAGCGAGTGTACGGGCGGATCCAGCACTTCCTGCCTCCTCGCTGTCCCTCATCCTCCCCCTGCCATCAGCTTACATAAACACAGCTGTATCAGCAGCCCGTCAGCTGCCAACTCTCCTAGAAGATATTCGGCACTTTTCCTATTCGGGCTAAAAATAAGTCCCAGGCTCTCATGGGTATCCGCAGGTGGTGCGCTCACTCTGCCATGCTGGAGTTTTCCTAGGTTGCTGTAACTCAGAAACAGGGAATTACTTCTACCAAGTCTGGGGTAGAAGCTCTAGTTCTTCTTTGGGGTAAGGACTATCAAAGTTGAAAGGCGCTTAAGACCTGTCCCTTAAGGCTGTTGCTAACTGGATACTCACCTCAATCATGGCACCTGGCAGAGGGCGCTGGTTCAAGTCCCAGTCCTGCTCCTTAGCTGGTCTGAGACTGGTGATTCAAACTCCTTTAGCGGCAGTTCCGGTATATTTATAATGGGGGCTCTGACTCTTGGTTATGAGAATTAAATGATATGGAAAAAGGACTTTGGAAAAAGCTCCATAATATATGCTAATTTATCCACCTTTTTTATTAAACGCTCCCTTGACCCCCTGTGCCAACAGGCTCTCATTTATTCACTTAACAAATCTCATTTATCTAATTCACTTAACAGATATCTGAGTGTTCGCTATGTGCCAGGTCCTACGGTGCTAGGAACTGAGAGTGAACCAGTGAACAAAACAGATGAAAATTCTGCCCCCTCAGAGCTAACGGTGGGGAGACTAACAACTAGCAAAATTAATTAGATAAAAGGGTACAGTATGTAAGACGATGATAAGAGCTATAGAGAAGAGCAAAGCAAGGATTCATGCAATGCCTATATGAGCAGACACCGAAGGTTTAAAACTGGGGTGGAAGGGAAGATCTTACTGAGGTGACATTTGAGTAGGACCCTGAAGGAGGTGAGGGAAAAGATATGTGGACATATGGGAGATAAGCATTTCTGGCAGAGTTAAAAGCAAGTGCAAAAACCCTGGGGTAGAAGCATGGCTCATATATTTCAGAGCAGATGGAGAGGAGTGAGGGAAGGAGATAAAGTCAGAGAGGTAATGGAGGAAGTCAGATTAAGTCATGTAGGACCTTGTCGGTCATTTTAAAAACTATGACTTCTTATCTGAATAAGATGGGAAGCCACTGGAAAGTTCTGAACCAAGGGGTAGCATGTTAACATTTTAACATGTTGACAAAAGCCTGAAGACAGGCAAAGGTAGAACCAGGGAAGCTTTGAAGATATAAAAAAGACCAAAATTGAATGTGTAGAGATTAAAAATCCCAGGTATGTCTAGATGAATAATACACTGGATAAAATTAACAGAAGGAAAAGATTAGTGAACTTGAAGACACAGTAATAGAAGCTACTAAAATTAGATACATAGAGAGAAAAAGGACCAAAAAAATTAATGGAGTATCAGTGAGCAGTGGGACAACATCAAGCAGCCTAATATGTTTATGCTAATGTGTGTTTGAAGTCCCAGGAAAAGCAGGGAGCAGAAAAAAATATTTGAAGGAATAATGGTCATCAATTTGATGAAATCTATAAATGAACAGATACAAGAACCTCAATGAGCCCCAAGTGCAAGAAATATGAAGAAAATACGCAAAAGCACTTCCTAATCAAATTGATTAAAACCAGTGATAACGAGAAAAATCATAAAAGCAGCCTGAGGGAAAAGACACATTATACACATGGAAACAAAGATAAGGTGACAGCATATTTATCACCACCCACAATGCAAACCAGAAGGCAGTGGAGCAAGATCTTTAAAACGCTGAAAGAAAAATACTGTGACCCTGGAATCCTTTACCCAGTGGAAATGTCTTTTAAAAATGAAGGTGAAATAAAGACTGTTCAGACATAAAAGCTGAAAGAATTCACCATGAGCAGACTTGCACTATAGGATATATGTTAAAAGAAGACCTTCAAGTAGAAGGAAAATAATATCAAATAGAAATCTGGCTCTATACAGAGTTACAAAGAACACCAGAAAAAAATAGATGGGTACTGAATTATGTGTATTTTTTTTTTATTTAAATGTCTTTAAGAGGGGCACCTGGGCTGGCTCAGTCGGTGGAGCATGTGACTCTTGGTCTCTGGGTTGGAAGCGCAGGCCCCCACACTGGGTGTGGAGATTACTTAAAAATAAAGTATGTTTTATTTTTTTATATCTAATGGCTAATGACTTTTTTATTGTTATGTTAATCACCATACATTACATCATTAGTTTTTGATGTAGTGTTCCATGATTCATTGTTTGTGTGTAACACCCAATGCTCCACGCAGAATGTGCCCTCTTCAATACCCATCACCAGGCTAACCCATCCCCCCGCCCCCCTCCCCTCTAGAACCCTCAGTTTGTTTCTCAGAGTCCATCGTCTCTCATGGTTCGTCTCCCCCTCCAATTTCCCCCCTTCATTCTTGCCCTCCTGCTATCTTCTTCTTTTTTTTCTTAACATATATTGCATTAAAATAAAGTATGTTTTAAATAAATAAATAAATGTCTTTAAGAGATAATCAATTTCTTTCTCTTTTTTTAAGATTTATTCAGTCATTTGAGAGAGACAGCGAGGTGGGGAGGGGCGGAGGGAGGGGGAGAGAGAAACCTCAGCAGACTCTGCGCTGAGCACAGAGCCCAACACGGGGCTTGATCTCACAACCCTAAGATCTCGACCCGAGCCAAAACCAAGAGTCTGACGCCCAAACAACTGTGCCACCCATGTGCCCCACAGATAATCAATTTCTTTTCTAAGATTTTATTTATTTATTTGACAGAGAGCACGAGGAGGGGGAGGGGCATAGGGAGAGGGAGAAGCACACTCCCCACTGAGCGGGGAGCCCGATGCAGGGCTCAATCCCAGGACCCTGGGATCATGACCTGAGCCGAAGGCAGATGCTTAACTGACTGAGCCACCCAGGTGCCCTGATAATCAATTTCTTACAGCAAAAACAGTAATACTGAATCACGGGGTTTATAACATATGTGAAAATAAAATATGTGACAACGGTAACCCTAAGGCCAGGACAGGAGAAATGGAAGTATACAGTTACAAGGTTTTATTTTTTTGTTGTTTCTTTTTTTTTTTTTAGTATTGAAGTATAATTAACAGTGTTCTATTAGTTTCAGGTGTACAACATAATGATTCAACAATTCTGTACAGTACTCAGTGCTCACCATGGTAAGTGCAGTCACCATCTGTCCCGATGTTTCTACAATCTTATTCACTATATTCCCTATGCTGTATTTATCATCACTGTGACTTATTTATTTTACACCTGGAAGTTAGTACTTCTTAATCCCCTTTAACTATTTCATCCACAAGATTTTATTTTTATTTATTTATTTTTAAAGATTTTATTTATTTATTTGAGAGAGAGAGAGAGATGGCGAGAGAGGGAACACAAGCAGGGGGAGTGGGAGAGGGAGAAGGAGGTTTCCCGCTGAGCAAGATCCCAGGACCCTGAGATCATGACCTGAGCCGAAGGCAAACGCTTAATGGCTGAGCCACCCAGGTGCCCCTCATCCACAAGATTTTAATAGAGTATGTAAAGTGGTTATAATATCACTTGAAGGTAGATGGAGATAAGCTAAAGATATATACTATAAATCCTAAAGCAAGCACTAAAATAAAGAGTTATTGCTAAACTGGATAAAAAAATCACAATCTAATTATATGCTATCTATAAGAAACTTATTTTAAATAAAAGATAGGTTACAAGTAAATACTGATTCTGCACAACTTTTTCCAGATAACTTAAGAGGAGGGAACGCTCTTCAACTAATTCTACGAGGCCAGCAGTACCCAGACACCAAAATCAAAAAAAGACATTATAAGGAAAGGAAATGACACACCCATATCCATTACGAACATAGACTCAAACCTTTTTACAATTTTGGCAAATCAACTGCAACATATATGTAAAGGACAATACACCATGACCAAATGGGGTTAATCTTAGGAATGCAAAGTTGGTTTAACATCTGAAAATTAATGTAATTTACCACATTAACAGACCCCCCAAAACAAAACAAAACAAAAAACCCAAACAACAACAACACAACGATAATCTCAATTGATGCAGAAAATCATCTGACAAAATTCAACATCTCTTCATGATAAAACTCTTGGGGCGGTTTCTATGTTGAGAACAGACTGAAGGTGAGCAAAGGAAGAAGCAGGGAAACCATTCAGAAGCCCTATTACAACAATCCCAGCTGGAGAAAGACCAGGGTGATAATCTAATCACAGAGGCAGTGAGAGGTGGTGGTCAGACTCTGGTTATTCTGAAGGTAGTCCAAACAGGATTTGCTAATGGAATGGATAGGGAGTAAGAGAAAGAAAGGAACCAAGAAGGATGACTCCAAGATGTTTGGTCTGATCAACAGGAAGGATAAAGTTGCAGTGAATAGTGATGGGGAAGATGGTGGGGTTTGTTGGTTCTGGTAGGACAAATCAAAAGTTTTATTTTGGATGTGGTAAGTTTGAGATGTATGTTCAAAGTCCACATTAAGATGTCTACTAGGCAGTAGACCTATAAATCCAGAGACAGAGAGATATCACATATGGGCTCCAAATTTGGGAGTCTTCAGCATATGATTGGTGTTTAAATTCAGTAGAGCAGATGAAATCACCAAAAGTCTCAGAAAAGATAGAAAAAAATGTCAAGGCCTGTGGCCCTTTATTTTTTAAAGATTTTATTTATTTGTTTGAGAGAGACAGGGAGAGAGGGCACAAGCAGGGGGAGGGGCAGAGGGAGAGGGAGAAGCAGACTCCCCACTGAGCAGGGAGCCTGACCCCAGAACCCTGGATCATGACCTGAGCTTGAGGCAGATGCTTAACCGACTGAGCCACCCAGGCGCCCCAGGCTGTGGCCCTTCTATTAAAAGATCTGCTAAAGGAGGAAAGTCCAGCAAAGGAGATTCATGAAGAGTGGTGAATGAAGCAGAAAGAAAACCAGGAAAGTGTGGAAGCCAAGAAAAGATTCAAGAAGGAAGAAAATGTTGTGTCAAATGCTGCTGATGAGTATAAGATGATGGCTGAGAATGGACCATTGAATTGGCAATGTGGAGGTCATTGGAAATCTTGTCAAGAGCAGTTTCAGCATAATTGCACAGGCAAAAAGCCTGATTAGAGTGGGTTCAAGACAAAATAGGAAACCAATCCTTCACAAAGTGTTCCCAAAAATAATACAGGAGGGAACACTTCCCAAATAATTCTATAAGGCCAGTATTACTCTGGTACTAAAACCAGACAAAGACATCATAAGAAAACTACTGATCAATAATGCTTTATGCTATAGATACAAACACCCTCAACAAAATACTAGCAAACTGAATCCATCCTAAAGTCCTTTTTACATACAAATATCTCACCAGGAACAAGTGGGATTTATCTCAGAATTGCAAGATTGGTTCAACCTACAAAAACAATGTAATACATCATCTTAATAGAATAAAGGATAAAAACCTTTTTAGGATAAAGAGATCATTTAATAGACAAGAAAAAAGACCTTGACAAAACCCAACACCTTTTCATAATGAAAACACTTCAACAAACTAAGAACAGAAGGGAATTTACTTAATCTGATAAAGGACATCTATAAAGAACCCATAGCTAACAACTTACTTAATGCTGAAAGGATGGAATATTTTTCCCCTACGGCCAGGAATAAGACAAAGATGTCCATTCTCATCACTTTTATTTAATATTGTACTGGGGTTCTAGCCAGGACAATTAAGAAAGAAAAATAAATGGAAGAAATCCAGGTTGAAAAGGAAGAAGTAAAACTACCTCTATATACAGATGACATGATCTTATATATAGAAGATCTTAAGAAACACACACACACACACACACACACACACACACACACTATTAGAGCTAATAGGATAAGATTAATATACAAAAATCAATTTCATGTCTATACATTAATAGTGAATGGTCTGAAAATGAAATTAAAAAACAATTCCCAGGGGCACCTGGCTGGCTCAGTTGGTGGAGCATGAAACTCTTGATCTCAGGGTTGTGAGTTCAAGCCCCACATTGAGTGCAGAGTTTACTTAAAAAGAAAATTAAAAAAAAAGAAAGAAAACCATTTACAATAGCATCAAAAAGAGTAAAATACTTAGGAATAAATTTAACCAAGGAGGTAAAAGACCTGTACACTAAAAAGTACAAAACACTGTTTTGGTGGTGTTTTTTTTTTTTTAATTTTATTTATTTATTTGAGAGAGAGAGAGAGAGCACAGAAGGAGAGGGAGAAGCAGACTCCCTGCAAAGCAGAGAGACCGACTGGGGCTCGATCCCAGGACCCTGAGATCATGACCTGAGTTGAAGGCAGACACCTAACCAACCGAGCCACCCAGGTGCCCCAGTACAAAACATTGTTAAAGAAACTAAAGAGGACCTAAATAAATGGAAAGACATCCATGTTCATTGATTACAAGACTTAGCATTATTGAGATGACAATACTCCCAAGTTGATAACCATATTTAATGCCCTCCATAACAAAATCCCAGCTGGCCTTCTCCCAACCCTCACCCCCCAGAATCTGACATGCTGATCCTAAAATTCATATGAAAATGCAAAGGATCCAGAATAACCAAAATAATCTTGGGAAAAAAAAAAAAAGAACAAAGTTGGAGGACTCACACTTCCAGATTTCAAAACTTACTGTGCTACAGTAATAAAGACTGTGGGGTACTGGCATAAGGATAAACATACAGATCAATAAAATAGAATTGAAAAATAAACCCTTACATTTGTGGCCAATTGATTTTTGACAAGGGTGCCAAGACTATTCAGTAGGGGAAAGATAGTCTTTTCAACAAATGGTGCTGGGACAACTGAATATCCACTTGCAAAAGAATATAGTTGAGCACCCTAGCTCACAGAACTTATAAAATTAACTCAAAATGGACCAAAGACCTAAATGTAAGAGCTAAAACTCTTAGGAAAAAAAAACACAGATGTAAATCTTGGTGACTTTGAGTTAGGCAATGGTTATCTTTTTTTTTTTTTAAGATTTTTTATTTATTTGACAGAGACACAGTGAGAGAGGGAACACAAGCAGGGGAAGTGGGGGAGGGAGAAGCAGGCTTCCCACTGAGCAGGGAGCCCGATGCAGGGCTAGATCCCAGGACCCTGGGACCATGACCCAAGCTGAAGGCAGACGCTTAATGACTGAGCCACCCAGCCGCCCCAGGCAATGGTTATCTTGATAGGATATGATACCAAAAGCATAAGCAACAATAGAAAACAAAATAAATTAAAAACTTAAATGCTGGGGCACCTGGCTGGCTCAATCAGTAGAGCATGTGATTCTTGATCTCAAGGTCTTGAATTTGAGCCCCATATTGAACATAGAGATTACTTTAAAAAACCAACATATGCTTCAAAGGCTGCTATCAAGAAAATGAAAAGACAATTCACAGAATGGGAGAGAATACTTGAAAATCATATATGTGATAAAGGACTATTATCAGAATATTTCTAGAGGGGAGGGGGTGGGGGATGGGTTAGCCTGGTGATGGGTATTAAAGAGGGCACGCTCTGCCTAGAGCCCTGGGTGTTATGCACAAACAATGAATCATGGAACACTATATCAAAAACTAATGATGTAATGTGTGGTGATTAACATAACAATAAAAATTTTTAAAAAAGAATATGTAACAAACACTTATAACTTAATAAAAAGATAATTTTTAAAAGGCAAAGAATTCAAATAGACAAGTCTCTAAAGTGGACATACAAATGACCAATAAGCACCTGAAAAGATGCTTAACATCCCTCACCAATAGGGAAATGCAAATCAAAACCACAATGATATACCACTTCATACTTACTGGGATGGCTATGGTAAAAAAGATGGACAATCACAAGTGTTAACAGTGGGAAAGAATGGTGAGAATGTAAAATGTTGCAGCCACTTTGGAAAATAGTCTGGCAGTTACTCAGAATGTTAAACATGAGTTAAACCATGACTCAGCAATTCCAATCTTAGATGAATACTCAAGAACATTGAAAACATATGTCTACCCAAAAACTTGTATACAAATGTTCACAGTAGTATTATTTGTAATAACCAGAAGGTGGAAACAACCCCCAAATCCATCAATTGATGAATGGATAAATGAAATGTGGTATATATATATATATATATATATATATATATATATATATATATATCCATGCAATGGAATATTATTTGGCCATAAAAAGGAATGAAATACTGATATATATTATAACATGGATATACCTTGAAATCACACTAAATGAAAGAAGCTAGACACAGAAGGTCACATACTGTATGATTCCATCTATATGAAAGATCCAGACTAGGCAAATTCATGGAGACAGAAAGTAGATTAGCGTTTGCCAGGGCCTGGGGGGCAGTGACTGCTAATGTGTATGGGGTTTCTTTTTGGGGTGACTAAACGCTCTCAAGTTAGGTCATAGTGACAGTTTTACAATTTTGTGACTCTATTAGACACCACTGATATATATTAGGATCATACACTTTAAACAGGTGAATTTTATGGTGTGTGAATTATATCTCAAGGGTTTTTTTTTAAAGATTGCTTATTTATTTAGTTGAGAGAGGGAGGGAGTGTGCAAGCAGGGGTAGGAGCGAGGGAGAGGGACAAGCGGACTCCGCACTGAATGCAGAGCCCAACACGGGGCTTGATCTCACTACCCTGAGACCATCACCTGAGTTGAAATCAAAGAGTCGGATGCTCAACAGACTGAGCCACCCAAGCGCCACCCTATCTCGGGTTTTAGAAAGAGAATAGGAGATATGGGAGAAACTGTCAAGCAATAAAGGGAAACAGAGGAATGGGGACAAGAAGATAATGTTTTCAGATGGCAGAAATAACAATATGTTTGTAAAGAGAGATGCAGGAAGAAAACAGGTTGAATATGAAGGAGGGAGGGGGTGGGAAGGGAGAGCGAGAGAGAGAGAGGGAAAGAGAAGTGCCGGAGTAGACGAGAGGGGCTGGAATCCAGCGCTGAAGTAATGGGCTGCCGTGTGGACAGTTCATCTGCAATAACAGAAGAGAGAGCACAACAGATACATACAGATGCAGGTAGGTGGGTATGGGTGGTGTGCGAGCTTGAGGAAGTTCTTTTCCAAGTGCCCTCCTTCAGAGAGCTCAGTCTGTTTTCCTTGAACCTCTTGCTTATAGCCTCCTGTCTCAACACATGCCTTCAAAGCAAGCAAACTGGCTTCAAAGAAAATAAACAAGCAAGCAAGCACATTAATTCCCTCCCCCAGATCATTTACCATAGTAGCTTTTTAAAAATTAATTCTACCCCAAGCTGTTCATTCTTTTGCTCTGAGTTCTTTCCACAATGTTATTTATTTCTGTCATTTTAATCCATTTTTAAGATTAAATTTTATTTTATTATTAAAGAGTAATTCTTGCACAAATAAAATTCAAAAGGTACAGAAAGCAAATCAGTCTCCTACCTCTGTCCCTACTCCTCCTCCTCGAGGCCAGTTTACTGTATATCTTCCAAGAGATAATCTATGTATATGAAAGCATATGTATGTATATTTGCATATATATCCCTCATCGCTTTTAAAAACCGCAAGTGGTATCCAAACTTAATGTTCTGCATCTTGCTGTTTTCACTGAATATGTATCTTGGAGATTGTTTCATATCAGTACATATAGTACTGACTCATTCTTTTTCATAACTACTGTGATACGACAATTTTAAAATATGTTTGCAAAGTCTTTGATATTCCTTCCTTCAAGAGGTGGAGCTCGATTCCTAAGTGTGGGCTGGACTTTGTGACTCACATCTAATGAACTAAATATGGCAGAACCAATGTGTGTCCTCTGAGACTAGGTCATAAAGGACAATGCAGCTTCCCCCTGGTTCTCTCTCTCTTGAATCACTTGCTCTGGGGTAAAGGGAGCTGCCATGACACCCAAGCAGCCACATGGAGAGAGGACCGGGTCGTGAGGAACTAAGGCTTCCTGCCCACAGCCAGATGAGTGAACCATTTTGGAAAGGGATCCTGAGGTCTTACTCAAGCCTTCAGAATGACTGCAGCCCCGCCACTCTGGAAAACAGTATGGAGGTTCCTCAAAAAGCTGAAAAGAGAGCTACCATATGATCCAGCAATTGCACTACTGGGTATTTACCACAAAGACACAAATGTAGGGATCCAAAGGGGTATGTGCACCCCGATGTTTATAGCAGCAATGTCCACAATAGCCGAACTGTGGAAAGAGCCAAGATGTCCATCGACAGATGAATGGATAAAGAAGATGTGGTATATATACACAATGGAATATTATGCAGCCATCAAAAGAAATGAGATCTTGCCATTTGCAACGACGTGGATGGAACTGGAGGGTGTTATGCTGAGCGAAATAAGTCAATCAGAGAAAGACATGTATCATATGACCTCACTGATATGAGGACTTCTTAATCTCAGGAAACAAACTGAGGGTTGCTGGAGTGGTGGGGGTCGGAGGGATGAGGTGGCTGGGTGATAGACACTGGGGAGGGTATGTGCTATGGCAAGCGCTGTGAATTGTGCAAGACCGTTGAATCACAGATCTGTACCTTTGAAACAAATAATACAATATATGTTAAAAAAAAAAAGAAGAAGAAGATAGCAGGAGGGGAAGAATGAAGGGGGGGGAAATTGGAGGGGGAGACGAACCATGAGAGACGATGGACTCTGAGAAACAAACTGGGGGTTCTAGAGGGGAGAGGGGATGGGTCAGCCTGGTGATGGGTATTAAGGAGGACACGTTCTGCATGGAAAAAAAAAAAGAAAGAAAGAATGACTGCAGCCCCAGCCAGCAGCTTGTAACCTAATCAGAGACCATGAACCAGAACCACCTAACTACACTGCTCCCAAGTGTCTGACCCACCAAAACTGTGAGATGACAATTATACATATTTTTTAAAGGATTTTATTTATTTATTTGAGAGAGAGAGAGAGCTAGGGGAGGGGCAGAGGGAGAGGGAATCTCAAGCTGACTCCTCACTGAGCACAGAACCTGACACAGGACCCAATCCCACGACCCTGAGATCATGACCTGAGCTGAAATCAAGAGCCGGACGCTCAACCGACTGTGCCACCCAGGCCCCCCTAGGACTTTTCATATTGAAATGGGATGATAAAGGAGATAGGACACATTTGTTTTAAACATGGATAATTATGGGGGGCCTGAGTGGCTCAGTCAGTTGAGCATCTGACTCTTGATTTCAGCTCAGGTCATGATCTCAGGGTCGTGGGATCGAGCCCCACATCGGGCTACGTACTGGGTGTGGAGCCTGTTTGGGATTCCAATCTCTTCCCGCCCCCACCACCTGCTAGCACGCACTCTCTCTCTCCCTCTCAAAAAAAAAAAAATTATATGTATATATATGAAAAGTCCCTTGGCAGCCATAAAGTATGTCATGAATATAAAGGATAGTGCTTTCTTGTGCCATCATCCCCCTGCCTTTCCAATGATGATCAGCATATACACCGGAATTTGCTCAAACCACACTGCTCTGCAGAAAGTGTGGCATGTAGGCCTTTGAACCATGTCTGTCCTGGCCCATCTAGTGTGTTCTTATGTGATGATTTCCCTGGGAGAAGCTGATATTTTCATCTATGTTTCCACCACCAATTCCCTGGGCTAATGTATTTTAAGTTTTATTTTTTTAAAGATTTTATTTATTGATTTGAGAGGGGGAGAGAGAGAGAGAGAGAACACAAGCAGGAGGAGCAGCAGAGGGAGAAGGAGAAGCAGACTCTCTGCTGAGCAGGGAGCCTGACACAGGGCTCGATCCCAGGACCTTGGGATCATGACCTGAGTTGAAGGCAGACACTTAACCAATGGGGCCACCCAGGTGCCCCTAAATTTTAAGTTTTTTTCTAAATGTTTTCGCTTTGTTCAGAAAGTGAAGTCAGCTAAGAAATAAATCTGGTTCTCTAGACTTTTCTCTCTCTGTTCCTGACCTGGGCAGGCCTCTCAGCAATGTAGACAGGACCTGTCAACTGTACTCTGATGATGAAGATGAAAAAAAAAAAAAAAAGAATCTAGTCTTTTCCCTGGAGGGGAAAGCAGCTAATAGCATTCAGATATTTTGAGATGAAACTGTTACCATGGGAATGTTTCCCTATCTCTCCCTTAATAATGATGGGTAGAAACAATGATCAGTACAGCTCCCAGAATTCTAGAAACAAAGGCAACAAGGGAAGGAAAATGAAGCTGGAAGAACACATCCCAAAGAAAGGATCCATTAGTTCTGTCCAAACTCTGCCCTGGCTGCATCCTAGGAGACCGGGGCCGGGTGGGGTGGGGTGATTCCCTCAAGCAGCAGTTTTTCTCCAAGGTTCAGAGTTCCCATATAGGCTGGAGGTGGGTGATCCTGAGATGAGGGGTGGGGACAATTCTTTAGCATTGCTGGTAAGGGAGCTAAGTTGCTCTTTCGTTCTGTGCATGGGGCAGGGAGGTGGAGTAGAAAAACTCGAGACCTAACAAATTCTGATTCTTCTTCACACTTCTCCATTTCTGTCCTGGCAAGAGGTCAGGGTGCTTGGGGACCCTGAAGGCAGAAGCAGGCTGGCACAGACCTTTCCATCATGCAGCCCAGAATTTCCTATGCTGTATTGCCCCCTACAAGGGCTCAGAAATCATTTCCTAACCAAGAAGGGACAGGGTGCTACCTCGTCGCTCACCCTAAACTACCTACTGCTTGAAGCACTAGGGGTGCCCCCAGCTTACTGCCGGCTGGACTCCCGTTTCTCCAGTACCTTGAGAAGTCAAAGGACAAACGGCTCACTGATGAGCAAAATAGGTTATTTTTTGTGATAGGCATTTTTTACCCTGGTCTGCTATAACCCCATATAGGCTCTCAGAAAGATTTGTTGCCTTTTTTGTTTCTACTTTTTGAGAAGGGGCATCCCTAAATAGAGCCATCCTGCCTACAGAATAAATGGGATCCAACCTGCTAGCTGGGAATTTAAGCACTCATTTCAATTAGTGGGTAAAGATATGCAGATTGGGTGCTCCCTTAATGTAAGTGCCTCTTAAAATATCACCCAAAGAGGAAGTAAATGGATACCACCCCACCAAGCAGCCCTGCCCATGTGAGCTGACGTAAGGTGAGACAGGATGCCAGTGGACTGCCTATTCACCTAAACCCTTGTCTGTCAATTCTCCCAGACCTTAGGTTTGCTTGGAGTGTCAGAATCTAGGGATTTCCTTTTGTTTTTGAGATCTTCAGTTAAAAAACCAATGTAAGCAGCACTTGAACTGTTCCTTGGAAGTAGCAGGTAGAGGTTAATCCTTATAGGAATGCAGCTTAAAGACCAGAAACTTATTGGGTGGGGTGAACAACAGAGGACAGTGTTTTCCTTCTCTAAGCAAGCACCCAGTAAAGGAACACACAGCTGTTCCTGTCTCTCACAACTTCCAGAACCATATATTTTCGGTTCAAAATTCGTGATTCACAAAGAGAAAATCAGTTTAAAAATTTGATCTAGCATAAATATAAACTCAGCGGTGTACAGCAGGGAGCTCTAAAGATGGGTGGCCCCATGGACACAGAGAAACCAGCCAGCAGACACCCAAAGGCAAACTTCCTTGGCCAACTTCCCAGGGATCTCCACAGAGCTGGCTACATAAGAAAGGCTCTCTCTGGCAGATGACATGCCTCTCTTAATTCATTCTTAAAAAAAAATTATTTATTTTTTTAAATAAGCTCTACACCCAATGTGGGTCTTGAACCCACAACCCCGAGATCAAGAGTCACATCAACTGAGCCAGCCAGGCACCCCTTAATTCTTTCTTACTAACTACTGGGCAGGCAGAGCTTCTTCATTGGGCTTTGAAGGACGTTTCTGGCAAGTACTAACTCACTCCCAAAATGTGAATCCTAAAATGTGGCAGAATCCTGATTGCAACATAAGATGCACCTGGTTTATAATCTGGTACAAGTTTTAGCTGCCACTTATTCCTAACAAATTAACATAGCTTTCATGCTGCTTGAGATAAACACCTATTCTCTTCCAAGTGTATTATTACAGAGCATATTTTTCAAATTCAGCTGCTACTTTGACATTTTTTATATAAGTATATGTCTACATTTTTACAGACCATGCTAGAGAAAAACCCCTCCAAAGAGGTGATTGCTGATCTCCAGTCCCGGAAATATGAGATACACAGGCACTTGAATTCCTCCAGCCCAAGTGAAACTAAGTACTTCTTAGGAAAAAAAAATACATATATACTTACATACTTTTTATGTATAAGTTGTTCAAGGTCAAGTGGAACACGACTTCCTCCATAAAAATTTGGGGAGCTCTTCAACTTGAGAAAATTCCCCCTTTGTTTGAATTCCCACTGCACTTGATTTTACCTCCTATAGTTATTATTTTTCTGCCTGCAATAGACACTTATTTACACATTACCTCTTTAAAGATAAAAATCTTCCAATATAGCACCTCCCGCCACTATAACTCTTTCATCTTTATTTCTCACACAATTGGCCCTGCACTTTATTTTTATTTATTTTTGTTTCAAGTTTTTGTTTAAATTCTAGTTACTTAGCATATAGTGTAATATCAGTTTCAGGAGTAGAATTCAGTGATTCATCACGTACATAGAACAGCCTGTGCTCATCACAAGTGCCCTCCTTAATCCCCATCACCCATTTAGCCCATCCCCTGCCCACCTCCCTCCATCAACTCCTCAGTTTGTTCTCTATAGTTTGGAGTCTCTTATGGTTTGCCTCTCTCTTTTTTTCCCTCCCTTCCCCTATGTTTACCTGTTTCGTTTCTTAAATTCCACATGAGTGAAATCATATGGTATTTGTCTTTCTCTGACTTATTTTGCTTCATATAATACCCTCTAGCTTCATCCATGTCATTGCAAATGGCAAGATTCCATGTCTTTTTTTGTTGTTGTTTAAAGATTTTATTTTTAAGGAATCTCTACACCAACGTAGGGCTCAAACTTAGAGCCCCGAGATCAAGAGTCCTATGTTCTACTGACTGACCCAGCCAGGTGCCCCCACATCTTTATCCATTCATCAGTTGATGGACATTTGAGCTCTCTCCATAATTTGGCTATTGTTGATAATGCTGCTATAAACATCAGGGTGCACGTTCCCCTTCAAATCACTACATTTGTATCTTTGGGTAAATACCCAGTAGTGCAATTGCTGGGTCATACGGTAGCTCTATTTTTAACGTCTTGAGGAACCTCCATAGGGTTTTCCAGAGTGGCTGCACCAGCTTGCATTCCCACCAACAGTGCAAGAGGGTTCCCCTCTCTCTGCATCCTCACCAACGTCTGTTGTCTCCTGCAGTAGGAGAGAGATTGCTGAGCTCAGGCTAAGGAGCCTCGTTGATTAGGTGACTTGAAGAAAAGCCCAAACCCCAATTCTAAGGCCTGGGGCCACTGGATCCAAAGTATCTGAGTCCCTGCCATCCTGTAGTTGATTCTGCTGGGGCCCCTCCACACAGCTCAGTTGTCAGAGCCCATCTCAGCAGGAAACATTTAGGTTTCCCTTTAGTTTTTATCTCCCCACTCAGTCCAATATGTTTCACTGACTTCCACAGAGTTTTAAGGCGAATTGCCTGGTTTTGTTTATTTGTCTGTTCATTTGTTCATCCAAAACATATTTATTGAGCACTGACGATGTGCCAACTATCGTTCTAGGCCCTGAGTACACAGTGATGATTTAAGATACCCTGACACTGGTCTTGGCAATGATTTTTAGAATCTGACTCTAAAAGTAAAGGCAACATCAAACTAAATGGGACTACATCGAACTAAAAGTTTCTACACTGCAAAAGAAGCCATCAATTAAATGGAAAGGCAGCCTACAGAACAGGAGAAAATACTTGCAAATTATATATCTGATAAGGGGTTAATATCCAAAACATATAAAGAACTCATATAACCCAATGGCAAAAAAACAAAAACAAAAACAAAAAACATCCAGTTAAAAAATGGGTAGAAGATCTGAATACACATTTTCCAACAAAGACACCCAGTTGGCCAACAGGCACATGAAAAGATGCTCAACATCACTCATCATCAGAGAAACGCACATCAAAACCACAATGAGGTATCACCTCATACCTGTTAGAGTGGCTATTATCAACAAGACAAGAAACAACAAGTATTGGTGAGGATGAGGAAAAAAGGGAATCCTTATGCATTGTTGGTGGGATTTTAAATTGGTGCAACCACAGGGGCGCCTGGCTGGTTCAGTCGGTAGAGTGTGTGACTCCTGATCTCAGGGTGGTGAGTTCAAGCCCCACACTGGGTGTAGAGATCACTTAAAAATAAAATAAAAATCTTAAAAAAAACTGGTGCAGCCACTATGGAAAACAGTGTGGAGGTTCCTCAAAGAATTAAAAATGGAACTACTGTATGATTCAGCAATTCTACTTCTGGGTATTTATCTGAAGAAAATGAAAACACTAACTCAAAAAGATATACTCACCCCCATGTTCACTGCAGCATTATTTATAATAGCCAATATATGGAAACAACCTAAGTGTCCAAAAGATGAACTGATAAAGAAGATGTACACACACACACACACACACACACACGAACACTATGCAGCCATAAAAAAAGAATGAAATTGGGGGTGCCTGGGTGGCTCAGTTGGTTAAGTATCCGACTCTTGATCTCACCTCAGGTCGTGAGGTTGTGAGTTCAAGCCCTGTTTTGGGCTACATGCTGGGTGTGGAGCCTACTTAAAAAAAATTATTACAGTACAATCCCAATTAATAAAAGTAGAAGAAATGATAGAAGTAGAAAATGTGGCAAGTATAACTATTCTGGGCAAGATCAGTATTAGGCACTATCACAATGAGATACCACTTCACACTCACCAGAATGTTTACAATAAAAAACAGATAAGTGTTGGCAAGGATGTGTCGAAACTAGAACCCTCATATATTGCTGCTGAGGATGTAAAATGGTGCAGCCACTTTGGAAGACTACTTGGCAGATCCTCAAAATATTAACACAGAGTTACAGAAGGCCCAGCAATTCCACACCCAGGTATATACCCAAGGGAATGTGAAAACATATCCACTCACAAAAACTGTACACAAGCTCTCTCTTTTTCGCCGCCATCCTGCTCTGCGTGGCTGGCTGCTTCTCGCCATGTCTTCTCACAAGACTTTCAGAATCAAGCGATTCCTGGCCAAGAAACAAAAGCAGAATCGTCCCATTCCCCAGTGGATTCGGATGAAAACTGGTAATAAGATCAGGTACAACTCCAAAAGGAGGCACTGGAGAAGAACCAAGCTGGGTCTGTAAGGCGTCACACGTCATGAGATGACACACCTAATTGGCATACATATTTAATTAAGCTGCGTGAAGATCATGTGTTCTGTCATTTTGTAAACATCCTTCCTACCTGGCCATAGACTTGTCTTATCATGGAAATGATTTTTCTCTCTTGACTATGCCTCTGCACCAGTAGGTTGGTTCAGTAATAAATGTGAGACCTCTCGGCTCTACTACTGTTGTGTTTCTGATTTGCAAAGTACTGAATTCCCCACCTGTCAGATCATGCACAGCACTGTCAGAACTTCCTGCAGTGATAGAAATGTCCCTTGACAAGCAAGTATGTAAAGTGTGGCTAGGGGGTGCCTGGGTGGCTCAGTGCCTTAGGCCCAGGTCATGATCTTAGGGTCCTGAGATGGGGCTCCCCACTGAGCAGGGTATCTGCTTGCCCCTCCCCTGGCTCGAGCTCTCTCTTCTCAAATAAATAAAATCTTAAAAAAAAAAAAAACTGTACACAAATGTTCATAGGAGCATGACTCATACTAGTCAAAAAGTGAAGGGCACCTGGCTGGCTCAGCTGGAGCACACAATTCCTGATTTCGGGATCATGAGTTCAAGCCCCACCGTTGGACGTAGAGTTTACTTAAAAATAAAAATTAAAAATTGTTTTAAAAAAAGTAAAAGCAGGGGTGCCTGGGTGGCTCAGTTGTTAAGCGTCTGCCTTCGGCTCAGGTCATGATCCCAGGGTCCTGGGATCGAGCCCCGCATCGGGCTTCCTGCTCCATGGGAAGCCTGCTTCTCCCTCTGCCACTCCCCCTGCTTGTGTTCCTGCTCTCGCTCTCTCTCTCTCTGTCAAATAAATAAATAAAATCTTTAAAAAAAAAAAGTAAAAGCAATCTAAGTGTTCCAACTGAGAACAAAACCAAAATGTGGTATGTCCATACAATGGAATATTATTCAGCCAAAAAAGGAGAATGAAGTGGTGATATATGTCGCAGTGTAGACGGACCTTGAAAACGTTATTGTACGTGAAAGAACCACTCACAAAAGACTACATATTGTATGACTCCTCTTATTTGAAATGCCCAGAACAGGCAGACCCTATTATTATTTTTGTAACTTGTAAAATGTTTCAAACTATTTTGAAATAAAAAGTTAAAAATATATATAGTCAAGGAGCTCAAGGAGATCACCCAGAGACAGAATAGGTAGGGTAAGAAAACCCAGGACAGAACCTTGGAGAACACTAACACTTGAGAGGTTCGGCAGAGGTCCCACAGCCAGCCAGAGACTAAAAAAGAAAGTAGTCAGCAAGATAGGAAAGTCAGCTCTTTGCGCCACCTGCCAAGGCAATAGGGGGCTAAGGGACATTTTGTTGGGCCCAATACTCAAGACAACTTAGTCAAGGCATTTCTCAGATACACACAGGGGAAAAAAATTGGCTGCCACCCAGGCCTCCCCAGCTCTCCCAGGGGCAACGGTTGAGCTCTGCTCAAGCATAGGAGGAGCAGAGCCTTGCCACCCAGCAGTGCTTGCTGTGGGGACTATTCTCTTGGGGAAGGACGAAGGTGAAAAAACCAGGGGCAGAGCTCAATTGAATGTACACAATGATCCCAAACTTAATTTTATAGGGAGGGGAAGACAGAACCAGAAAAGTCAAGTAATGCACAACAAACGTGGCAAAGTTGAGATTCAAACTCAGGCCTTACCTCTTAAGTCCACGCTTTTATACTCTTGCACCTGCAACCCAGTGAATTCCCAATACCACGAAGAGATCACTTAGTTTCTAGAGCTGCTCGTCAGTGTCTCTGCAAGAACAGCAGTGACTGAGTATCGCTGCTTCTCAGGAAAGGGTTGCATAAGTCAAGAAAATTAAGTTAGACACAGGAGATGGACAGGTATTCCCTTGGGTACTCTAAGAGCAGGCAGGTGCTCGGCAAGTGGGGCAAAGATCTGAAACTTGGTGCGCGGCCAGCAAGGCAGAGCCCAGCAGGACAGAGGCGGTCAGCTACTTCAGGTTCAGTTCTTCAGTGCCAGAGGAAAGGGCAATCTGCAGACACCTGCCTAATACATCCCTCCCCTGCTTAAACCCTTTAATGGAGCCTCCAGAGACGGTAGAAGAGATGGTCTCTGGACAAAACACAGGTGAGGGCTGGGGAGCCATGCTGCGAAGACAGGGGTGAAGTGGACAGATGTATCCTAAACAGCAAGACTCAGATCCTGGACACTGGCAGCCTGGCCTCGACCCTCCAAAGACCTAAAGGATAAGGAGCTGTGAGGGCAGGGTTTTAGAAGGAGCATCTGCAAAGCATCCAACAGAGCAAGTGAGGTGCATTGTTAGAACAGAAAGATCTCTTTGGGGTGTAGTCAAATGGGAGAGTGCAAATTTGGAGGCAAACAAGGTCTGGGTCAGGTCTGCAGGGCCTTGTCAACCACTTTGCGATTTGAATGTTATCATGAATAGAAAAGAAAGACCTAAGTCTGCTAACCTTTTTAACAGACCCATAATTTAATTACTCTGTAATTTTAACCACTGTTAACTTAGTTTTCCAAGCACATTGTAACCTCTTTGAAGGCAAAGACTGTGTGTTGAACTACTTTGCCCCAAATGTCCAGGGAGCAGTTCTGACTTCAGCATGCACTGGAATCCCGGGGCGGGGGGGGAAGGGGGGGTGGTTGTGAGCACCCATTTCGCTGGACGCCAACTTCCAAGTTTCTGAGTCAGCTGGTCTGGGGTGGGGCCTGAAAACTATTCCTTACAAGTTCCCGAGCACTGTGACCACACTTGGAGAATCTGTGGGCCGGGGGGAGTAAGAGATGAGAGGGAAGCGGTAAAAAGAGTAACTGGATGTGTTACACTCAGCCGCTTCAGGTCTAGACGGTACCCAGAAGTGGCTGGGGTGCATGCAGGAGGCTGGACTCACAGAAATCCCACAGAGGCAAATCAGAGAAGCAGACATCAAAGGAGTTAAGTCAGTGACAAAATGTTCTTCTTAGGCACTTCCCCCTCTGGTAAAGCCTCTGTTCCAAGGTACTTTTCTACTTATAAATAAAAAGAGAAAGCATTTTAAAAAAAAAATTAACAATTTAAGAACAATTAAACAAAAATCAGAAACAGCGTTTTTAAAAGAGTAGTTACAGCCCTACTTCCCTCAGTAATCTATCCCTGAAATAAAACCTGCACTCCTCTAAATAGATACCATCAATTACCTGGTGACAGCTACCAGAAGTGAAGGCAATATGCCTCAGAGGAACTGAAAGTCTTCCAGAAAACTTGCTTTGCCCACTTTAACCCTTCTTAGTAATAGAAATGTCAAAATGCCATTGGTTTTTTCTTTCTTCTTAGGCCTGGCTTTTAAAACGGAACATACTGCAAATTTACCAAAAGTAAAAAGTCAAGTCAAGTTGTCAAGGGCTGGGTCCTATAGTGGAAGGAGCACTGAGCTGGGAGTCAGGACCTGGGTTCCAGTCCTAGCTCAGGCACAGACTAATAGTGCGGCTCTGAATAAGTCACTTCTAACTCTTTGTGCTGTTTATTCTATAAAAGTATGGTGTTGGACAGATGATATCTTGGTCTATTTTAGCTCTGATAATTTGACTTTAATATCTAAAGAAATAAGAAGCATTATCACACTGTCATGCACACAAGGGGGCCGATCACCCAGAAAACCAGAGGTCATACTAAACACTCTTGTCGGATTCTTTTTTTTCTCCTACTAAAGATTTTATTTGAGAGAGAGAGAGCATGAACATACAAGCGGGGTGGGGTGGGGGGGGACAGAGGGAGAGGGAGAAGCAGACTCCCCTCTGAGCAATGAGCCCAACACAGGTGATCCCAGGACCCCGGGATCATGACCGGAGCTGAAGGCCGACACTTAACCAACTGAGCCACCCAGGCGTCGCTCTTGTAGGATTCTTTTACTTTCCAGGTGTGCAATTACACAATTGCACAAATGGAAAACAAACATGGATAAAGTACCAAAAGAATAGCTCCAGGGAATTGCTCCTAGGAAGTGAAACTGATATTCTCTTTAGCTGTTTAGGCCACACTGCCCTCCAAGGTGAGCCTCAGCCCCGCCGGAGCACTACGTTCTGGTGAATAATACCATCGGCAAAAGTGAAACAAGTGAAACACCTCCCACAGATCCAATCTTATTTTCCCGGCAAATAAATCAGGACTACAATACCTTCAAGTTCTTTCTAATATCAGACCTTTTCAAATTCCAAAACAATCAGGTAAAAAAAATTTTTTTTAACTACTAGTAAAAGCTGCTATGCATTTATTACTATACTTTAATCAGTTATACCAGGCATTGGTCAGATCTGGCCCACAGCCTGTTTTTATACAGCCCTTGGACTAAGATAGGTTCTATGTTTTTAAGTGGTTAAAATATTTAAAAATATTTATTTTGTGACAAATGAAAATGATACGAAATTCAAATTTCCATGCCTATAAACAAAGTTTTATTAGAATGTAGTCACGGTGGGGAGCCTGGGTGGCTTAGTCGTTAAGCGTCTGCCTTCGGCTCAGGTCATGATCCCAGGGTCCTGGGACTGAACCCCACATTAGGCTCCCTGCTCTGCGGGAAGCCTGCTTCTCCCTCACTGTCTCTCTGTCCAATAAATAAATAAAATCTTTAAAAACACAAAATAGAATGCAGTCATGGTGGGGCGCCTGGGTGGCTCAGTCGGTTAAGTGTCTGACTCTTGGTTTCAGCTCAGGTCATGATCTCAAGGTCATGAGATCAAGCCCTGCATCTGGCTCCTAGTTGCTCTTGGGGAATCTGCTTGAGATTCTCCTCTCTCCCTCTGCCCCTCCCCCACGCACATGTGTGCTCACTCTCTAAATTTTTTCTTTCTTTTTTTTAAAAGGATGCAGTCATGTGGGGCACGTGGGTGGCTCAGTTGGTTAAGCATCTGCCTTTGGCTCGGGTCATGATCCCAGAGTCCTGGGATTGAGCTCCACGTCGGGCTCCATGCTCAGCAGGGAGTCTACTTCTCCGTCTCTCTCTGCCCCTACCCCTGCTCATGCTCCCCCTCTCTAGAATAAATGAAATCTTTTAAAAATAAATAATAAAGGGATGCAGTCATGCCCATTTGTTTTGTCTGTGGCTGCTCTTCTGTTATGACAGGGTGGAGAGCAGCAAAAATTTCAAACATATTACTATCTAGCCCTTTACAGAAAAAGTTTGTGACCCATAAGTTATTCTACCCCATGTACACCCACATGATTCTAATAAAAACTTCCAAGGTTTGTCTGATTATAAAAGATTTAAATATAAACCACGAATAGGAAAATCCTAAAAGAGGAAAAAGTGATCATGTGGAATTTGATTTTTCCAATGTATATGTCTAAAGATAATACTGGCAATGCCTCCTTGTGGGTATACATCCGACATACAGCTTTCAAACCCAGAACAAATGGAAAGCCCTCAAGTTCACTGTCTGACTTCTGCAACAGTCTATGCTAAAGGAGAAGATAAAATCTACAGAGCAAAACACTACCCCTAGAAAATACATCCAGAAACCAGAAAGGTACTAGGAAGTTAGGAAGTGTTTCCTAATGACATCAAAATCTTGCTTTCTGGTAAAGGTGTCCATACTTTGAGCCAAAAAAATTGGGGGAAAAAGGTTTTGAATAGTTGGCGTGTGCCACGGGCATTTTTGAATTTGGGATGCACTAAAGAGATGTCAAATTCGTCACTCTGATCCTCCTCACAGGTCAGAGACAGAAGTGGAAACAGAGCTGAGGTTCAAACAGGTTAACAGACATTCATTCTCACAGATGGACTTTTGATAAACAGAGTTAAAAAGACAAGAATTACTTGCAAGTGTAGAGGTTTTAACAAGTGGGGCTGTGAAATCTGGAGACTGGGGTTTTTGGAACAGCCAGGCTACCTGCGTGGAGCACTCTCATGCCATAAACATTAAATAAATTTAGCATCTTGACGTCCTACTTTCCAAAAAGTACCTAGTCCCAAATCAGCTTCCTAAAAACACATGGACTATTAAAATTTAAAGGACAATGCCAAATAAATGTGTTAATGACAACTTGGTCACATACTCATTTTTAAGATTTGTACATATATTTTATTTTTTTAAAGATTTTATTTATTTATTTGATAGAGGGCAAGAGCAAGAGCAGAAACACAAGCAAGGGGAGTGGGAGAGGGAGAAGCAGGCTTCCCGCAGAGCAGGGAGCCCGATGAGGGGTTCAATCCCAGGACCCTGGGATCATGACCTGAGCCGAAGGCAACTGCTTAACCGACTGAGCCACCCAGGCGCCCCAGTTTGTATATATACTTTAAAGACACTTTTATGTTGATTTTTACTAGTACAACTCAGACAAAAGGGGCACCAAAGCTAACACCAGTTGAATTCTCAGGGCCTATTTAGGAAAGATTTATACTCTACGAAGAGTTTGAGCACTTACCTCTGTTCTCCCTTTGCTATTCATTATTCAGTTGCCTTCCCTTCAGGTCAGAAAAATTCTCATTTCATTCAGGACTGGCTCATCAGTATGTCTCCTCCTTGGTACTTTCTCCTGATGTACAGATATGCATAGATACCCACAGCCCTCCTACCTCTTCTTTCACGGGTCATTTCAGAATGGTTATGTGCCCCCCAAACTCCTAACACCCACTGCGCACTCCACTGTAGCATTTATAAGCTCCAGCAACGTGGGACATTACTCATTTTGTCGTCAAATGTAAAAGAGAGAGGCATGAATGGCAAGAAGCAACAGAGCCCTGATGTGCTAAGTAAGGTTAAGTTACTACATTATGCCATAGGACCACAAACCTTCGAAGTGGTGTTTCTTCACATGACTGCCTCACTATTCATTAAAATATTGTAGCAAGCCGGGGCACCTGGGTGGCTCAGTTGGTTAAGCGTCCGATTCTTGATTTTGGCTCAGGCGTGAGTTCGAGCCCTGCTTTGGGCTCTGTGCTCAGCAGGGAGTCTGCTTGAGATTCTCTCTCTCTGTCCCTCTGGCCCCCCAATAAATAAATAAATCTTTAAAAATATATATATTGTAGCAAGCAGCCTCAGAACCATCCATTTAAGAGAGAATGCAATTGGTGCAAAGTGAAAAATTTTCTTTCCAATCCTCAAGTCCCTACTTTCTTCATTTCCCCTTAAGTGCTCTTATAGCTTGCATCTTCTGAGAGTAAACTGTAAAAGCCAGAAGTCTATTACTTTATTTATTCACATATTTCCCCACATTAACTGGTCCCTAAAGTGAATGTGAAATGAAGAAAATATCTGCATGACTCGGTCGGTTACAGAGGAGAAACCAGGGAGCATTCCCCCTGCAAACCTGCCCCGCCTGCACTCACTGACAGTCCAGGAAGGCTGCTAGCCTTAGCAGGGGGACGGGGTCAAGAGCAGGTGAGACAGGGCGGCTGCCGGCCTTCCTGCCAATCGGACACTTGCGCTTCAAATGAAAAGATTAAGAGAGAAAAGTCTACATATATTAATGTCACTTTCCACATCTTGGCAAACTACCTTCCTTCCTCAGTTTCTCACAAACACATCAACCTATAAGGTGTATCCATTTGGGTCTCAACAGGGAAGAACTTGGAAGGCAAGAATGGACTGTCATTGGAAGCTGTGTAACTGACACATCTAAGTAGGAGACTCCGAGAAAATGAAAATGAGCAGTCGCCAGATTTTTGCTTAATTTTCCTTCCTTAAATTTAGAATGGAAATGGGAAGTGGGGGGACAGGCAAGTACGCAGCTAAACACGGCACAGGTTATTTTACAAGTGTAGAGCTCGTAAGGTATGCTGTTTCCAGCTGCTCAGGGAGTGTGGTCTTTAGACGTCCATCAGAACAGCAAAAAGGAAAAAAAATCCATGTTAGAGGAGCAGGTAAACACGTACGTCACAGCAGAAACCACATGAAGCTAGGTATATGCGAGAGAAAACAACTGGCCTCCTCGAAGAATAGATTTGCCCACAACTTTAAAATAGACTTCCTCTTCTATATACAAATCATACTTGTCCTCTTTCCTAATGAGTATTATCTGCTTGAACAAAAAATAATTTTCAAGGTAAGAAAGATAGAAACCAGAGGACTCCATTCACACCTGTACAGAAATATTTACTTCGTAAGACAAAAAACTCAAGAGCATGGTCCACAGCAGTTATTTATTTAAATACTCGAAAAGGTTGATGATGGAAAAAAAGTAGGTTTATCATGAGAGCTTATGTTCATTAGATTTATTTTACCATTTAAACAAGTGCTGCCTCCGGGTTATCCTAGCCAGACAGAGAACACTTTGACACGTGCAGCCACTCTAAGACGTTATAACAGACACGGCCGTTATCAAATGATGTACACTGGGGGAGGAAGTTCAGTAGTAGTAACGGTGACTGTTTATTTAAACTAAAAACATTGATAATATACAAATCTTTTTTCTCATTTGATTGAAAGGGCTATAAAATTCCACATACAGACAAAGGAAGCAACATAATCATATAGGTAATGCCCCAGCTAACTGCCTTTAACTCACTCCTTCCTTCAAGAAGCACTTCACTCAGCTATGCAACTTTCTACACGGCACGACAGCTTTGAGGCTGGCCTGCCAACGAGTGACTGAAAGAGAGGTGTGAGCCGACTGGGACGCATCTGTTTTTAAAAATGGAGAGAAAATGGCAAATTGTGCCTGGTGTTCTTTAAAGAACCCAAAGGATCGTTCTGAGTAAAATGTGAAATAAATAAGTGATCCATGAGTAAATACAATCTCTGAGCTGACTTAGATCTAGGAGAGTGGGCCAACCAAACACTAACAATACCATGTAGAAACATCTAGAAACATCATTTCTAGAATTTAGTTTGGGAGACCATATCTTGCCTGAATATGTACATTATTTACAAAATATTCCCTTTTGGCCTCTGAAATTTAGCCATTTTAGTTTGGCTGTTAAGCTCTTTCTTTCCATATGCTAGCCAATACTGCAGTTATAACTATCATTAAAATACTCTTATGCATGAATTACAAATATTAATAAAGTAACTCTGCATGTATAAATATCTCAATATTTCTAGCAGAATTTAAAGCATACATAAATACATAAAAGTATTTGTTTTTGGTAGGGCCAGTATTTTTTTTTTAATCATCGCTGTTTCAACAATGCTTTGTACATAGCAAAACCCAAAACTGCAAAAACAGTAGCACCAAAACTTGCTCGAAGCCAAAACGTGGAGCTCTTGAGGTCAGCTTGTGTCACGTGCCTGTAGTCAGAAAATATAATTAATGTTCAAAACATGATTAGTATGAAAATACCAATTATATTAACAGTCTACTTTTAGGGAAGTATTAGCACACTTGTCAGGCTAATTGCATACAGTAATGCTTACCAAAAACATTTATCAATATAGCCACATGTACATCGCTTAGATAATCATTATCTTAAGACATAATGAAGACATTAATAAAGACGAATGTCTTTACAATTAGCTACTACTTGGGAGTAATCAACATCTAAAATTTTAGACATTTTCTTCACATGGGAAATGGAGAATGTAGACAAATCAACCTACTACTTTTTAATCCCACCACGGTCCTTCAAAATGAGAGGTAGAACCAAGATCTCAAAATTTTGAGAGTCCATTTCATGGAACTTAATATGTGATCTCCTGTGCCCCGGAATCAAAAGCTATCATGTAAGCAGTTAAGTGACAAGTGACCATACTTTTCTAAGAGCAATGCTCAAAATCAACTTTGGAAACACTGAGCCCCATAAAAATTTACCAAAAAAATCCCAAAGGGCATGGGGAAGATTTACCAGTTCACATTAATTGGGTTACTGCTGGTTAAAGAAAGAAAATTAAAAAAAAAAAAAACCCAAAAAAACCAACCCTGATATTAGTCAGACAGGCAGTGACAATGGCATGAACTAAAGGACATCATGTAACATGATGGACTGAAAGGTAAATGACATAAAAGAAGCCATATTATGCATGACAAGAAAAGGGACAGCCTGTACCACAAACTGAGTTTGTGAGCATGCTCAGTTAATGACACTGCTAAGCACCCTCAAGAGTCTCAAGTATGACAGCTTACCAGAAAGAGGATAACGCTTGAAAGCAAAAGCTGGAATATTTTATTCAAGTGTCACTGGAGTTTTAGTTAAATGAGCACAATTGAGGAGATGTAGAAAACTTACAGAATTAGAGCTCAGACTGTCTAGGTCAGGTTATTTTACAACTAAGAAACAAACAGATTTGAAGCAAAAGTCAGACATCGTTAAAAGACCAGGACACTGACATATGCAAAAGAGTTAAGAGCCAAGAATATCAACTGTACAAAACGACTTTGCCTCAGTAATAGAGTGACGATCGGATTAGTTATCACAAAATGCAATCTGCCCCTCCTAGAAACAAGTCTATAATACAAGCCAGGGTGTTCCATGCTTATCACCATGGCAAAACAACACCCAGCACTCCAATTTCTTATCCTCCCCAGTTCCTTAAAAAAAAAAAAAAAGAAAGAAAGAAAAAGAAAAAAAAAATCACTCCTGACATATTATTTTACAAAAGCAAAGTGATAACACAGGTTCATTCCACCTTGTGAGTTGGTTCCTCCAACAGGCAATGTTTTATTGATCGATTGATTTCAAGTTAGGGAAGAAAATTCATAGGTTTCAGTTTTTCCAGTTGGAAAAACCCCAACAAGGCCAACCCACTGGTTGTGGGAAATGTTACCTGGCTTCAAGACAAAGTGGACCATGGGATGACTCCATGAAGACAGAATCTTCTACAGAGCTGACGGCGTGCACCTGGTGAGTAATCCTGCCTTCGTCCTTGGCTAACATCATGGCACCCCACTCAGCTACCCGGGCTCTTAACCTTTTATACACATGCACACAGTTTGCAGTTCACAGCAGAGCTCACAAAAGAAGGGGACTGAAAATAACATCTCTCAATTAAACATCCCACACAGAAATTGAGTTGCCACCCTAATATGATGCATCTCGTGCTTTCTATATTTAAAATAAATGTATTCTGTAACAAATTGCCAAACTTCCAAAAAAAAAAAAAATCTATGGGTACTTTTTAAAAACACTCACATACCAGACAAGAAAACCTAAGGCTGTTATAGACATTCTCTATATATCCCTGCGAGGCTGGTCCTGGTAGGTCTGAAACACTAAGAGAAGCCCTGGAATCCAGTCCCTGAACAGCACCTGTCCGTAGGTGGTGATCATGGGTATTCATTCAAAATGAGGCTAACAACTATTCATCACAAAATGTACTGATGCTTCTGACTGCAGACTACCAACAACTGCAGACATACATCTGCAAAAAATTGAGTCCAACACCCCAAACTCAGGGACTATCAGAGACCTACAATGAGAGTTTCACAGTGTGTAACTCCAAATCAACAGAGATGCATAGAATTTAAAGTGAGAACACAGGCTAAAAGGGCAGTAAAGCTTCTGCTTTGGCTTTGGTCTCGCTCTGATTTTTATGCACCTTCACTGATGGAGGATTTTTAAAAGATTCTTTTTTTTACATTTATTTTTTAATTTGTGGAAGAAAAGGACTAAGATTAAAGCTAGCTGTCATCACATTAAAGTCAGTCAAAATGACTTCTCATAAATATTTTTCAAGTCTGGAATCTGTTTCACACAGCTCCCTTTGTTGTATTTTAAGCAAGAATTACCATTCATGAAATAACTTATTCTGACTTTATTGCTTAGTTTACTTTTGCATTTCAAGATAGTAATCACTGTTTTCCACAAGCTATAGTATAGCCTTCCATAGGCAGAACAGCAATTCATATTTACATATGAGAAACAATACAGATACATGGTGAAGACATAGCCAGTTTAAAACTTAAGGCAACTATTAACTTGTAATGACTCCATCAACCTTAGAGTGGTTATTTAAGACACCTATAGACCTGGGAAGCTACTTAGAGACCTATTTTATGCCGTTAGCATGTGCATTTAAAAGCTGCACTAACCAGGATCTCTCTGTATGAGAACGCATTTATAATGGATGGCACACCTGTCACTGCTTAGCTGACTGACAGCACCTGAACAGAGAACAGTGTGACGATCTTAATTGTGTTCCATACATATTGAGAAGTGAGCCATGTTTGTCATTTCAGGTCTCAAGCTGAAGCAGAGTAATAGTTTCATAAAGCTGCTTCCTAGTTCATTTCAAAACTCAAGCAAAAATAATTCTTCCACAATTCAAAAGTATAAGTTTTTCAAAATGACTCACATAAAATATCATTTTAGAATAAATTATCTTATGGCATACTTTTCTCTTTTTAGTTTATTTTTTTACTGTCAAAAAGGTAATATATGCTCATTATAAGATACAAAGAAAATAAAAGTAGGAAGAAAAAAAATGACCTAGAGTCCCATCACCTAAGGCAACTAATTAATACTTAGGGTATCTCCTTTTAGACTTTTCCTACATGTTTCTTACATAGCTGCAAACACAGTGTGTATACTTTATAAATTTTATATCCTTTTAAAAATTTACTATTATGTAGGACTTTTTCACAAATTACAGAAACATCATTTTAAACAGCTTTATTATATCTGATTCCCCTATGGGTGGCTGTCTCCATTTACTGGTGACTATAACTAAAGGGATGAATATCCTTCTACATAAGATTTTTCTCTGTATTTAGTATAGTTTCCTTAAGAGACTTCCCAAAAATGAATGTTACAAGGTCAAAAATCTGTGTGCATGTGTGTGTATAAAGATTCTTTTTAAAAAACCTACTGAGGGGCGCCCAGTGGCTCAGTTGTTAAGCATCTGCTTTCGGCTCAGGTCATGGTCCCAGGGTCCTGGGATGGAGCCCCGCATCAGGCTCCATGCTCAGCAGGGAGCCTGCTTCTCCCTCTGCCTCTCCCCCTGCTTGTCTCACTAGCCCTCTCTCTGACAAATAAAATCTTAAAAATAAAAATAAAATCTATTGATATAACAGAATCACATTTTCCTTCTCTATATACAATAATTTAGGTCAGAAGTATCTCTTTTTAGAACATAAGAAATAATGATTAATGCTGGAATATAATCCTTAATTAATCATCTGAAATTTGTCAGAGCTTCTAAGTTCTGAGATGGAAAATTCTTCCATATTGGATGCTGGCTTTCTGCTTAGAAGTGCTGAGGGCTCATATGTCAATCAGATGACAAGCGCTTTTGTTTGTTTGTTTGTATTTTTAAAGTAGGCTCCGCGCCTAATGCGGGGCTTGAACTCACAACCTGGCGATCAAGAGTTGCATGCTCTACTGACCGAGCTGGCCATGCACCCCTACGCTGCTACTTAGTAAGGCAGAGAGAAGGGGAGGTTTCAAACTTCAGGCAATAAAGGCTTAAATTAAGAAATGTCTGTGTAAACAAGGCATATAACAGAGTGACCACAGTTCCTATGTACCTTTGCACAGAATGCCTTAAAGAAGGCATACAAGATACTTTTGATTCACTCTGCAATTTATGACATATATAAGAACATGAGTTAAAATCTTTATTGGTTCAATGTATTTGACCAATAATAAAAGGAATGGTATCAGTTACAATATTTAGAAACAAAATACTCAAATTCTAAAGGGCTCAATGGAATTAAACCATTCTGGCTATTCCCATATAGGGCATTTTTAATATTGTTTTTTATAATGTGTCCCAGGACTTTATATCTGGGGTATATAGACTATATTGCAGAGACCTAAAAGTCTGCAAAAATTAGAATTGAAGGAAGGGGGAGAATCCAGAAAGGTCCAGATGTCAGTTGCAGGCTCTCATGAGGAGGAAAGAAAAGTTCAGTGGAGCGAAATCAAGAGCAGCACTGAGACTGCGGGAAGAGCAGTCCCACCAGGCACGTTTACCACTCGTCCCATGCAACTTTGCAGAAATAGATGTGAATTTCCTAGATTGCATTCTTTTCATCTCACTACCCGATCCTTTCCAAACCCAAAGCAGAGGTGCACAGATGCAGGAATATGAATGTTCTAATTTTATAATTCTATCCACATATGTATTTCAAGTAGGAATTTTTAAGTTAATACTTCGCAACCGCCTACCTAACTGTAACACATGGAACCTAGTTACTAGGGCTCATAGACAGTACATACAGCTTTTTCCTAGTTGCAATTACATAGCTCAAGTTGAAAACTGTACTGAGGTCACCAAAATTGTAGTTAAGCGTTCTGTTTTTAAATATTTCACTTGCTTTTTAAAGCCTTCTGGGCCTCCCTTTTTTTTTTTTTTTTAAGATTTTATTTATTTGAGGGAGAAAGATTGAGCTCAAGCAGGGGGATTGGCAGAGGCAGAGGCAGAAGCAGACTCCCCGCTGAGCAGGGAGCCCAACACGGGGCTCGATCCCAGGACCCTGGGATCATGACCTGAGCTGAAGGCAGACGCTTAACTGACTGAGCCACCCAGGTGCCCCTGGGCCTCCCTGCTTTTATTCCTCCCATTGTTTTCTTGGTGTTTTGTTTTTGCCCGGTGAAGTATCTTTTACATTCATTTCTAATAATAATGCCATTACTCTTAATAATAATTTTAATAATGACAATTCTTCTAATTGAACTAGTAGGCATGAAATCTTTTAATAAGGTATTTCTCAAGATAGGTCAAGAAGTCAAAATATTGTATTCGAAAAAGATGAACTGCAGCACAAATCGTTAAGAAAGCTGTTAACTGAGGATGCCTAAATAGTAACATACTTTGGAAAAGGACCTAAGTGTGCATCAATGTCAAGAAATGCTTCACCAAGCATTAGAAGAACCAAAATTTATAGATGATCGTAGAGACATGGGAAACACATAATATCTATATGTTACCTACTGATACTTAAAGATCAGAACAGGCAAACTCCACCTTGTGGCATCCTTTAATATTCTAACCAACGGCAAAAAATTTAAAACGCATAAGCAAGCAGCAGCTTACTTAATGAGAATCTATTAACATAGCTCTTGTATAATTTTAAACATGACTATGTAACCTAATTAAAAGAAAAGCCTTGTAAGGACCTTGATACAAGGGAACATAGAAGTTTCATATGAAACTAAAACACAGGACAGACTTTGATGGATACAGTAGTTTACTATAACTTAATATCCTAAGAACTCTTACATTCCCTGAAGACTCTCTAGAACATTAAGATTTCTAGGTACCTATCCTCTTCATAAGGCAATCCTATGAAAAGGCAGTTCATTCACTGTGACAATAGTAAAATCCTTTCTTCAAAAAAGGGGCTCCTATTAAGGAACAAGTTAGGTGATTATTAAAGCAATATGGGCAAATAACATTAATAAATGGCTTAAAATAAATGCCACATACACCCAATTTTAAAAATGCATTAAAAAAATTGGGCAAAAAATTCAATGGGTAGAATGACTGTCCATCATACCTTTGGGTCACTGTAAATACTCACTGTGAACTATGCACTTGGTTGCTAAAGTAAAATGCTGCTACTGAACTTAAGAAGTAACATGAACAAATAATTTATATGGCTGATGCAAATAATGGGATGAAAGAAATCCTAAAACCAAAATATGTATTAAGGAAAATCACACCAAAATAATAAATTATAAAATAAGCAATTTTGATTAAATTATAGATTAGGAGAAGTGGGAGGATTACACACAGAAATTAGCTGGGATAGGGACTGAGAGGAGTTAAAAAATGACTAAGTGACACAGACATACAAATTAAAATGAACACCTAAAGGAAAGGACAAACTAAAGTCCACAGCACACTACGGTACGGTAAAATCGTCATGCAAAGTAGGAGTCTTCTGAAGTCAGAAGAATAAATACTTGATAACTAAAACCCTGGGTAGTTCAAACCAACAATCCAGCTCACTCCTACATAATCATTTTAACACTTTCAGATCAAAAAGGTAATTTAAAATATAATCAGAAGGTATATTCTCCCAGTGCCATAATTTACACTATTTGAAATAGTGTAATAGCATTGCCAAAGATTAAAATCATCTGACCAGATATTAATCATCTTCCAAATGTATTTAAATTCAAATAATTCCAGTTATTCATAAACTGTTCTAAAGAAAAACAAACCTGTTCAGATCACTAGGGTGAGACCATAATTACTAGAGAACAAAGTTACATGTCAGATACATAGTTTAACACTTTTCTCACATCTTGAAATAAATATATATTCAATTACATTAAAAAGAAAAAATTATTACTACTCTCTACTTAAAATATGTAATGTCAGCAAATAAGCTCAAAAAAAGGGGGGACAATATTTACTGGTCAAAGACAGACAGCTAGGGAAAAAACGGATAATCTCAGAAATGAATCGGTGGGAACTGCCTAAATATAAATTATTAGGCTTAAATCCTCTCATGATCAGGTTATAGCACTTCCTTTTGTAGCCTGAGGAACTAAGGTTACTGAAAACATAACCAAAGTTTAAGGGGAAAAAAAATTTTTTTTAAAGATTTTATTTATTTATTTGACAGCGAGAGAGAGAGAGATAGTGACAGCAGGAACACAAGCAGGGGGAGTGGGAGGGGGAGAAGCAGGCTTCCCGCTGAGCAGGGAGCCCGATGCGGGGCTCGATCCCAGGACCCTGGGATCATGACCTGAGCCGCAGGCAGACGCCCAACGACTGAGCCACCCAGGTGCCCCTAAGGAAAAATTTTTTAATAACATAGTATTTAGAAAGGCACTTAAAGGCAGGTCCTTATCTTCTTCATCTTCATATTCTACCCCGGCTCACAACAGGATCCTATCTAAAGCAGGTACTTAGGTATTCGAGTGAATCAATCACAGAGGCAGAGGGAGGTAAAGGGAGAATGTGGCCTCAAACGTGTACTATCTCTGGAAGTGATTGATTTCAACAACCAACATGTTAACAAGCACACTAAAACAAGACATTAAATTTGAGATCAACATGTATGTACCAATACCCATCTATTAATTTCTTTGCAGACACTGAATGAAACTTTTTGCTTAAATAAAAACTTTAAAACTACTCTTTTATACTTCTAAATCAAACACGAGATGTGGCAGATTTCTAAAACCAGAGACTTAAGTCTTAGTGTTGAGTGAGACTCCTCCCTACTGAATTACAGTGAAAAATTCCTAAGTGACTTTTACCCAATTAAGCAATCCTTTTTCTGCTTTATAACGTTAAGATTTATCTAGCATGGGGAACCAATAGTGACCAACCACCAAAGGCTGCCACAACCTGAGGGATAGTAGAGAAAGGAGGCAACCTTAACACCCCTGACTTTTTCAGATTCTTCATGTAAAAGGGAGTAGAACTTGGTTGGTGGGAAGGGGAAAGAGACAGTTTCATTCCTTGGGTGTATGTTTTTCTTTTTCTTTTCTTTCTTTCTTCCTTTTCTTCTTTTTTATTCTTTTGCCTGCAATTTCACAATTCTAGGTCATATCTGAAGACTGAGGTTGCAAGCTGGTGGTCTGTAAACATGTTTTGTCCTGATCAGTACTTTTAAAGATTTAAATTTACTTGCCATTATTTGAATAGCAGGAAATTTCACATAAAAATCCTGATGTCTAGTGTCTCATAGAATCAGAAGACCTGGCAACAGCCGGCCTGGACAACAACAAATGGCCAGAGCTAAGTCGTGGCTGCCTCTTTTAGACAGGGCCTGGCACAGTCCCTATGTCTCTCACTTCTCATACTTGGCCACCTTCGTGCATTGACATTACCCATCCAGATCCTGTAGGTACCTAAGTTCTGGGGCTCCACCCCCATCTCCCTTGTCTACATCCTTCTGTAAACTAGGGAAAACTTCAATACAGAACTCCTAAATTTCCACTGTACTTCTATAAAATTTTGACATACTACAAGGAATCAGGAAGGAGTTCTTTGAAAGGTACACTGGTTTCCCTCCTTATCTTTTTCATTCATTCCATTCTTGATTACTAGATGTTGGGGATGTATGCTGACATTACCATTAAATTAGTTCTAGTTTATAAATTGATATGACAAGATATGGTGATTTGTCTTCAAAGATCATTGTACAGAGTACTTTACCATGAGCAAGCTCTTCCATTAATACACACCCAACCTTTTCCATTTGGAAGCTGACTAAACCGACCTAAGAATAAAATTGTCACTAAAGATGCAGACAATGAATCAATCTGCAAATATGGACACTCAAGATCTTATAGGATAAGTAAAATAGATGGTTTTTGATTAGCAATTATTAGGAGCCAAGGTGGGTTCACCGAGAATAAGACACCAAATAGATGTCACTTCCTATTTAGATAAAATTACTACATTGGTGGATCAGAGGAATGTGTTAGAAATTACATACTGATTTCAAAAAAGCCCTCTGTGAAATCTCTTGTAAGATAATAAGATAAAATATGGACTGGATAATAAAATATTTTTAATTTATAGAATAATCTTTCTCCAAGAATTTTAAACCTGTGTCATTGGGAAAAGGGATCTCCAAGGGAATACTTCAGGGCTTGCTGGCTTTGGCTCCCTCTCTCTCTCCAGTCTCTTGGTATTCAACATTATTTTTATCAATAACTTGAACGATAAAGAAGACATATCTACCAAGTTTGCAAATGACACAATGCCAAGAGAGATATATAATGGGACAAATGACAGAAATAATATTTGAAATGACTGAGCTAGAACAAATGGATCAAAAAGAAGAATATGACATTTAATAGAGATACATATGTATCTGTGTTTAGATTCAAAGAGTCAAGTACACAATTAGAGAGGAGGGGATGCTGCCTTAATAGCACCTCATATGAAAAAAAAATCTGATTTCAACGAACCCCAAGATTTATATGTACCAACAGTGGGGTGGGGCTGCTAATGTTACTTCATGCAGCAGACAGGTGCTGTCCTGACTGTGGAACAGGACTTGTCCCATCACACCTGGAGCACTGCTCTCCATTCTCAGTGGCACCTCTTTTAAGAGGAACTCTGAAAACCCAAAGGGCTTTCAGACGAGGACAACCAGGACTGATGAGGTCACTAAACCATCTAATTTAAGAAGAGGCTGAAAGAAATGGGGATGTTCTACCTGGAGAAGAGAAAATTAGGGGAGACATGATGGCCGTCTTCAAATGTCTGAAGGATTGCTAGGTTGAAGAGGGAGTAGAATAGTCGTATGTTGTTCTAAAGGGCAGAACTAAAACTAAAGGAGAGAAAGTTATAGGGAAATCATTTTAGTTAAAAAAGAAAAATAAAGAGCAAAGGCAAAAAGCAAAAACCCTCTCCAAGGAGGAAAGCCATCAGCAGATAAACAGTACTCTCCACAGGAAGGCTTTCAGGAAGGCGTTCTGATGGGAGGTTAGGCCAGATGAGTTCTGGAATCTCTTCTGACTCTACCATTTCCAACACCGGAGCTCCTGCATGTTGTTTGGTTTGAACTAGCCTTGCATTTTCTCAGACAGTTGTCATGAGAGAATCTGTGTTACTACTTTCTAAGATGCCATTCAGAGGACAGAGGCAGAACTTTACCACCAAATTGGTGTGGCAGTCCCTTCAAAGCAGTCACCTGAGACGGCTGCATTCTTATTCCAGAGCTGCTAGTGCTCAAAATGTCATCAAAACTCTTTTTAGAATGCCTTGAAAATCAGTTTCTGACCCACACTAAATACAGTCTCACTGTTTCATAGCTACATCTACTACTTTTGCTGGTGGACACAAACTATCCCACAGCTAGAGCCTAGCCTCCAGTGAGAGGCCAGCAGTAAGACAAAGAAGGGACCCATTTCTAACCAAAATCTGTTGAGCTTGATCAGCTCCCAATGACAGCTGAATGTCAATTTCAAAGCACTCATTCATGTTTAGATACAAAAGTTTACAGTAGATACAAATTAATAGTACACAGGCTCTTCAATGCTCACAGAATGTAAATCTGAGCAATGGAAGCATGACCAGAATAAGAATATAACCTTCCAAGTTCTTTGCTTTGAGGGGATGTAAATATCCTGTTTGTTTGTTTTTCTTCCCTTTCTAAAAAGCATATGACTTTCTAAACATACTTCATGTTTTGGGCTCAATTATAAAGACCTCAAAAACTAGTACTACAGACCTTTTGTTCTTGCCCATATTCCTTTGAATCCTCAAAGTTGGCTATCGTTCTCATTTCCAGAAGCCATGCTCTTTCAAATAAACATTCCAGGTACTTAAAATACAGAGATTTTTCAAACCCAAGATACTGTTCGCATGAGTATGGTTTTAATTAAGTTACATTAGTTGAACGTAAGTGAGTACAGTTTCACATTTGGGATCAATGTGTCTTTTCGTTACTATGAAAGTCCTAATCTATTTCTACAGCTCTCAGCCAAAAGATTTTAATCTCCCTACACATATCATCCTGTCATATAAACGATACTTTAACGATACTTTCCTTCATGAAAAAAGAAATCCAAAATCTTATTTTATAGTCCCCTAAAAACATCATCACCACGGTGAGAATTTTAGTGGAAGTTAGTTGGGCATCGGTTGGCTTGTGGTCTTTGTAGTGAGTATCTGTATCATAAATAGTTATCCACTTTTTTTTCTTTTGTATTTTAACAGAATGCCTGGTACCCAGTAAATAAAGTTAAGAACCTGTTAAGAACTGCAGTGAAGATTTTGTTCTTTACAGATTGCAGCAAGTCTGAGTTGAGGAAGTTCTGACAGATGCAAAATGTACACCTGTTGCAGGTGCACATACAGCGTAACCGGGCATGGCTGCGAAAACACACAGAAGGACAGGAGTTGAGTTCTTACTTACAAATACGGCACAAGTTAGGGTGTGCCAACTTAAAAAAAAAAAAAGATTTAGGCATAAGCAACACTAAGGAAAAGGACAGTGTGGGGCATGCTAAAGTTGTGCAGAATTCCACATTTACCAAAAATACAATAAACAGCAATAGCTCCCTCCTCCCTCCCTAGAGAAAACCTAAGGAAAATTAGCTAACACTCTTGGTTTTTTTGGAGGGGGGATGGAATTACTATCACAAGCGTTTTAGTGGAACAAGTATGCACAGCAATAGATGGCACCCTCATGTAAACTAATAAAAAGAAAAACGAAGTAAGCCACAGCACCCGCCAAAAGGACAAAGTTTGCCAGCATTGAAATAACCATTCCCTCCTCCTCCCCCAGTGTACACACATGCCTGAAAACCAGGAAGGAGAAGAGTGACAAATACACAAAAGGGTCAAAAGACGAGTATATTCAACCCTGAGGAGATATGAACAACATCGTCTTTAATTCATCAAGCACCCTGGCTCCCAAAGGAAATCAAAGTGCTTCATAAATTTCCACTTGAACAAAATAGAGGGTTGATTTCATCTGCTACGAAAACACAGCAGCTAAGTGTGATAGCATGAAACTCTGGGTAAGAATATAAAAAATCAACAGTGGGTCCAATTGATATTAGATATGAAATTTAGGGAGGCTTTCTGACTCCTTTCTGGTTGAGTGGAGTTGTACTAGTTGCCACAGGCACATGGGGCAATCTATTTCACCTCCGTCCTAACAACCAGAGCAGGGGGTCTCCAGTGACTGCCCAGTGGCCGGAGCCGCGCAGACACACAAAGCCATCGCAGCACCCTGAGGAGGCCCTGGCGCAGAACCCACCCAGAAGAGCGCCACCTGACGGATCAATACCGGCACTTCCTGTAACACCTGAACTTTATTTTTTTTAAAAGGCTTCTCAGTCAAAGGACTGGCCCAGTCTGACTTGGCTTAGCTTGTGAGATCTGATGAGACCACACTGCGCCGTGGCATGGTTGTGGCGATTAGCAGCATCCCAATAATGCCTAATTCCCAACATGAAGAGAAACGAGAATTAATTTTTAAACTGTCATAGACTCAAGACATTCCTCTTTAAAACCTGACTTGTGATGAGGAACATATCAATGCTACTAAGTCGCTACCAGCTGTCATACTGGAATCCATCTGTTATTTTATCAGTTCAGTCTGACTCTCCAACACACACAGGCTCCGCCCCACAAAGAGGAGAGATGCAAAGTATGCTTAGCAACAGGGAGATGCTTCGTGAGAAGTAGTTTGGGATTAACCATATAAGCAAGTGTCCCTGTATGTACATTTATCATATACACACACACACACACACACACACACACACACACACACACAAATTGCAGTAAAACGTTTTGAAGATGCAGATCTGAAAACACACTCACAGTTATCTACAAGATTAAAACAGTGCATTTACATAGTAAAAACTAAAAAAGGAAAAAGAAAAAAAACACCACTGTAATATACAGTTAGGCAGTAAGCCTGACCAAGCAGTGCGTTTCTGGATAATTACTAAGTTAATTACGGCAAGAAAGGAGATCTGGTCATCTATAAGAAAATGTCAACAAAATCCCACAGAAGCCATAAAGAAAAAGTAACTTACAAAGCAGTTTTTAGAAAGACCCAGATTTTTCTCAAATTCTCTATTCTATCAGTGTTGCCCATGTCTCGGGAGAGTCTGTCTCTGTAATGATCCTCTCTGTAGATAACATACACGAGAGTTTTAAAGCAAAGGTAAAACATAAATAAGGTTCTGTTTATCTTATACTAACAGGAATGACTTGTCTTCCAATACAAATAGAATTAAAGGGCTTGCTGCCTTTTTTTAAAAAGTATTAGTTAACAGGATAGCAGTAAAGTTAACTCTGATTTGAAGAATCTGCGCAAATTAACACCTTTCTGAAAGACTTCAGTTTGAAGCCATGTTTATTACTCTATTTTATACCGTAGTTTTCATAAGAAGAAAAATAATTTAGAGACTAAATTAATAATAAATAGATTAAGCTAAAGTCCTGAGAAACGCACTGCCTGAAAAACTATCTTGTTACAAAACAGAATTTTACACACACAGTACTTGAGGAGAATGCCAGTAAGAACCATGCAATTCTAAGGCAGTTAGTAAGCTATGAAAATGTCCAGTTATGTGCTTATGCATATCCATGTACAGATATACAATAAATGTACATAAAATTCATGGTTCGTAACACTTAATGTAAAACATTTATGTAGCAGGAATTCCAATTACAACTACTTTTTACAGCACTTAAAAAAGACATTATATTCTCGAACATACCTATAATTTAAACATAAATTCATAAAATATTTTAGAATCCTCCACATACTCAAGGTCAATGAGTCAAGAGAAAAATATTAAAATGAACTTTTTGTTCATATGGAGATGTCTTAAAAGCATAAAGTAACATGATGCCAACCCCATTTGACTGCAGTAAGACTACTTTTTAAATGCTGGGTCGGGGGTTGAGTTTCACTGTACTATCCTATTAAGATAGTTACAGTCTGCTTAAAAATATACAAATCCTGTCAGAAGCACTCTTTGTGTAATTTTATTATGGCACCCAAACCAAACTCGCATTTACTCAAATTTGTTCCTTCTCATTACAAAGTCTCTTTCTGTTGCTGAACAACTTCTATGTGACAAAGGTTCCACCCTCGTGGCTCATCACGGCATGCGACGTTATTATGAACCATGCAACATGAAAATGACAGCAGAGCAAGTACTTACGGGTACATGGCCATCGTTGTCAGTTTAACAAAGATATCTTTACTGGGTGCTTCAGCAGTATTGCAAGTGAAGGCTTGTGGTGGAGGCATTTTGTGTTTCCTGCAGAAATCAGCAGGTGAAATACTATAGTCTTGTTTAACTTCATGCAGGTCTGACTTTGCAGCTATGATTAAGCAAGGTATTCTGCTGTCCATGAAGTGTTGCTATGGAATAAAAACTAAAATCAAAATCTGATGACAAGTTAAAAAATTACTACATTTAATTAAATGTGTACTAAAAATTATCTCTGGCTAGGCAAAGCATAGCCTCAAAGAGAAAGTAAACTAAGAGGCAGTGACTGGCTGTGGACCAGGGCAGTCTCATGAGACCAGGGCCAATTTTCTAATGCTGGCAACCATACGAACCTATAACAACTCTTCAGATTCACTACCATTTGAAAAAAATCACTATTTTTTATTAAAAAGATACCACATTTTGAAATAAAAAGAAATCCATCTAAATTCCTCTATCCTAGAGCACATTATTTTCATTTTTAAAACTTCTGCTTCACAATTCTATTATTTTGTTCACTCTTTTCACTTTTCATGTCATTTGTCCTTAAGCACGTGCATCTGTACATGTTTCTATAGCTGCAGTCATGCTGGACATAGCCATTTAAAAATATAATACTTAATCTTCCATGTTTTCAGAATTCAAAAACCATTATTTTTAATGGCTTCTTAATATTCCACTGTACTATTTTGTCTTTTTATTTTATTTTTTTTAATTTTTAAAAGATTTTATTTATTTTATTCATTTGACAGCGAGAGACACAGCGAGAGAGGGAACACAGCAGGGGGAGTGGGAGAGGGAGAAGCAGGCTTCCCGCGGGAGCAGGGAGCCCGATGTGGGGCTCGATCCCAGGACCCCGGGATCATGACCTGAGCCGAAGGCAGATGCTTAATGACTAAGCCACTCAGGCGCCCCCTATTTTGTCCTAATTTAGTAAACCATCCTCCTATTGTTAGGCATCTGGATTATTTCTAGTTTTTTTATTAAAAACAATGCTAGAATAAATTCCTTTGTACATACAGTTTTTAACTCTTATTGCATTTTGGTGATAATCTCAAAGTGAGGACTTCTCAAGCCTCTGGTTTTTCTCCTTGCTCTATTATTATTGGTGTAACTGGCAATATATAAGTCATGTGCACTGCTTTTTTTTTTAAGATTTTATTTTTAAGTAATTTCTACACCCAATGTGGGCTCGAACTCACAACCCCAACATTAAGAGTCACGCACTCCACTGACTGAACCAGTCAGGTGCCCCTCCAAGTGCATTCGTAATGGCCAAGGAGACCTTTCATTAATATAGAGGTTTGTAACTACGGGTGCCCATCAGAGTTACAAGTGGAAAAAAATGTTTTTAAAATACAGATGTCTAGGACTCTACCACCTCAGAATGAAACCAGAACCTTTAGGGATGGGACAAATATATGTATTTTTTAAAAGCTCTACAAGTGATTTTCTTGCTTCTCCCTGGTTAGAAAACATCACATCATACAATTTCATTTAACTCCACATAAAATTACAGACCAAACCCAACAGTTACAGACCAGAAGAACAACAAACCTTAAAAATCCTAGCACAGTATTCAAAGGATTTGGGGTTACTGACGTCATATACCAGGCATACAACATCACAAATGATCTCAGCCTCAGTTAGAAATTCCGATTCAGAGATATCATGCAACTTGTAAAAAGAAAAAGATAAGAAACATTAATACCATAATACTGATGTTTAATTAAAGTCATGATGTGTTATTATTGTTTGACTTCCAAATAAAGTACTAATTAAGCATAACTTTTCAGGCTATTTTTAGAGGTGAGAAGTGTAGATAAACAAGTAGCTTCTTGAAGGGGGGGAAATCCGAGGGGTAGACGAACCATGAGACACGATGGACTCTGAAAAACAAACTGAGGGTTCTAGAGGGGAGGGGGGTGGGGGGATGGGTTAGCCTGGTGATGGGTATTAAGGAGGGCACGTTCTGCGTGGAGCACTGGGTGTTATACGCAAACAATGAATCATGGAACACTACGTCAAAAACTAATGATGTAATGTATGGTGATTAACATAACATACTAAAAAAAAAAGTAGCTTCTGATTTTGAGGACTGAAAACTGTGATTAAGGTTTTACAGAAGCAAACATTTAGTGACTGACCTGTGCTGGGCAGGCCCATTACGCACATTCTCTACACAGGTAAGATGATAGGCTAAAAAGATTAAGTCAACTGCCTAAGATAACACATCTAGCAAGTCATCAGACCAAAATTTGAACTCAAATATGATTTCAAGTCTATTTTCTTTCTACCAGACCACATTTTCTCCTCACCCAACTTAAAAAAACAAAGAAAAAGACTTTACATTAAAGTCATTTTGTTCTACTTCACTGCCTACTCTTTTTTAATGTTTATTATAAAGCCTCTAAAGAAATAACCCCCCTATGACAATGATCCAGCAAGAGTAAAATTCAGTACTACTGAGTTATATAAAACAGTACAACTATGCTGAGGAGGAAGTACAAGGTCAGAAGTGACTCGATATATTCCAAGTAAAACACTATTACAGCATGGATAGTCAGAGGCATGAAAGATATCAATTTACAAAGAACAGTATAAGAATAAAAACAGGAAAATTCACTCTGAAAAGTCAGCTCTATTTACTGAGTACCCAGTTAAGCAGAACTATACTTACAGGAGAAGAATGGGAGATAAACAAGGTTTAATAAGAAACTGATAAAAAATGTTTATCATAAAGAGGAAAAACTGTATGAAATTCAATGGGATCATCTGTCTGGCAGAATAAACTATTTCCAAAAAGAAAGGAAATGAACTTTTTCTGGTACCTATTATTTGTTAGGAGCTCCTCATATGAGCTAACTTAATAAGAAAGTCAGGCTCAGAGAGAATAAGCCACTTGCCTGAGGTCACACAGCTAATCAATGGTGGATGAGGGTTTGAATCAAACTGACTGGATCCAAGAAGAACATACAGTGTCTTTCTACTGTATTTCATAGTGTCTTTTCAGTCATGCACTTCTTTCATCCATTTTTTTAGACTAACACATTTGGTAACTATACTCCTCTCTTGCTAAATAGATGAAACTTGATTCAGAGTACAAACTACCAGGCACCTGCGGTAAGGTTTTCATATTAATTTCTAGTCAACAGTAGAGGAAAAGAATTTTTTAAAGAAAAGTGGAAGAGGAAAGAGGAGCAATTTTTTTGTTGTTTTTACTTTCTATTGTGTATAATATAAAATTAAGCACACAAATAGATTAACTTTCACTTATACCTACACCCATATGATCACCATACACATCAGGGGAATCAAAATTAATTCCAATGAATAAAGCAGGTGAAAGAAAAAAAAATCACACAAGTTCTACATATAGCCACGATATTAAATGAAATTATGTTTTCAAAGAGTCATATAAAAATATACCTAATAATTAGTAATCTTTATATGCCAGAGAATTTCTTACCAACAAGTATTTCTCTTGTCCATATACATAAACAGTGTTGATCGCATAGTAGGATTTATGATCATCACGAATTTTCTTCTGCCTCTGAAAACAACCAAAAGTCTCAATATTTACAATAAGAAGTTACAGTACCTAGTTTCCATCAACACACACTCTGCATGTATGTGTGGGTGTGTTATAAATAAAAGGGCATTCTTCCCTACACTATGTATTATTTATCAGTACAAAGGGGACATTGATTTTATGTCTCTTAGTTCTTAAGGTCTAAGACAAAAGATGCATTTGTTCTGCATAAAGTAAAAGGAGCAGCTGAAAAGGAAGGAAACTACATTACTGAAAATGTACTACAGAGCTACCTGCTAGCAATTCTCATTGTGCTATAATTTGGTCTGACAGGAGACCCATCTGGAAACACCTCCATCTCTTTAGTCGGGGCCAGAATTAGATAGAGTATTCAATTTGAAATATTTACTGTACATTTACTTCATGCCAAGCACCATGTCAGGTGCTTTCACATATGCATTCATTTAACCCCCACCTAAATACTGCTGAGGAAAAAAAAGACAAATGACAGCTAACACCAATGAAACGAAGATAAAGGCAGTTCAACAGGATCATCGTTCCCCTTAAGTTGTACTTTACTAATATACACAGGCCACTGAGCTCCAGTAAAAAGAGCTGGTGGCTATGAAAAAAATCATGTAAACTCGTGATGATAAAAATTTGTTGGATAAAGCTCTATTATCTGAGAACTCTCACCATTAAGTTTCTTCCAAGAAGAGCCTGAAGAACTCCACTCTTCCCACAGTTTTTCATCCCAATTACATTACATCTGAACACATTTCTTTGAGTCTGTTTTTTCTGAAGGTCTATCTTTTTATCTCTTGTTACTACGAAGAAAAAAAAAAACTAATTATGTACCATTTAGACTCACTGAGCCTCCACTTCATCTTCTGCAAAATAGGGTGCTGTGATTTCTCATTTTTATGAAGTGTATGATGAATAAACAGACATACTGTGCATCAGCCATGCTGTATGTAAAACCAAGCACTAAATATACGGGAGGGCTTCACTTGGTGGAAAAGACGCATTTCTGAAAGCTGGCTGTAAAGTGAACTTCTGGTAACCAAATGACATTTATTTCAGGATAAAATAAGTAGCACATTTTCATAAGGAAAATTATATCCAAAAAATGAATGAAAACTACAATGAATATAGCCAACATTATATCCCATCTATTTTCTTCTATGATAAATAACTGTCATAACAAATTACAAATTAAAAGATGCTATCTCCAATCTGCACACTCTTGAATTTATAAATGGGAAAGGGATATGCACTCTGGGGTTCACTGGCTTTCAAATGTAAAATTGTAAAGAGGCAGAACAGAAAAGAATGCTCCAACAGCAGAGCAATGGTGCCTCTCTCCCAGAGGTAAAGAGACCTCTTCAAGCTGTACCCCACAATTCAACTACAATGAAGCTCACCAGAGGCACTATTTATAGTAGCCAAAAACAGAAAATGATAAAAAACACACACAACAATCATGGGATAGTCCAATAAGTTACACACATCCATATGATGACACACTATTTAACATTAAAATCTATAAAACTATACTTATTGATATAGCAAGATGTCCACAATATTTTGTGAGAGTGAGAGAACCTCATGCTAGCTAGGAATTCGTTCCTTGCTCTTTGGTGCTGAATTAAATACCGTCTAATTGGTTAACTACTTTAAAGGGTACTTGCTCTGCCAGTTTAAGATAGATTATCTTCGGGGTGCCTGGTGGCTCAGTCGTTAAGCATCTGCCTTCGGCTCAGGTCATGATCCCAGGGTCCTGGGATCGAGCCCTGCATCGGGCTCCCTGCTCAGTGGGGAGTCTGCTTCTCCCTCTCCCTCTGCCTCTCCCCCATGCTCATGCTCTCTCTTGCTCTCTCTCAAATAAATAAAATCTTTAAAAAAAAAAAAAAAGGTTGTCTTCTTGTGCCGGGACTTCCTGTAAGATATGGCATTTCCCCCACCAATTAGGATATAAGAAAATCTTGAAACGATCCGTTCCCTAATTTGTTATTTCCATACCTATGGTATTCTTTAAGTGGAGCACACTGCTCAGCAAGAATTATAAAGTCTGGGAAAGATTTCCCTGTGTAGAAAATGGTTACAAAACCAAGAGATACACAGCTCAGTATCGGGATTATGTGTTAGTAGGTATTGTTTTTAATGTCTAAAGAAAATTAAAAGACAAGATAAACTGGCCCATTACATTTACTGCCCACAGCCCTCCCTGATGTTCATCAGTGGAGTGTCCTCAGGGGTAAGCTAGAAGTAAAACCTCTACTCTTTCTTTTCTTTCTTTTTTAAGTATTCTTTTTTTTAAGATTTCATTTATTTATTTGAGAGAGTGAGAGAGGGGTGAGGGATGAAGGGAGAAGCAGACCCCCCGCTGAGCAGGGAGCCCGCCATGGGGCTCGATCCCAGGACCCTGAGATTGACCTGAGCTGAAGGCAGATGCTTAACTGACTGAGCCACCCAGGCGCCCTCTTTCTTTTTTGATAAACAGTAAAATCAAGACTCTGAACTCAAAAGAAATTACCAAATGGCTAGGAGAACAGACTACAGACATGAAAGACTAATGAAGAGTTTATTTTCACTCTTTTCACACATGAACCCGGAATATTAAAAAACGTTTCTTAGCATGAACTGAGTACTATCCAGATACTTACCTGTAATGGCTGAAGCTTGAGACTCTTGCTCAGTCAATATAGAATAGCCTAGATAGCCCAAATACTCCAGGCATCGCTGGACGTCTAAGTAGGTCGTGAGCCTAAGAAAGGGAGGAGGTAGAAATGGGAGAAGTTCCTAAAGGACATTTATAGGGGGGGAAAAAAATATCCCCAACAGCTCAAATAATCTTACCACCAGACCCAGATAATTTGTCAGACTTCTTTAATTTCCCATGTGCCCAACCATGGGTTTCCCTATACTGCCATTCTTCAGGAAGAGAAGAGAGGGACGGGATGCAAGGCTGGCAGGGGTAGAGTAGGATTCCTATACCTACACTGAGATGAGCAGGGAGATGCTGATAAAATCTAGGTAAGGATATTTTATACTATCTGCTTCCTAAGTTACAAAAGCGTACTGCAAATATTGGCTGGTTGAGGACTTGATAATTAAATCTGAAAAGGTTTGCAAAAGGTGCAAAAATAACCGAAAGGCACTTGAAATTAGTTAACCCTTCTTGTGATGTGAAAAAAAGAATAGGTCCTGGTGTTGAGAAAGTTAGTCTCACCAAGGCTAAAGTAATAATGTCATCATGCGTGACCAGAGGATGTCCTTAGCGCCCCAGATACAATGTCAACTATGCTGTAGGTAGACTGTAGAAAAACCCTAAGAAGTGAATTAAAAACAAACAACAACAAAAAAACCCCTCAAATAAGTCTTCAGTGTCAAGTAAAATATGCTCTCCCCATATTCTGGAAGTATAAGAATTGTGTAATAGCAATAAGGTTTTCAATTCCCTTAATCAAAAAAGTATTAAAATCTAGTTCAGTTTTGATGTAAGACTTATTACTGTTTCCCTGTACATCATCCAAAAGCAAACAGGACCTTCCTGATAAATTGATAGAACATCTAAAGTTCATCGTAGACACAGCAGCAGCACTATAAATCCTGCTCACAGGCAGTTATGATTGAAGCAATCTGTAAGACCTGACCAACTTACAAAATGATGAATGTGACACGTTGTAATTTTAAACTGGCTGTAACTCTAAAGGAAACAAGTGAGCTCTGTACTCACGTCCACTGGGAAAGAAATCCCTGGTAAGTTATCCAGCCTCTTTCATTTGTACAAACTGTGTTATTCACATCTGGCCCCCACGGTATGTAAGGGAAAACTTTAAACAAATCTTTGAGCTCATCAGGTGACAAAGCACAGTCTCTATCCTGAGGATACACAAAGAAGTACACAAAATGTTTAGATACCTAAGAGAATAATTCCCAAACACAGAGCCCCCAGTCTAATAAAGCTATGCTTCTAAAAATAAATGAAATTTTACATTTTCTCAAGAAAATTCTTCTCATGTATATAAGAAAACCTATATAAGAATCTATCAGAAACCAGACTTTTTCATCTTGAGAAAATAATAAAAGTAAATAAACAAAATTTTTGCTAGTCTAACTTAAGAAGTTTGAGCAATTTTTGGCTATGTGACATGAGCATCCCCTAGCTAAGGGAACAGAGTTAAATCATTTACCAAAAAATATTTTATTACAATCATGGAAAACGACAGCTGAAAGCTTACCAAATCATGCTTGTCAAAGGTGCTCTGGAGAAACAAATACGCATGATGATTTAATTCAGTAGTGCAATCAGGAGGTATTTTTAGCCTATTGACCAAAAAAAAATTTTAAGAGTAAAATAAATCATTAACCAAATATTAAAATTTAATTTAAGAAACAGATATAAAACTGCAACAAGTCTTTTTTTGTGGGATGATACCATTTATAAAATACCTTTGCTGAAGCCATGTAGACCTTCCCAGGGGAAAGTCAATGGAGTGGAATAGCAGTCCTCACAAGAGCTGTAGTAACACTCATTCTGAGCTGACATATAAAGTTTTCTTAAATTTCTGAAGGGCAGGTTGAAATAAAAATTTTACAAGTAACACCATTATGCTATAATGGGCCTGTTCTTCTTATAAACAAACTGTAAGTCATAATTATGGCTTATGTCAACATTTAATGAGCTGAAAAGATGTGAAGAGGTTATTTCTGCCTGATTTGACCTTTGACCCATCCTAAGTTCAGTTCGATCAAAGGCACTGAGCTAGGTACTAGGCACACAAAAATAAGACAGGCTCCCTACCCCTAGGGAACCACATTCAAGGAGGAGACAGACCACGGACAGACAACCTCACTATTGCAACAGAATGAGGCAAGTGGTGGATATGGGTAAACCAAGGATGCTATGGTGGCCCACACGAAAGAGGACATCTCTGGCATGGGGGTGGGAAGGTGTCAGTCCTACTGAGAGACACTATCAACTCACTTGGAGAGACTTGAAGGCTAAGAAGCAGTAATTAGGTTGGCGGGGGGGAAGTGAGAATCCCTGGGCAAAAGCCTAGAGCCCGAAACAACTGATGATTGGTAGACTATAAATAGTTTAGTAGCAGTATTTACTTCTAGAATGAAGGCAGGGAATGAAGCATGAGCAGAGCAGATCATGAATGACCTTGTATAACATGTTAAGAAGACTGAGCTTTATGCTGGCTCTAAGTGAAGTGACATGGGCAAATATGTATTTATATATCTACTAATCTAGTAGCAGTATGAAGGACAGAAGGAGACAGTTTAATAACAAGGCTGGAAAGATTCAAGTGGTAGCTCTATGAGGCTATTCTACAGAAAATGAAAGGCAGACAGCATAAAGAAACTGAGAGATATTAGTGTGAGCCACAAAGCCCTAAGCAATGGAGTTCTCTTACTGTCACGCTTAAGAAAGTAATAAGCAACTTCCTGTAGAATTTACCTACCCATGTTAATGGCACAGAAAAGAAAATGTGACAAAAGGTCCTGGGACAAATTCATTCATTCAATACGTTTTTTTATTGAAAAATCTGGGAAATTACTTGAGCCAAGATTTAGTCACTTCAACAAGAGAAGTTTCAACTTAGACCAGATTAATAGACCAGAAAGAACTCTGCTTTCTCGATGATGATGATAAATGAAAAAACAAGAGTCTTTCTGTACCCTTACATAGATAGCTAGGGGTGCTAAGCTAAAATAAAAAGGGACAATATGAAGACAATGTGCCAAGGAAAAAGTAAAGAAGAAAGGTTGAAGACCCAAAAGGCCAGATATTGGGACATCACTTCCCTGAAAAGCCTACCTCCCTGGGGTACAGGAGAGGCAACACACAGCAAGGCAGTCACCTATTTCAGGTGAAACTGGGTCCGTTTTAAACAAACACAACTCACACATAGCATTATCGGAGGAAAATAACCACAAACAGAACCACAAAATTCCTAATCAGGCTATTTAGGAAAAATTAACTTATTTCATCCTGAGCTAAGAAAAGGCCATAAAACTTACAGAGAAGGACTAAGGAAAAGAAGTGAACCAATGTACTCTGACGTCTTGATTCCAAATTCAAGTTTGTCCAGCATCTGTTATCTCCTTCCTCAGTAAGATGAATAAAAAAAGATACTCTTATTCCCCATGAGAAGAAGAAGAAAAATTTATGCCATGCTATAAATCAGGTGCTCTCAACTGGGGATGATTTTGCTCCTGAAAGAACATTTGGCAATTTCTAGAGACATTGGACGTGTTCAGTTGTCAGAGCTGGGGGAGGAGGTGTTACTGGCAACTAAGGATGTGCTGAACAGGGGTGCCTGGGTGGCTCAGTCGTTAAGCGTCTGCCTTTGGCTCAGGTCATGGTCCCGGGGTCCTGGGATCAAGCCCCGCATCGGGCTCCCTGATTGACGGGAAGCCTGCTTCTCCCTCTCCCACTCCCCCTGCTTGTGTTCCCTCTCTCGCTATGTCTCTGTCAAATAAATAAATAAAATCTTAAAAAAAAAAAAAAAAAAGGATGTGCTAAACACCCTATAATACACAGGGCAGACTCTACAACAAAGAATTGGCTGGTCCAAAATGTCAATAGTGCCGAGGTTGACAAATCCTGCTATAAACCTCTCTATAAATCTAAATTAGTTCTGAGTAGCTCAAAGCCTACCTAAACTGTGTGCCAAATAAAACTTAAAAATACTTGGCAAGCAAAATCAATTAGAAAGCCATAGGTACATACAAGGGGAATAAATACTCGGGTGTCAAATCCAGATCATCATCATAACCAAATCGTCGAAGCACAGTCCAGGTAGTTTCGTGTCTCCCTCTCTGGATAAAAAGTGTGTGTAAAAAAAGAAAACCTGAAATAAAATCAGTAAGTACAGGTGATGTGAATAAGGGTACAAAGTCACAAGGGAGAAAAGCATGTAACACATAACGGCAAGAGCTAGAATCATGAACATATGCATACAGCTTTGCATACCGAAGGTCAAATCAAAACAAAGTTCATAAATCTGTCAATGAAACAGAGCTGACTTCAGAATCATTTCACATATACACCCAAGGCAGCAAGAGATGGCAATGGATAAAAGGGCCAAAAATGCATTCCAAGGAATACACTGACATTCACAAAGTTATATGATAAAAATAAATGAAGTCATTTTATAGATTTTTGAATTTATTTCTATAATGGAAAACAGTGGTTTTCAATTTCATCTCATTTCACTGTGGCTCTGTAATACGTTCTACAAGGAACATTTTGTACTTGGTAAATGTGACTGGTAGACAACATGTTTGCCCTGAAAATAATTTATATTTAAAGGATGCTGTTAAGTAGTAAGAATATTAAGATAAATTTGTTTGTCCCAGAAATCTCAGGCCCTCAGATGGACCTCTGCATTCCTAAGATCTGAGCAATTTCCCCACCTCTAATCTTTGCTGACAGTAAGGATAATTATCTCCATCAATGGCCTGTCTCTTCTAACTCTTAATAACCAAGTTAGATCTTAGGTCTATCAGTAAATACTAATATTTCCTTAAAGTATATATAATGCTAGGACCTGCACCTTCTGCCAAAGTTTGAAAATATCAAGTTTAAAAGGGGGCGGAAAACACCATTCACTCACCTTTCAATGTCAATCCACTGTCAGCCACACCATCACTTATATGTTTCCGGACTACATTCTTGACATCTTCCAGAGCTTGGGGAGCTAATGGAGTATTGAAACAAATCCTCTAGCAAAAAACGTAAAAATCAATTTAAAAACAAAACAGCATTAAAACCACAAATAATATAAAACATTAATCTACAAAACAACATTAAACCAGTTGTAACCAAAAAAAAAGCACCAAATCCTAAATTAGAATAGGATCATCTCTGCTTTGCATTATTTATTTAAAACATGTCATATGTAGAAGGAAAGAAATTTTCCCTACTCTCTCCATAGCATTTCTGAAACACAGAGCTCTTTGTGTATCCATGTTATACAAAACCAAGAAAGAAAAAATAATTCAGAGTTCAAACTTCAAGTCATCTTTAATACACCCATTGTATACCATGAAATGACACAGAGTCCCCTCAATTCCTGTGCATAGGAGAGTTTTATACCCCAGGTGAAGACTTAAATAGCTTGATGGGAAAGACAGTTTTACATGAAAAAGACATGCTTATCAACATAACATTGTTTAAGCTAATAATATTTTTATAGCTTTTCTCAACAAGAAATCCTCCAAGATACAGAAATGCCTAAAGAAGAAGAGGGCTACCTGAAAGAAGTTGAGTTCAGCATCATTGAGAGTGCCATCATTATCTTGATCAGATATTTTAAATATACGGGTGAGGGCTTTTATACAGGCTGGTTTCATCTATACATCATTGAGAAAAGAAACAATTATGTTAATTAAGATAGTTGGGATTTCAAAATATGACTTTCATAAAGTAATGTTTTCTTTTCATGATCAAATACATAACATCAAATAAAACATGAAAAGTGAACTAAAGCAAAGCCATTTACTTTTATACTCAATGTCTTTTTAAGTAAATGAGGTACTGTTTACTTGAACCAATACACAGAATGGTCAAATTCTGCCCCTGGTGATCAAAAATTCTCCAAGGATAAGCAAAAAAGAAGGTCATCATTAGAGAAAATTTATTCTTCCAGTCATATAGAAAATAAATATTTATTTATGCCCTCCTTCATTCCATAAAAAATTTGAACTGACTATAAAACTACTAAGGGCCTGGGCGCCTGGGTGGCTCAGTTGGTTAAGCGACTGCCTTCGGCTCAGGTCATGATCCTGGAGTCCCGGGATCGAGTCCCGCATCGGGCTCCCTGCTCAGTAGGGAGTCTGCTTCTCCCTGTGACCCTCCCTCCTCTCATGTGCTCTCTCTCATTCTCTCTCTCAAATAAATAAATAAAATCTTAAAAAAAAAACTACTAAGGGCGTTCCTTCCCAATTTCTGATTTCCCCCCCCAACTTTACTGAGGTATAACCAACTTCTGATTTTTTTTTTAAGATTTTATTTATTTATTTGTAAGAGAGAGAGAACACAAGCAGGGGGAGCAGCAGGCAGAGGGAGAAGCAGGCCCCCACTGAGCAAGGAGCCCAATGCGGGACTCAATCCCAGGACCCTGGGATCATGCCCTGAACCAAAGGCAGATGCTTAACCGACTGAGCCACCCAGGTACCCCCCAACATCTGATTTTTGACCAACCTTCTGACAGAAGAATGGGACTGAATGTTTTGCTCTCTCTCTCGTGTGTGTGTGTGTGTGTGTGTGTGTGTGTGTGTGTGTGTGTCAAAGTCGGGAATTAAGTATGCTTAATCACAAAGAGGTGGCAAAAGTATAAAGCCTTTAATTAACTTCCTATTATAAGAATTACTTGCATTTTAAAAAGAATCTTGCCTATTGTGACACTATAAAACTTTTATAAGTAATGCTGCTGGAAATGTATTTTGACAACTTCCTTCATTTTGTTTTAGGATATATAATGGATAGAACAAATATTTTACTATTTAAAAATAAGGCCCACATGCTTCTGATCTGTATAGTTTACTATAGGATAACCATTGTTAACTATCTTGAGAAAATAAAACTTTCAGGAAGATCTCTAAACAGTATGTAAATCTGGAAGGAGATCTCCTATGGACAGTCTGAGTCAGAGAAATGAAGACGGCAAGGTGAGGAAATGTGTACTTATGAACCTCAGCCATACCGCTATCTGGAAAAAACAGTATTATTATCTTCTCAAACATATAGACAATCCCTTCTTATGTTGTTTTAAATAGGGTCTGTAGGAGAAAAATTTGATGTAATGAGACAAAGATAAAACCTAAGATATAAAGAGATTATAAAGAACTGAGAAAAGTTAAGTAAAAAAGTTAGAAACCAAATAATATAGCTTCTTCTGGGGGTGCCTGGGTGGCTCAGTCAGTTAAGTGTCTGCCTTCAGCTCAGGTCATGATCCCAGGGTCCTGGGATCGAGCCCCACATCAGGCTCCCTGCTCCCTACTTCTCCCTCTGCCTGCCACTCCCCCTACTTGTTCTCTGACAAATAAATAAAATCTTAAAAAAAAAAAAAGCTAAAGTGATCTAAGCTATTGGCTCAATACAGTATATAAATAGTAATTACCTTAAAACATAACACCCAAATATGACTATGTTTAAAAGGTATTAATTATATCTCAATAAGGCTGTAAAAAAATTTTACAGTAATTAAAGATTTCATTTTGCATATGAATAATTAAAACCCTCACACAATAAACATTATTATACAAGTCACATCTTTTTCGTTATTAGGTAAGCAGAGGACTCCATGGGCCATACAGAGTCCATCATCATTGGAATTAATTTTGAATTAATCATCAGGCTTTAATCTTGAATATTATTTTTTGATGATTCCACCTCAAATCTGTGTTAAAAGGTTATTTATTTTTGAGAGAGAGCATGCGTGCACGTGTGCACCCACAACCTGGGATAGAGGGGCAGAGGGAGAGAGAGAATCATTAAGGAGGCTCTGTGCTGAGCACAGAGCCGGACCAGGGCTGGATCTCACAACCCTGAGCTGAAATCAAGAGTAGGAGGCTCAATCTACTGAAACACCCAGGCACTCCCTGCATTAAAAGTTTATTTTTGGGGCGCCTGCCTGGCTCAGCTGGTAGAGGGCACAGCTCTTGATCTCAGGGTCAGGATTTCCAGCCCCATGTTGGGTGTAGGGCTTACTTAGGGAAAAAAAATTATTATTGTTGTCTATACAGACAAGGGTTAGTTTCTAAAAGTTACATCTTTTATCTCAGGCAGGTCCTCCTAAGAAACAAGTAACAGATGGTGGTAGAAGTTTTAGTCTCTGGGACTGGGGGAAGGGCAGGGGAAATAAGCAGATTAGCAGAACTAATAATAGGCCTAGGAAAAAAGGAGCAATTAAAGCACTGAGAACAAACTAAGAGAGCAGATTTAATGTACCACCAGGCCAAGGCCTCAGGTAAATCTCTATAGTATGAGACTTTCCCAAATTTCCTTGATCATAAGATGCTGTATCTGGCTGAATCAGAATGGGATTGGTGTTTTTAACAAGTGTGCCTAGTGACTATTCTGGGGCAAATTAGGGAAATACTGGACTAAGAGTAAATTAGAAAGAAGCACTCCAATTATGGAACAGTAAACCAGGATTAAGGAAGAGTAAACCAGGGTCAGATTAAGGGATAACTCAGATTAATTACTTATACCAGGGGTCGGCACCTTTTCTGTGAAGCGCCACATAGCGAATATTTTAGGCTTTGGAGGCCAATAGGCAAAATCAAGAATATCATGTAAGTATTTATATATTATATAGCAAGAGAGAATCAAATTTCCATAAAGTTTTTACTGACAGAATTCAAAATGTAATAATAATGGGGTAAAAATTTGCTACACAGGTCTACGAATAAGAAAAATGAAATTTTGGGGGGAGGAATAACGTTTTGTTTAATTAGGGTTCAAAGTTAGTGTTCTCTATCATGAAAACTGAAAATGTTCATCTGTTAATGCCGATCTGCAATGAGATTTTACATATTTCATCTCTGAAAATCATTTTGTAGATATGTATGGCCAATACTGACACATATCCATAAACAGAGCATTTTTAATTGAGCACATTAACTGCTTGGAAGGCATTTACAAAATTATATTAGGTTCTTTTCTTGATATTTTCCTGTTAGCATGTCATTACACTACAGATTAATCAGTTCCAATTGAAGGTTAGGTAGAAGCTCTTCAAGTGCACAGTCAAATGAATTATAAAACATGGAACTTTCCTTTGCATTTGCATTAAGGTCCCTAAAAAAATGATGCGAGAACTGGAGTTTGAGCTCAGAAAATCTATCTGCTTTGCCATATATTTCTTTTGTTCTGGCATGCTAGGTAATGCACCGATAATAAAACAGTAAGATGCTCAGGTACCGTGGCACACCTGGTACTCACACTATAAAGTCATAACGGGGTCAGTGCAATCAGCAGTGTGCCAGGCAGCAGGGAGAAGTGAGGGCAGCACATGCGGGCTCTGTTGCAGCTACTCGTGCCTTTGAAGCACGAAAGCAGTCACAGACAAACATAAAGGAACGAGTGTGGCTGTGTTGCAGTAAAATGTTATTTATGAACGATAAAATTTGAAAGTTATATGATTTTCCCATATAACAAAATATTATTTCTTCAGATTTTTTTTTCAATCATTGAGAAACGTGTAATATATAAATTCTGAGTTCACAAACCGTACAAAAACAGGTGGCAGGCCAATTTAGCCCACGGGTCAAAGTCTGCCAGCCACTCACTGATACTATAAATTTTTCCTGGAAAAAATCTGCAATTTTTTATTTCTTAAAAACTCAACAATAAGAAAGCAACTCAATTAAGACATGGGTAAAGACTTAAATAAACATTTCTCCATATACAAATGGCCAATAAGCACATGAAAAGATGTTCAGCATCATTAGGTATCAGGGAAATGCAAATCAAAACCCCCACCACCACTAGGATGGCCGTAATAAAGCACACACAAACACACAAAAAGGAAAATCACAAGTACTGGCATGGCAGAGACGTGGAGAAATTGGAACCTGCCATTCAGTTTGGTGATTCCTCAATAAATGAAACCGAACTACCATGTGACCTAGCAACCCACTCCTCAATATACACTCAAAAGAAATGAAAACAGGTACTCAAACTTCTTCTATTCACAATAATCAAAAAATGGAAACAACCCAAATGTCAATCAACAGATGAATGGATAAACAAACAAATGTGGTATATCCATACATGTCTATGGCAGGGGCACCCGGGTGGCTCAGTCAGTTGAGCGGCCAACTCTTGGTTTTGGCTCACCTCCCCCAGCACGTGCACTCTCTCTCTCTCTTTCAAATAAATAAATAAATCTTTAAAAAAAAAAGACTTTGGCAAAGAGATGAAGGGGATTAAGGTTCATTCATCAATTCATTTATTTACTTTAAAATATTTTATTTATTTATTTGACAGAAAGATAGAGCCAGAGAGCACAAGCAGGGGGAATGGCAGAAGGAGGCGGAGAAGCAGGCTCCCTGCTGAGCCACCCAGGCACTCCAAGGGTACATTTATCATGATGAGCACTAAGTAACATACAGAATTGCTGAATCACTATATTGTACACTTGAAACTAATACAACACTGTACATTAATTATACTGGAATTAAAAACAAATACATAAATTTTTTTAAAAAAGAAAAAAGTCTATAGCAAATATTGTTAAATTTTAGATACTGTGTTTCTTAGCTATGAAACAGAATGGAATATTCAAATTGCGTTACATGCTGTACCTATGTCAAATCATTACACAAGGTTTTTTGTTTTTTTTTTATTACACAAGGTTTTCATTTGTGAGTGTTTTTAAGTCTGTGAACTTTATACTAGCAAAGTAAGTAAACCATTAGGTAAGTCTTCAGACTTTACTGTTATTGTTGCCAATTCTTCTGTTTCTTTTAATGGCATTTTCTGAAATACTTTTTGACCTGGAATACTATTCATAGTATTTAACATGAATGTCTTTGAAGTACCTAGAAAATGTAATTGATTAATAGACAATAATTTAAATTTCAGTTTAGAAGAATACTTAAGAGTTATTAAAAATCGGGGCACCTGGGTGGCTCAGTCGTTAAGCGTCTGCCTTCAGCTCAGGTCATGGTCCCGGGGTCCTGGGATCAAGCCCCACGTCGGGCTCCCTGCTCCGCGGGAAGCCTGCTTCTCCCTCTCCCACTCCCCCTGCTTGTGTTCCTGCTCGCTATCTCTCTTTCTTTCAAATAAATAAATAAATAATCTTAAAAAAAAAAAAAGAGTTATTAAAAATCTCTACTAGAGTTACTACCTACACATTCCAGCCCCTACTAACACAGCCTGGGGGGCAGGGGGTTACCTCTTTCTCCTCTGGGCAGTACAGGGGCCCGGTAGGATGAAGAACAGCTTTCTGTGCGTAATAAAAGAGCTCTGATATGTTCTTGAGGTTTTTTGCTGAACACTGAAAAAAAGTTTAAAATTTTATGTCCTAAAAGCAATTATGGGAGCTAAAAACAATTTTTAAACTATCAATATAAGGTAATAACAAGATTGCTTGAAGAAACTGAAAAAGACATTTTTCTCCATCGAAATCATAATATTAACGTCTGCAAAGAACTCAGAGGCCAATTCCAAGTTCTCTGTTTTATTTGGTTTATATGACTTCACGAACAGCAGGAAAGTTATCCCATCCCACACTTTCACACATCGTATTTCAAACCACAGTTTAGTGAGAATTCACCAGCAGTAAATTTCTAAATGAAATGGTAAGGCATACCTCCACACAGGTTTCTATTTCTGTGTACTGGTTCATAATGGGAAGGATGGTCTCCATACTACTATATTCCACCAAATCAGATTTGTTCCCAACAAGTATCAAAGGCAGCCTGAAATAAACAGAATATATTGCAATAATAAGGAAGGCAAAAGACCTCAAATATCTATTTTAAAATATATAATAACCCATTCTAATTAGCTTTACTTAATCCCCCCAACATGAACCCTCTACTGTAGTCAGTTCCAGTCCCCTAGCAGCATGTTCATATTCAACAAATATTTACTGAGTACTTATTTTTAAAAAAATTTTTTAAAGTTAATTTACTTTCTTTAGTAATCTCTACACCCAACCTGGGGCTTGAACTCACGACGCTGAGATTAAGAGTCGTATGCTCTTCTGACTGAGCCACCAGGAGCCCCTACTAAGTACTTCTTGTAAGCCAGGTACTGTTCTAAGCATTAAAGGATATACGACAGATAAGGTCCCTGCCCATTCTAATAGTGAAAATCAGAAAATGGACAATAAGCAAATAAACAATACACTTTCCAATTCCTAAGTGCAATGAAGAAAGTAAATAGGGGGATATGGGACAGAGTCATGAGAGGGGGCTAATTATACGGTAATCAGGGGAAAATCTCTCTGACAAGGTGGCATCTGAGCCAAGGAGCAAAGGATGAGTTGGAACGGGGCCTGTGAAGATCCAGAAAAGAGCTGTGCAGAAAGAAGGGAGAATGTGTACAAAGGGCTCAAACCGAAAAAAGGTGAATCCAAACAGAAATATGTCAAGAGTGGCCAGAGATTACTAAGCAAAGGGGAAGAGGGGCGTAAAGGGGCGGGGAAGAGGAGTAAAGGCCAGACACGTACGGAGCAGTGAGGAGTGTGCATTTTATTATAAGTGTAAAACAGGAAGCCGGTGAGGAATTAGGAGTAGAGGCACAATAAAATGAGTCATGTTGCCTTTTAGAGATACAGATTGAAATATTGACAGTATGATTTGTTCAAAATGATCCCAATGGGAGGGGTAGTAAATGAAACAAGACCGGTCATGAATTGGTAACTGCTGAAGCCGGTGACAGATACGGAGGGAATCATTAGACGATCCTCTCTACTTTTGTATGTGTCTGATTTTTTTTTCAGTAATAAAAAGCTTTTTAAAATTTGGTAGCCTGGATTAGGACAGTGAAGATGGAGAGAAAGTATTCAGATTTGAGATCTATTTTAGAAGCAGAACTAATAGGAACAACTGGTAGATTAGATATGGAGGTTGAGGGCAAGGCAGAAATTAAGAAAAATACATAGGTTTTTGGCTGGACAAATTGAGCAGATGTCCTGAGTCAGAAAAGATTGATTGGGGGGGGGCAGTGGGATGTAGGCAGGGATGTAAGGATTTTGTTTCAGATAAGTTAAATCTGACAGGCCTGTCAGAAATCTAAATGGGGATTATAAAAGAAAGCTAGACTAGCAGGGAACTGTTATTTGTAAATCTTGCAAGAGAGCTTGGAGAAAAAGCAAATCATCTTCCTGGAACTCCAGACAGCAAGAGAAATTCTTGCACAATTTACACCCCTAGTATGGTTATGCATAAAGGGCCTGGTCCACTATATAACCCAAATATAGATTCCTAACAAAGCCAGGAGGGTCTCCAAAAATGTAGTGGTTTGCATTTAACTAAAGGTGTATGCAAAATAATTTATGGAGCTTAAACAAATACACATGTCCAAGCCCTACTCCAAACCTACAGATTCTAAAACTCCAGGAGTGGGGCAAAGGCACCTATATTCTTTGAAAGTACCTCAGGTGACAGTGATGGGCACCCCTGATTAAGAACCACTGTGACAACAGTCCATGGAAGTCCTACGGAAAATATATGTGCAACAAATATAAATTTAAGGTATGAGGCTCAGGAAAGAAGTTACTAGGAAAGTGTAAGGTCCATATAATAAAGAAACAGACCCCCCTGGGACAAGTCAAGCACAAGAAAAGTAAGTATGATCATATGATTTGAAGAGGGGGGAAAAACAGCCACACCTGAGAAAGCTCAATTCGATCTTCAAATGTTATAAGCTACTTTCAGAGGATAACAAAAGGGCCACAAAACTAACCACAGAATTGTAGGAAGCTGTCACCGTGAAACTAATTTTTTTAAATTCAGGCGTCCAATCTGGTGCTTGATAGAGCCCAGAAAAACTGCCTTCTCTGAAGAGTCCCTTGTGGAAACAGCTCTCAAGTGTGCAACAAGAAGAGCAAGTGTCAGGAGCATGTAGCTGTGGATGCCTTGAAGGCAGGCCTATCTGCTACGGCCCTCCGTGTTGATGGAAATGATCTGTATCTGAACTGTCCATTACTGTAACCACCAGCCACAAGTGGCTACCGGGCACCGGAAATGTGGCTATGTGTATCCAAGGAACTGAATTTTTAGTTTTATTTAATTTTACTTAATTTGAAGTTAAATTGCCACAACTGACTAGAGTTTACTACATTGGACAGTGTAGCTCTACGGGGTCACCGTCTCTTTTTTACCTTGTCAGGAAGTCACTTCAAAATTTAAAACTATGACAAAGAGGTGCCATCAGAGCTGCAAGACACAGCATATACAACGCCATCTCAGTCACAAAGTCTCCCTCCGTAAATACATGAGGCAGGCTCAATGACTACGTTCATCTGTTTAGAACCAAATCTTTACAGTTTCAAGGCACAAAAATGTCCAAAAGAGATATCTAAAAAATTAAACAAAGGACCACATGTGTACTATACACAGATATTAGTCTGATTTCCCTAAAGTTTAAAAATACCTCATAAATAACATGTTCCATTAAATAATACTGCCAAGAAAAATTTCTGGTTTCCATTTTGACTTAAAACTGAAAACACTTATACCCAGAACTATCATTCTGCTCAGAAAAGTACAGAAGGTGTGTTCTCTTACTTCTTCCCATCACACACGTATCTTCCAAAGAATTTCGAAGGAATCTCCCTCTATGCATTCCTAAATAAAGATCTCTAGCCATCTTTAGAGAACTTATAAAGCAGTACAAGTGCATTATTTCACTGGATTCTCAAAATTCCCACATGCAGCCGAGACAGGCATTAGCCTCGTCTCCACTACAGACAAGGAAGGAAGGCTCAAGTGGATAAGCCCGATCTCAGGGGGCACTCGTTCCCCTCCCAGTCCCATGCTGTCACACACACCAGCCGTAAGCAATCAGGGACAAGGGGAAGGCTTTCCTCACCCAAGAGGCACCTCCACAGGGAAGGCACATACGATACAGATGGAGAGGAATTCTAAAGCAGAGACTTCTTAAGCAGTGGTTTGGGAAAGAGAAATAATGTAAGATCAATGATCAAAATATTTCATGTCAGAAGTTGTAAATCATTATAGTACCAGAACACTGTTTTCTGCTTTGCTCACAAATATATGTGCTGCCTCAAATAATTTTCCTTCCAAAACCAGCGTGTGTGTATAAACAGAGAAAGACCTCTAGGTAAAGCAAATGTGGCAAGTGTTAACTAGTGGATGTAAGTGAAGGGTTTACAGGTGTTCATTGTACTCTTTCTCGCAACTTTTCTCTAAGTTTGAAATTTTTCAATATACAAAGTTTCAGAGGAAAAAAAAATACCTGCTGTCTTTGTCTGTTCTTTCATTTATAAGAGGAATCCATCGACTTGTTACCTAAAAAGAAAATTAACAAGGGCTAAGCCACAATGAGGATCTTCTCTGAAAACTCTAAATTAAGGATCAATTTTAAAAGTGCTCCCGTTGAAATTTAACTAGATATAGTGAAAAAAGTCACACGTTCATACCTTATCAATAGAATGCTTATTGTTAACAGCATAAACTATGCAGATGACATTAGCCTACAAGAGAAAATTAAGAAATTAATGGTATTTTTAAACAATACAAATGTAAACGGTAGCATTTAATTGCCAGCTAGTTAACATATTTGTTAATATGTTAACATATTCTTCCAAAGGAAGAATAAAATTTGAAACCTAAAAAAAAAAAACCCACATTTAGCATGCCTTTAACAGGAAAAAGTTCCTAAGGACTTACTGCAAAAATACATACTCAAAGCCAGAAGTTAACAACAAAGACTTAAGACCTAAGACTCAAAATCATCACCGTGTTCCCACAAAAAACCCTACAGCTGTTTTTTTAACTCACCTGTGATATCTCTTGATGAAGCTGTTCATCACTCTGTTCTGCTTCTACAAATGACAAAGTCAAAAAATGTTCATTATTTTATACATTTTCATAAAAACCAATGGCCAAGCTAACATCTACATGGCACGCATCCAACACCCCTCATCCCTCATGTCATTTATGTAGTGTAGTGCCAGATGAGGTGGCAAAGGCAAGGGCAAGCCAGGGAAAGGAAAAAGCTGGACTATGATAAGGAAGCTGGCTGGCACTGAAAGGCAAGTCTACCACAGGATAACTGCACGAAGAGCAGACGGCATTGTGTGATAAATCTAGTCCAGCATCTGATCCAGAGTTGAGAAGGGTCAGGCCAAAGAGATCAGAAACCGAAGCTAGAAGACTAGGTGCTGCAGTCAGAAGCCCAGACAAAGAGTCCATACACACAGGGTCAGAAGGCCAGGTGAGAATCTGGGCAATACAAGCTTAAGAGCTTGTATCTTAAGAGAGCAGGCCACAGAAGCAAAACCGAAGCATGATAGTGAAGAGTCCAGAATTTCCTTTCTAGCACATATCTCTGGCTGGAATGGGTCTCAAATGGTGGATGTGCATATAACCCCACAGTGCAGGAGTTATGCATGATCATAGGTATGATGAAAAAGCATACAAATGAATGGAGTGCCTGGGTGGCAGAGTCAGTTAAGCATCCAACTTTTGATTTCAGCTCAGGTCATGACCTCAGGGTCAGGAGATCGAGCTCTAAGTCGGGCTCTGCACTCAGCGAGGAGTCTGCTTGAGATTCTCTCCCTCTCCTTCTGCCCCTCTGGCTTGTGCTCTCTCTCTCAAATAAATAAATAAATCTTTTTTTTTTTAAAAAAAGCATACAAATGAAGAGAAAAGCAATAACTGACATTAATTTAGATCACCTTATATTAAATATTCTCCTGCTCCAAAATGCCTGTTATTTCTGACATGCAAACTAATACCATAAATGAGTACAATGGTATTTTAATTTATGCTAAATAACTGGCCATATTTTAAATATCTCTTCATATGTTGAGTAATCAATGGGTAATGGCTTCAATTCCAATGCTGAAAAAGAATAATTTTGTAAATGAAGCAGGTTATAAGGCTGATTGCAGCAGAAAGCATCCAACCCCCTCAGCTTCTGGTATACTGCTGTTTGGCAGCTGGATGAGCAAGCTGTGTATGTCATTTTTAATGTTCCAGCAGTCCCATTAAAAAAGTCAAAAGGATGGGGTGCGTGGGTGGCTCAAGCGTCCGACTCTTGATTTCGGCTCAGGTCATGATCTCAGGGTTGTGGGATCAAGCCCCATGTCAGGTTCTGCACTGGGCATGGAGCCTGCTTAAGATTCTCTCCCCCTGCTTCTCTGTGCCCGTCTCCCCCCCACAAAAGTAAAGAGGAACAGGTAAAAGTACATTTTTATTTAACCCAAGATATCAGAAATATTAAAATTTCAACATGTACTCAACAAGAGAATTATTAATGAGATTTATATTCTTTTTCTCACACCAAGTCTTCTAATTCCACCTGTATTTTATACTTACAGCATAGTTCAGCTTAGACTAGCCAGGTTTTAAGTGTTCAACAGTCATATGTATTGGACTGCACAGTCCTTAGTATTTCACCTTTAGACTATGTGGGATACCAGCTTAGGAAAACAAAGTATTACCAATGTAGTTATGCCATTCTTACAAACAGATTTTATTTTTTAGAGCAGTTTTAAATGCACCACAAAACTGAGTGGAAGGCACAGCGATTTCCCATATACTTCCTGCCCCCACATAGCTTCCCACATTATGAACACACCCCATCAGAGTGGTACATCTGTTACAACTGACTCCCAACATGGGGCTCGAACTCACAACCCCAAGATCAAGAGTCACACTCTCTACCAACTGAGCCAGCCAGGCACCCCTCCCTTTTTTTTTTTTTTTTTAAAGAAGTCCCAGAACAGAGCAAAATAATTTAGTGATTAAAAAGTTAAGTCCTAAGGCACCTGGGTGGCTCAGTTGGTTAAGTGTCTGCCTTCAGCTCAGGTCATGATCCCAGGGTCCTGGGATCGAGTCCCACATCAGGCTCCCTGCTTAGCGGGAAGCCTGTTCCTCCCTCTCCTCCCCACTCGCGTTCTCTGTCAATATCTCTGTCTCTCTCAAATAAATAAAATCTTAAAAGAATAAATAAATAAAAATAAAAAGTAAGTCCTAGGGGTGCCTGGGTGGTTCAGTCAGTTAAGCATCTGCCTTTGGCTCAGGTCATGATCCCAGAGTCCTGGGATCAAGCCCGACATTGGGCTCTCTGCTCAGCGGGGAGCCTGCTTCTCCCTCTGCCTGCCACTCTCTCTTTCTCTCTCCCTCTGTCAAATAAATAAATAAAATCTTTGAAAGAAAAAAAAGCAAGTACTAGTGGGTAGAAAAATTTTAAATTATTAAAAGCAATACAAATGTGCTTCTATTATCATATAATGTAAGCAAGCTGATGACTGTTTTAACCATTATTTGGGGGAGGGGACAAAGGCTGATGAATTAAAGAACAAATTTAGAACTCAACAAATTCTCAAATTCAGAATTCCTGAATGCCTGATAACAAAATTAATCCAGAACTTAACTCTGCAAACATGTCAAGTCAAGGAGGATACTGATTTCTCTACTACTTGTCATTTACCATCACTCCTTCCTTTTCATTATTATGGAACCCAACTTAGTAAATCTGGGACAGAGAACTACAAGACGGAGGCTTTACATGGCATGTGGGGTGGGGGCTGGCAAGGAGATATAAATGAGACAAGAATAGTAAATGATTATTTATTGCCAGAGAAAAAGGAACACTTATCCTGGAACACTTTTTAAAGCTCAGGATGTACACCTTTTTTGAGGACTATTAAATTAACCCTGCAGCTTCACCCACAAGAGGCTATTCATTACCTGAGTAATCTACGATGTGTGTTGGAACTCTCTCAGGGGTGACATCAGCTGGAATGGTAATTTCTTCTGCCCGGGGAGGAACCTTCATTTGCAAACAAATATAGAAAAGAAAAGGAAAAAAAAAACCTTTGGATATTATCAATCAAACTTGTTAACAGATCATGTAAATTCATCTATATATTAGCCCCTTCCACCCATACCTATCCTTTCAAGATTTATTTACACTTTTAAATGCTTATTTTTGTGCTTGAATCCACGACCCTGAGATCAAGACCTGAACTGAGATCAAGAGTTGGATGCTCAACCGACTGAGTCATCCAGGTGCCCCAATAAACACTTCTTTTAAAAAAGCATGCACATTTCTACTTGTGTGAGCACAGAACATATTAAGGATACTTCGGATGTAACACAGCCTAAAACAATACTTAAATTAATTCAGTGTTTCAAACATTTGATTTTTAAAATGCTGTTTCATTCCATTTTGTTGATGCTTAAGACATGCTACAAATGAGGAGCTATGTTAATCCAAAGGAATTCTCAAATAAAACAATAAATTATCAAAATTAATTTCTTCTAGAAGATACTGATTGGCTACATAAGCCTTGTATTTAATGATTCCAGTTTTTAGAAAGACTCTATGATTTTTTTTAAGCCAATTAAAAACCTCTTATCCATACTCAAGAGGACTGTGCTAAAATGACAATTCTAAACTCAGTTAAATGATCACAGAAAGTCTTTAGGTATTATACTTCAAGTGATCATATGATGATACACTTTATTTCACAAATTAAGTAATTACTTATTTCAGTATCTTATTTAAGAGGAAAAAAAAGCAAAAGAAACTGAATGATTATGTGGCACTTGTAACTGCTGAAAACACTACCATATAATATACCAAATTCCTATCTGAACAATGAAATTATACACATATTCTTAACAAGAGTAAAGAAAGAAAGAAAAAATCTCTGTAGATGACAAATGTCCTAGCCAAGATCGAAAGGAGGAAAAGCAAAGGACTTAGGTGAACTCAGATCTAGTGTGATTCTTGCTCCTGCACTACGTTTCAGGGATGTCTTGTGTAAACTAATATGAGCCCTTTTAAAGCCACAACTGTCAGAAAGAAAACACATGCCAAAAAAGTGCAGAATTTATTTCACTTTAACTCAATTTTGATAACCTTAAAAGATTTTAAATATAGACAAGACATAAAAATGTTTACCTCTTCTGGGAATTCTTCACTGACCAGAGACATAATCAGTGATGTCTTCCCAACTCTAGCTGTGAAAACAAATATCATTATTTTAATAATAAAGTGTTTAGGTTCTACATAAGCTCAAATACAGCAACCACACAGCAGAGTGTGTTATTCATTAGCCAAAATCAGAGGCATCCAAATCACCCAGTTTTAGTACAATGCTTAAAGTATATCTCTTTTTCTGCTTAGAAAAGTTACGCATGCCCATTGTTTAAAACAAAAAAATTACCAAAATATAATATAAAAGTAACAATCTTCCCCCAATCCCTCTTTACCAGTTTAGCATATGTAGCTTCCCAGATTTTTTCTTTACTTATATTATTATAATAATTCACCACACAGTTTACTAGCAGAATCACAGCATTCGTACTATTTTACAATCTTCGCTTATCATTTAAATTATGTACTTGGGCGGTATTCCATGTCCATACGTAAAAATTTCCTGGGACGGGTGAAGGGACAGTTATTATGTAATCTACACAGTTTTAATTGGGGATGATGAAAGAGTTTTAGAGAGAAAAAGTGCTGATGATTACACAACACTGTGAATGTATTTAATGCCCTTTAACTGTACTCTCAAAAATGGTTAAAATGTTAAATCATACGTCTTATATATTTTATCACAATTTTTAAAAATAGCAACAGGAAATCCATTTTATATTAATGTAGGAAGCCTCTTACATAATTCTTTGACAGTTGTATAAGAATCCATCATAAGACATGTCCTAATTTATTAATGCAGTCTCCTAACAATGAGCACTGTTCAAGTTTTCAGCTTTATAAACAATGCTGCAATGAATATTTCTACAAGATAAATTCCTAGAAGTGAACTCAAGTTAGCATGCATAATCGTCTTTATTTTTAATAAATATTTTTAAATCACCTCTAAAAGAGAATAATTTACATCCTCACCAATAGAAGATCAGTGTGTCTGCTTTGGACATCCTTATATTCTTTCTTTTTTAAGGTATCACATGGAAAAGCTTAGTAAGAACAAAAGTAACTTTCCTGTTATATTTCCTAACCTAGCAAGATTTTTAATGCACAAACTTAAAAATCTTCATTTTCATTTGTAAATTTCATTTCTATTCCCATCACTTTCTGATCATATACAGTCAACTGCATCAACTAAATCCTTTTGTGATTCTAGAGGAAAACAATCCACCTGCCTATTAATCTCTGCCATAATAGCAAATTGGTTTCCAAAGGTAAAACCTAAACATGAAAGAACTGGAACATTTTTTTTTTAAAGATTTTATTTATTTATTTGAGAGAGAGAGCACACGAGAGGGGGGAGGGTCAGAGAGAGAAGCGGACTCCCTGCCGAGAAGGAAGCCCGATGTGGGACTCGATCCCAGGACTCCAGGATCATGACCTGAGCCGAAGGCAGTTGCTTAACCAACTGAGCCACCCAGGCGCCCAGAACTGGAAAATTTTTAAGTGAAGAAAAGTCACATTCCTTTTTTTAAATGACTAAAAGAAAGGGTGACTAAAAACACAAGTCTCCGGAAAAATAATGAATGGCTGGAAAAAAGAGTACTGGTAAAACAACTTAGAGGGTGTGCTGCAAACAAGTTGCATGTCACTAGTGGAGGCTCAGAGTAGATGGTCTAACAGGTATCTTCTAGCTCCAATTTCTGAGGATCTTTTCAGTTTACTTGTGTGAGAAGGCTTGGGCCTTTTTCAAGTAGCTGACTATAAGATAACACTTCTCTGAGTTCCAACCATGTCAGTGAATCCAGAGCCCATCATCACAGAACTGCTAGAATCCAGTTATCAATGTCAGCTTATCCAGCCCCCCCGCAAAAATTTTCAGATGAAATACCTGGGACCCAGAAACAGCAATTTCTCAAGGTCTCACTAAAAAATGAGTTGCAGACTTAAGAGAATAACCCATCTTCTGATGGCTAAGCCAGTGTTCTATCTTCTTCCTATGACATACTTTAAAAAAACACTAAGATGTGGGGCGCCTGGGTGGCTCAGTCTGTTAGGTGTCAGCCTTTGGCTCAGGTCATGATCCCAGGGTCCTGGGATCAATCTCGAATTGGGCTCCCTGTTTAGCGGGGAGCCTACTTCTTCTCCCTCTCGCTCTGCCTGCTGCTCCCTCTGCTTGTGCTGTCTCTCCCTCTCTCTCTCACTCACCCTCCTTCTCAAATAAATAAAATCTTATAAAAAGTAAAATAAAAAAATATTAAGACAATAATACAGAGAAGGAATGATAGTCCCTAAAGTCAGCAAGCAGTACATACACAAATACTATATAAATTAATTAAAATATTCACTGATTCACTGGTGACCAATCCAGCAGCTCTAGTTCCACTTTTTTTAAACTTATTTGAGAAAGTATCAGACTTACAGAAACATTGCAAAAATAGTACAAAGGAGTCATATCTATTCTTTAACCAAATCCCTCAAATGTTAACATTATAGCACACTTGCATTATCATTCCTTTCTTCTCCCTCCCCCTACTCTCTGTATTTTTAAACCATTTAAGAGTAAGTTGTAGACATGATGGCCCTTTATGTAACCCTAAGCACCTTAGTATGATTTCCTAAAAACAAGATCATTCTCTTCCATAACCACGGTGTACCATCAAGATCAGGACATTAACACTAACACAGTGCTATTATCTACTCTGTCAACCTTATTTCACCATTCATCCCATTACCATCTTTTATAGAAAAGAAAAATCTTTTTCTTCCCCCAGGATCAAATGTTGCATTTGGTGGTCATGTCTCCCTAGTCTTTAGTCTGGAAGAGTTCCTCAATCCTTTTTTATCTTTCATGGCCTCAGCATTGAAAAAAACAAAAACAAAAACAAGTCATTTAATTTGTAGACTATCCCTCAATTTGGTTTGTATGCTGTTATCTCGTGATTAATTTCAGGTTTTGCATTCTGGGCAGGAATGCTGCAGAAATGATACTGTATCCCTCACAGGGCATCACAGAAGGGAGATGATGTTAATTTGTCACATTACCGGTGATGTTAACTACCATCACTTGGAGGAGGTGGTGTCTGCAGGTTATTATCATTTCCTTTGTAACTGATAAGTATCTTGTGAGAAGATACATTGAGACTATGCAAACATTCTGTTTCTCATCAAACTTTTACCTATTGGTTTTAGCAGCCATTCATGATTCTTGTGTTGTGTTGCTATAGTGGTTGCTACATGGTGATGTTTCTATTTCTAGCAATCCTTCTCCACTACTCTGTATTCTACTTTAAGGAAAAACTGCCTTCTGATTCATATCAGCATGGTCTCATGGATTCCTACAATATTCTACATGTTATAATCCACTACCGTCATCATTTGGAGGTTCAGATTGTTCCATTTTACTTTGAAATATGACATTATGCAGGTATAAATCAGATTATATGACATTTTACAAATAAATATGTATTCACACTGGAAAAAAAAACAGAAGGATCTACACACCAACAGCAGTCATCTCTGAAGTAAATGTAATTATAACTTTGTTTTTGTACTTTTGCATATTTTCCCAATTTTCTATAATATAAACAATTTTTGCTACTAGAAAATGTTAACAAGTACTACTTTATTTTTTTTTAAAGATTTATTTATTTATTTGACAGAGAGAGCACAAGTAGGCAGAACGGCAGGCAGAGGCAGAGGGAGAAGCAGGCTCTCTGCTGAGCAGGGAGCCCGACACGGGGCTCGATCCCAAGATCCTGGGATCATAACCTGAGCCGAAGGCAGCCGCTTAACCAACTGAGCCACCCAGATGTCCCAACAAGTACTACTTTAAAAGTCACTATTTGGTAGTGAAAATTGGCATGTTCTAAATTTATAGATGGCAGGTATGCCTGGGTGGCTCAATTAAGTGTCCAACTCTTGATCTCAGCTCAGGTCTTGATCTCAGGGTTGTGAGTTCAAGCCCCACATGGGGCTCCCAGATGGGCATGGAGCCTACTAAAAAAAAAAAATTTTACAGATGGCAACTAAAATTTACCTAAAGATTGGGGCGCCTGGTTGGCTCAGTTGGTTAAGCTCCTGTCTTCGGCTCAGGTCATGATCCCAGGGTCCTGGGATCAAGCCCCACATCGGGTTCCCTGCTCTGCGGGAAGCCTACTTCTCCCTTTCCCGCTCCTCCTGCTTGTGTTCCCTCTCTCACTGTGTCTCTCTCTGTCAAATAGATAAAATCTTCAAAAAAAATTAAAAAAAATAAATAAAATTTACCTAAAGATTGGCATGTTAAATGCATTCTTTCATCCCTTCAACAAATAATTCTTGGGCACTTCTATATACCAGCCACTATGCCAGGTGCTGGGGATACCCCTGATCATGGCAATAGGTCTTCCCTCTTTTCACATTCATGGAGATTATATTCTAACAGATTTATGATATTTTCACTAATAAAGAACATTCTTTCTACACATCAGGACAAAAAGCAGAAACTCAAAAACTGCCCATCCTTGATTTACCCTTCCTCTGTACTGAGTGTTCGAGCTCTATCAAATTTTCCTTTGAAATTTTTAATATTAACTCCTTCCTCTCTGTTCCCACCTTTCTGTAATTATGGTACTTTTACTGAAACACTTCCCATTCCCAACTTTCTACCCCCTCCTCCAACCTCTCCTCTTATTAAAATCCATCAGCAATACAAATGCCAACACCTCTCTCTTAGACATCTTTTCATTTTCTAACTCATCTGATCAAAAGCCTTGACTCCCAATTACCTACCACATCAAGGTGAAGCATTCTGCTGGCCTTTGAAAATCATGCATAATTGAATCCCACCTCATCTATTTCATCTCATTTCCCACTATTGCCACATACTCGATTTGCTCAAATAAGGCCATTCTGCTCTGCGTAAGCACAAACAGGCTATGATGGATCTTGCCTCCTCACATGGTTTATTCATCTAAAACAGCATTCCCTCTCACTCCTCTGCTTTTCCAAATGTTAACCATCTCTCAAGGGCAGCACAAATTCTACCTCATCCCTAAAGACGTCCCAGGGCTACTGCAGCCCTCCCTTTCCTTCTTTGAACTCCTTATGTGTCACATAACTTACATCCAAATGTTATGAATAATAAGGTGCATACTTAACATGTATGCGTCTACATTAACATAATAATCAAATATTTGATAATGAACTGAACTTTCTAATTTTATATGAATGGGAGAAAGACCTCTAGCATATCAGCCAGACTGAATTATTTGACTTGTTCTCACCTTGCCCAAGCACAATAGCATTGCTTTTGTTTCAGCCCTGCCATTTAGGAAATTAAGTTCCACCTCGTGGAGCTTCCGGAACCATCCCATTCAAAATTTTTCTTACCAGCAACTGAAGAGCTATGAACAGCAGGGTAACTTCTGAGGGGAAAAATAAATTCTAAAATTACTGTTCAGTTTGTCTTTAGTAGAAAATAATTAATGTAGAAATTTCCAATTATATTAAAGGAGGATGTGATATAATAAAGAATCCATTTGGCCTTCATCCCCACCCAGTTCCTGGAGCAGAGCTTCAAAATCCCTTGGAAGTTCCTGTGTGATAGGAGTGTCTTTTGTTAAAGTCCGTTTCAACATACTTGAGTTTATCCTGATAAGATGACCCATCAGGGAGAAGGGAGGGCCTAGATAGCTTCAGGATGGAGACTGGTTACCAACCATGTGACTAATGGGTTGGAACTTTCAGCCCCACCCCCAAACCTAGCAGCTGGTAAGGGGGGAGGCCAGGAGCCCACAGATTGAGTTCAATCACATCGTCAATGATTTAATCAATCATGCCTACATAACAAAGCTGCATATAAAAACTCTGGACATCAGAGCTCAGGAGAGCTTCCTAGTTGGTGAACCTAATGATGAACCAGGAGGTGGCACACTCTGACTCCACGGGGACAGATGCTCCCGGGCTCAGGGCCCTTCAAGACCTTGCCCTATGTACCTCTTAATCTGGCTGTTCATTTGTGTAACGGGAAGTACAGCACTTTCCTGAGTTCTATGAGTTGTTCTAGTGAATTATCAAACCTAACGGGGTTGTAGGAAGCCCCAAACTTGTAGTCAGCCAGGAGGAAGTGTGGGTAGTCTGGGGACCCCACTTGCAGTTGGTGTCTAAAGTAAGGGTAATCTAGTTGGGGACCTTGCACTTTTTTTTTTTAAGATTTTATTTATTTATTTGAGAGAGAGGATGAGAGAGAGAGAGCATGAGGGGGGGAGGGTCAGAGGGAGAAGCAGACTCCCTGCTGAGCAGGGAGCCCCATGCAGGACTCGATCCCGAGACTCCAGGATCCTGACCTGAGCCGAAGGCAGTTGCTTAACCAACTGAGCCACCCAGGCGCCCGGGACCTTGCACTTTAACATGTAGGATCTGATGCTAATGCAGGGTGGTTAGTGTCAAAATTGAATTGAATTGTAGAACACTCAGAAAATTGTCAGAATGAAGAGGGCACAACAGTTTTGCTTTTATAAAAAGTAGTGATGGCTCAAAAAACTGAAAAACACTGTAACAGACCTTCTATCGAAGAGTACGAGTTCCACTCTGGCATATTAACTCATGTCTGGACCAAACAAGGGAAAAAAACACTTGGAAGATCATACAGAGAGTATTAACTTAATGCTTTTACATGACCCATCTTCTTTGTGCAGACTCCTATTATTAATTAATTTGCTAAGTATTTACCTGTCTTCCAAGTACAAAGTTTGAACTTACATTCTCTGTGGGGATAATATGGAAAATGTATTAAACAAGATAGACAAAATTACTATAAAGAGGTACAGATCAAGTGCTATGTTCAATCACTCTTGAGAAAAGGGAAAGGGGGCAGCAGGTAAGGGTGGGAAGAGAAAGGGATATTTTTTGCTTTAAACATAGCAGAAAATCAAAAAGCTCATAAAAGAAGCTTATAGTTTGGTCTCAAGGACGAACAACTGAGTATTCAGTTAAGACATGTGTGTTCTTAAAACAGTACTGTGCGTGTGTAACACCTAGGCAAACATCCAGCACATCACCAGTGATCTCCTAAAGGACTTCCTAGACCTCCTTGATGAAAACTTTACTTTCCCTACCAGCTACTGAGTATCTCTGGAAAGACTAAGGAACAAGAATTTCATTATCACCCACGGGAAATTCCACAAGGGCAGAGAATGTGTCTTTCTTGCTCACTATTGAATCTTAGCTCCTAGCAAATGCTCTTAGTAAATGCAGCTTATGGCTTAGTGGTTAAGAGCACAGATTTGAAATTTAGGGAAGTGGTTGGTTACTTGTGAGAGAAAGAGAAGGAAATGCAAGGGGCTTCAACTGATTGGTAATGTTTTCTTTATTAAGCTAGGTGATGGGTATTTGTTATATGATTCTTTATACCTTTGATATAAATATTTCATACACAAAGAGGGAAAAAAATAATACAGGCTTTGGAATCAGCCAAAACAGGATGGAAATCTTAGTCCCAGGGCTTACTAGCTGTGTTTCCTCAGGCAAGTTGTCAAGCCTGTTTATTCATCTAGATGATGCTGAACAGCTGCGGCTGAATTGGTACGAGGATTAATTATGATGACAGATACGTAATGCTCAGCACAATACCTGGCAAACATTAAATACACAAATGGTAGTTGTCATGAGGATGACGATCACAGTTCAAATTAAAGGAGTTAAGTGAGCACTAGAATGGGCCAGAAAATTTGGATTTGGGAATCAGCTTTCTAATTAGCAGTATAACCTTGAGTTGTCACTGACTCTCTCTGGGCCTCAATTTTCTCATCAGTTAAAAAAAAAAAGGACTAGATGCTATCAATGTTTATACTCTGTTTATAAAAAAAGGACTAGATGCTATCAATGATTAATCTACACTATCATGCAGCACACCTTAGAAGACTGGCCTGTAACAGATGAAAAAGTGCACATTACATGTACCTTAGAGTACCCTAGCAATGGCAGACAGATCCCCAAACTGTATCTGTTATCTATTTTAATTGTGTATAGGAAAGTGATTTGTCAGGAACCATCACCTATCTATAAGAACAAAGTGCAACTCACCAAGGCAATATGGGGTCTAGAAATTTCTAGAACTTGCTGACTTATAATCAGCATTTCATAACTTTTTTCCTTAAATAACTCCTTTCATCATGGCCTTGTTTAGGGTCCCAGAAATCCCAAACCTTCAGCTAGCTTAAGGTAGTATTCATCTCAAAATCCATAGTAGTCCATTCTAATTCCACATGATATGCACAATGGAGGCAAAATAGTTATCTTAAAATGAACCAAGCCACTGCCTTATTTCAGCATTAGAAAACCTAGAACTTGGACCTCCTGCCTATTTTTTACTCTTGGCAACTGAGGCTACTGCAGAGTAAGAAGAATGCATTTGGGGAAGAGCCCTAACAAAGTTCCTTGCAAAGAGTGGTGATGTCTGACTGAAGACAACACACAGCAGAGCTGCCTGTGGGTCACCTGACAGGAGGATGCCTCTGCTGTGAAGTCCAATCAAGTCCACCAGGCCCTGTACTATATGTTATTTTAGTAAGTAGTAAAACTCCCAGGTACTTAAAACAATAAACCTTTCAGGAGATTCAATGCTTGTACAATTCCTGTGACCTTTAAAATTCTGGGTCTTTCTTACCCGAGTAGAGAGGTCTTTTTCCCTAATGTCTCCAAAACCCCACAACTACCGTCAGCACAGATGTTCCCAAAAACTGTTCCATTTCTTTTTTTTTTAAAGATTTTATTTATTTGACAGAGAATGACAGAGTGAGAGAGGGAACACAAGCAGGGGGACTGGGAGAAGGAGAAGCAGGCTTCCCACGGAGCAGGGAGCCCGATGCGGGGCTCGATCCCAGGACCCAAGAATCATGACCTGAGTCAAAGGCAGACGCTTAACGACTGAGCCATCCAGGTGCCCCACATCTCTACATTCTTATCCTTGATCAGCTATGTTAAGAATGGGAAAAATTAATCAGATGCTCAATAACTCAGATACCCAAAAGGAAAACAAGTCTCACTCTTGCTTGGTCCTTGAGAAATCTGCCTGCCTTAATACCCTTCAGACCTTGATTCCTCTCACAATCCCGTTTTTAGAATTACCTATTTTTTTTAAGACTTTATTTATTTATTTGACACAGAGAGAGAGAGCACAAGCAGGGGGAGCGGCAGGCAGGCAGAGGGAGAGGGAGAAGCAGGCTCCCCGCTGAATAAGGAGCCCGATGTGGGGCTCGATCCTAGGACACTGAGATCATGACCTGAGCCGAAGGCAGCTGCTTAACCGACTGAGCCACCCAGGCACGCCTATAATTATTTTATTAATTTTAATAAGATTTTATTTATCTGCAGGAGAGAGAGAGAGCACACGAGCAGGGGGAGGGAGAAGCAGGCTCCCCACTGAGCAGGGAGCCCAACTTGGGGCTCAGTCCCAGGACCCTGAGATCATGACCTGAGCAGAAGGCAGATGCTTAAACTGAGTCACCCAGGCGCCCCTAGAATTACTTTTTTAAAATTCTGCTTGTATCCCACCACTCCAAAGCCCTCACCAGTTTCAGAAGAAACCTTTTATTTATGTTTTATTTATTTATTTTTTAAAGATTTTATTTATTTATTTGGCAGAGAGATAGAGAGAGAGAACAAGTAGGCAGAGAGGCAGGCAGAGGCAGAGGGAGAAGCAGTCTCCCCGCCGAGCAGGGAGCCCGATGCGGGGCTCGATCCCAGGACCCTGGGATTATGACCTGAGCCGAAGGCAGCCACTTAACCGACCGAGCCACCCAGGTGCCCCAAAACCTAACTTTTAATCCACAGCTGGAAACCCTCAATAAAAATGATCAAAATGAAGTAAAACACCAACATTAAAAGGCCTCTTAGTTTCCAAGGAAGCTAAGGACTTACTGCTCCATAATCACAACCATGCAGGCCTTCAACAGGTGGTCCATGTTACCTTTAAAGTCCCCTCCCTCACCACAACCCTTCCACGTCATCCATTCTCCCTCATCTCTCTGCTCAAAACTCATGAGAACAGCCCTTTTCCTGGCCAGGGTCCCTTTCTGCTTTTCCCATGGACCCCTTACATTCCCAGGGATATTTTCATAAGGGAAAGACCAACATTCTGAGGAAAGTCCGATTTCTTCACAGCTTGGCTCAACAAGGCAGTTGTGGCCACCAGTGCAACAGGCTCCTCCCACCCGAGTACGAACCTGCCACCAGGTCTATTCCAACAGGGCAGGCCTCAGGGACAGAGGACACCCCTTGACAAGAGAAAGGGCACTATAAACACTACAACAATTAAAGAGCTATACTTAGGCTTGATCATACAGACCTACAATCAGTGATACCAAAAGTGGGAATCATTCAATTTATATGGATACTGCCACTTAGAGTGTGGTACCTTTATTTATTTACTCATTCATATTCTGCCATACCTGTTAAAAAATCTGGGGCGGTTTAGTACTCACTGCAATATAACAATTCCATCTAGTTTCTAAAGTAATTGTATAGCAGGCCTTTAAAAAATCAAAGAACAGGAATCTCTTCCACATAAAAATCCAAGAGTGATTTCCTCTTCTAAAAAAAGTTCAGAATTAGAGCAAGAGAGACAGATTACAAGGAACTTGGGAGAAAATGAGCACAGTTTCATTAGAATCATTTTGGGTTTCCTTTTGGAAGAGCAGTAAGGTGATAGCTACTTTAATAAAAGATTGGCAGATGTGATTTAGTTAAGAAATGCTTCAGTGAATCTAAACTAGAACTTTTTGCTTCCTTTAAGGCCTAACCACCGAACCCTGAGTGAGACTATCAAAGAAATAGGGAAGCAGCAGGTTTAAAGTTATAATAGGCCACTAATTTTAGCCTAATTTTTTTTTTAAGATTTTATTTATTTATTTGACAGAGAGAGACACAGCGAAAGAGGGAACACAAGCAGGGGGAGCAGGAGAGGGAGAAGCAGGCTTCCTGCTGAGCAGGGAGCCCGATGCGGAGTTCAATCCCAGGACCCTGGGATCATGACCTGAGCCGAAGGCAGACACTTAATGACTGAGCCGCCCAGGTGCCCTTGGTACTTAGATTTTATATATGTGTATATAGTACTTAGATTTAAGCCATTTAATTTTTTTTTTTTTTAAGATTTTATTTATTTGACAGAGAAAGACACAGCCAGAGAGGGAACACAAGCAGGGGGAGTGGGAGATGGAGAAGCAGGCTTCCCGCTGAGCAGGGAGCCTTGATCCCAGAACCCTGGGATCATGACACTACATATTTTCAACTACTCCAAAAAATAATTTCCATGAAGGAACAAACTTCTCTAATTATTGTACCAATTAAATTTTATATTTAATATAAATATCATATATAATATACTTACATAATTTTATAACAAGTATAAATTTAATAAAATATTATATGTAAAAATATAATTGAAAAATATTTAACATAAATATTAATATGGAGGACAAAAAATGATTGTTAGCCAGCCATCTAATGGTCTCTACTTCCTCTATTTTGCCTGAGAAACACTGAAATAATCTATAAAAACAAAAGGCACGGTCACAATTATCCCCAAAGAGGGAAGGCCTTCTGATCAGTTCAACACAACATGCCACAGTATTGTCTGGACTCCATGCTTCTAAGTAGGTCATCCATGGGAAACATAATTCATCACTATAGAACAAATTATCTGATTTATCCAGGCTAAAAATTTCTTTGTCTTTTCATCACATCTTTTGAACATCTAGTTCTAAGTGACAGCAAATTCCTAATATTCATGAAGCGGAAATAACATTTTTTGGTTCTAATTACCACCCTAACTGCCATATTGGCTATTTTTCTTGATAACAAACACCCCGTGTTTCAAGTGGTAAAGGGACCTACTCCTCATTTTTATCTGCTACTTCTTACGAAGGCTTGTTGGCTCTCCCTAAATTATGTAATTAGAATATACAGGGATGAGGAAGGTGACTATGGAGTTATAATTTTAACTGGGAAACTTTAACATTTGGGGCAATAGCTGAGTACCGTTTCAAAGGAAAATTTCATTGACCCTATGCAGACTATTTGGGCTGCAGAAGAACAAACGTTATGGTCTATCCCTCTCCTTTGAACTAGATCAACCCTAGTGCCGAGCTGGTGCCAGAGGAACAAAAAGACAGGGCGTAATACATATGTGAGAATGATATAGACTCCCTATGAAGAGAAGAGACTCTTTAGACTATGCTTGAACATCCTTAGTCACAAACTATCACCCAGGTACTAAACACAGTATAATTGAAACTGGAGGAGTTTAATCTTCAAATATCATTTAACAAAGATCAGAATGGAAAGCAATATGGCTTTAAAGGGATTGTAGAAAGTTTTTTTTTCTAACATAAATGCTAGCTTATTACTGAAGTTTCTTTGATTCTTATTCCTATCATATGCCTGAGGAATCTCTCCCAATCCTACTAAGATGACCTCTGGTGTTTCAAGGAGAAGCTGACCTCTTGGCAAGAAATGTAACTGTTGGCAGCCAAGACACAGAATAGACATGACACTGTCATTAGAAGTCACTGGTCTACCTTATTGCCAGAACACAGGAATCTCCCAGGCAAAACCAAGCTGAGGACCTGGGACAAGACACTGGACAAACGCTGCCCTCAAATGCTAACAATAACCACACATCAGATTGGATTTAAGAAAGGAGAATGGTCGGGGCGCCTGGGTGGCTCAGTCGTTGAGCGTCTGCCTTCAGCTCAGGTCATGACCCCAGGGTCCTGGGATCGAGCCCCGCATCGGGCTCCCTGCTCGGCGGGAAGTGTGCTTCTCCCTCCTCCACTCCCCCTGCTTATGTTCCCTCTCTCGCTGTCTCTCTCTCTGTTAAAAAATAAATGAAATCTTAAAAAAAAAAAAGAATGGTCAAATGTTTATGACTAAGAGGACTGGTTTGGAAAACAAGTAAAGGCTAAATAAACGGAACTTGAATTCATTCATTCTTTCAAAAACTATGGATAACCTGGGGCACCCGGGTGGCTCAGCGGGTTAAGCGTCCCACTCTTGATTTCGGCTCAGGTCATGATTTCAGGGTCGTGAGACTGAGCCCCGCGTCCAGCTCTACACTGAGCATGGAGCCTGCTTGGGATTCTCTCTTTCCCTCTCCACCGCCCCCCCTCCCAAGCTCTCTTACGTGTTCTCTCTCTCAAAAAAACAAAAAACTACAGATGACCTTTGAACAATGCAGAGGTTAGAGGCACCAACCAACTCCGCATAACCCCAGCAGTCCAAAATCCTCAGATAACTTTTCACTCCCCAAAAACTTAACTACTAATAACTACTGTTGACCGGAAGCCTTACTGATGACATAGTCTATTAATACATATTTTGTATGTTATATGTATTATATACGTATTCTTACAATAAAGTAAGCTGGAGAAAAAAAATGTTAAGAAAATCATAAGGAGGGCGCCTGGGTGGCTCAGTTGGTTAAGCGACTGCCTTCGGCTCAGGTCATGATCCTGGAGTCCCGGGATCGAGTCCCACATCGGGCTCCCTGCTCGGCAGGGAGTCTGCTTCTCCCTCTGACCCTCTTCCCTCTCGTGCTCTCTATCTCTCATTCTCTCTCTCTCAAATAAATAAATCTTTAAAAAAAAAAAAAGAAAATCGTAAGGAAAATACATTTACAGTACTGTACCATAAAAAATCCCCATATAAATGGACCCACACAGTTCAAACCCATGTTGTTCAGGGTCAACTGTATTTGAGTGCCTACTTTGTGCCAGGACTACTCTAGGCACTGGGGATATAGCAATGAACAAGACAAAGCCTCTGCCCTCATGAAGCTTACTATCCAACCCAAAAAACAAGTGAACAAATATGCAGGGAAGAATCACCTAAGTCAAGGCCTTCTTGTCCAGAAAGCAGTAGAGAGTGAAACAAGGGCCAGATTGTGATAGACTTTGCAGGCCTGCATCAAAAAGTTTGGACTTTAGGGGCGCCTGGGTGGCTCAGGTCATGATCCCAGGGTCCTGGGATCGAGCCCTGCATCATCAGGCTCCCTGCTCAGCAGGAAGCCTGCTTCTCCCTCCCCCACTCCCCCTGCTTGTGTTCCCTCTCTCGCTGTCTCTCTCTCTGTCAAATAAATAAATAAAATCTTAAAAAAAAAAAAAGTTTGGACTTTATTCTAAGTCAAAACAGAAATCATCAAAGAATTTTAAAAATGGGTAACAGGATCTGAGATTTTTTTTTTCAAGATGACTCTGCTCGCTACATATAGAATAGACAGAATTAGAAGCAGAGAGACCAGTTAAGGAGAGATATTACAAAAGCCTCAGCCAGAGCCAATCGAAGCCTTAGCTAGTTTGGCTTGAACTAGTTTCGATGATAAGCTAATCAGTTAGACATACTGAGTAAGACCCATCAGATTAATTTAAAATGAGGATAACAGTTCCACTTTCTCAGTGATTTTGACCAGTAAAGACAAACATTTCAATTTAAAAACAAGACTTCACTAAAACTAGGGGCGCCTGGGTGGCTCAGTCGTTAAGCATCTGCCTTAGGCTCAGGTCATGATGCCTGGGTCCTGGGATCGAGCCCCGCATCGGGCTCCCTGCTCCGCGGGAAGTGTGCTTCTCCCTCTCCCACTCCCCCTGCTTGTGTTCCCTCTCTTGCTGTGTCTCTCTCTGTCAAATAAATAAAATCTTAAAAAAAATATTTATAACACTTCACTAAACTAAATCTTGTGTACTTTTAATGTAGCTACATGATTTAGATAAAAAGTCATTAAGGTTCATGCTAATTTTACTGCAACAAGGGCATTTGTTAAGCATAGTAATGCAAATCTAGTTAAATACAAATTCTGGCGACAGAAGCTGACCATGAAAAATCATAACCTGAAGAACTAAGTTTTGCGTGGTCGCATTTTTAAGGATTTAAAAAATTTTGTTTTGTTTAAAGAATGGCAACTGACTTTTAACGTGGCCTGAATGGTCCCCATTATGTTCAATATTATTAAGATAAGGTGCACATGATATTCAAAATACTTTGGCTTTCTCTGCAAATACCTTAAAATTTATAGACAATCTAACTTCTTTGATATGAAAACTAAAGAGACAGTAAGCAATTAGTTCGCATTTAAGCCTGGACGGATCAGAATCCAGATTCTGGATGGGCCAAGAAAAGATCCATTTCACCTCCAGAGTACAGTATAGGTTTAGCCAACAGAATGTTGAAACCATTCACAACTATTTGGGAGCTTCAGTGAATGAAGCTGCTGCCGAGTGGTTCAGGGACAGTAACAGCAGTAAAATGTACTGAAGTGATAGAGAAGGAACAGACTTTACAACAATACCAGAGATGATGCTCCTTTTTTTTTTTTTGCTTTTCCCATTCCCCTTAACCATCTTAAAATGACAGACAACTAAATTACTATCACTTTTACCTTAAAAAGTGGGTTTCCTGATAAATCCATGTGTTAGACCAATTTATTTTTATTTTTTTATTAAAATAGCCTTGGTCTTATTTATGTTTACCCAGCATTTAAAGTGGTATAGCTAGGCTAGCAGCTGTCAAATATTTACATTAAATCTTCTAATGCTTCAAACATTTCCCCCCAAAATACCAGCTTTTATTTAACTAAATAAAGTTACATATTTCACATTAAGTATAATTCTAATATTTTTAAATGTGAAAAAAAATATATCTATGGTAACTGGCCTAAAGCTTTTAGGACAAACCTTTTCAAGAAAAATGTCTTCCTTAAAAACTAAGGCTTTCTTTTAGATCAGGTTCTCCCTGTGATCAAAAAGCTCATGCATGCACTTTTCTCAACTCTCCTATTTGCTTTCATATCTGCAGAACATGGCTTTTAATTTTTCTAACAAATTTCGAGTTCTTTTATGTATTTCTAAATAATACTGTTAACATTTTAATTTAAATGCCCTAAGGCTGAACAATGTATCTTAGATATATATAGCATTTCTATTTAGATGTTTTACAGACTAATTATATGTAATTGCTTCCTATATTCAAAAGTAAAACCAAAACATAAGATTTTTACTTTTAGAAAATTAGTATTGCAATTACTGTACTATAAAACTGTTTTATTACACAGTTAACGATCTGTTTTTTAAGTGGCTCATCTACTCACTTTCCCAACTTTATTCCAAATGCATCAGGTATGAATCGTATGTTAAGTAACACCTTCCTGAACTTTGTCAAGGAAATCCATGCAAAATACAGATTAAGATATAGTTAAAAATAAAGACTAAAATTCACAACTGCAAACCAAAAAGTAAACTGTGTCAAGCCAAGCTTACTTCCAAATTCTGATTTTAAAGACTTCTCCAACAGCAGGTGAACAGAGATTTCAATGAATATCAAAGAACACTACAGAAGAGGGTAAAAATGTGTTAGCCTTCTTCCTTGGGAGTGCAACAGAGTGACCTGTAGGGGCTACTCTAGGATGAAATGGGGTTTGAAACAGAATGCTTCAAAACATTAACTAATGTATAAACAAGCAATTCAGTCCTCCCAGCCCACTTTCCTATTTTAGTCCTACCAAATGAGTCATGTAACTAGCCAAGTGATATTAAGAAGTCCCTGTTGTTCTGTCCCCAAGTCAGTGAACAGAAGGCATTTCTCCTTTATTATATCTTCAAAAGGTGAAATCGAAGAATTTCTAGGGGGTCTTATGTGTATGTGTCAGTTTGGATCTCCTGTGTGCCTGTTATTTATGAATTAATTACCAAGTAGCTATACAATAAATAATGCTTAAAAGGGGGGGTTGGCTTTTGGTGACAATAATTCTCTCAACTAAAGGACCCTCCCCAGATAATTATTCATTCATTGAGCACTTGTATAACTTGAAGTTGAGAGTAAATTTTTGAGGAAATATCGAGGATACCAGGAGTTATTCCAACGCAAAGAGCAAGTAACGCCAAAAACAGGTGAATTGCGAGCACCAAAAAAAAAAAAAAAAAAAGCAGAACCCTGACCTTGCCGGCAAGTCGAACAGTTGGGCACCCCTCCCCCTAGCTTCCCCGGGAGCCGGTTCACGCCATCCCAATTGGTCAGTCGGCCTGTTCCAGCACCTGCCTGGCAGTGACAAGCGAATCTCCACGGAAGACAAGAGGGTCTGAAAAGGAAGCGGCCTCGGAAACGCTTTGAGGCCCAGGAGGAAAGGATTCCAAGCGGAAAAGGAGAAGACCTTCGGAGGGATGAGGCCGGCGGTCAGAGGCTCAGAGAGACAAGGCTTGCGAGGACGACTGGGGGTCAGGGGCCGGAGGTGTTAGCAGGGCCCGGGTGAGGTGAGAGGTTGAGGGCCGCCTGCGCGCCGCGGGAAGGGGACAGCTAGGGGGCTGGGAGGCCCGAGGGAGCGCAGAGGGGCGAGCAGGCCCGGGGCGGCAGGGGCTGCGGTGGCCCCGGCGCGCGGACTCACGTTCTCCCACCAGCAGGATCCGCACGTCTTTCTTCATGTCGGCGGCTCGCAGGGGCCGGGCTCGGCCCGCACGCATGGAGCGGACGCCTCTCGCCGGGAGCGCCTACCCCGCGGAGCCGCACTCCCAGCGCTGCCGGCACCGCCTGCCAGCCTCCCCCGCCGCCCCGCCCGATCCTCGGCCAGGGCCCGCCGCGCCGCCTCCTCGCCTGCTTCCCCGCTCGGGAGCCGGGACAGCTCCAGCTCCGCCTCCTCCGGCTCCGCGGGCGGCGGCGGCGGCGGCGGCGGCGGCAGGGCCGACGGGGCGCCGCGAGGGACAAGTGCTTTCGGAACGCGAACGCTCTCCGGGCCTGAGCGGCGCCCCCCGCGTCCGGCTCGCCGCAGCGCAGGGCCAGGGCGCCTCGCCCACCCTCCTCCCGGCCCCGGGGACCGCGGATACGCCGGGGGCTGGGAATTTGAGTGGCAGATCCGCTAGTCTGAGCCCCTTGATTTTGCAGAATTGGGGCAGGAAAAGGTACTTGTCCAAGGTCACACAGCTAGAGCTTGGCAGTGACTCAGGACGGCAATATTCTCACCAGACTATAATCGCCAGGAGGGCAGCGACCTGCCTACCTGGTTTTCGGTAGCATCCATACCTCATTGGACATAGCCCTCAGAAAATGCTTGATTGATGAAAGGGTGACTGGCTCCTGGGACAGAGCCTTTTTCACTACCCAAAGCCACCACCCTAGCTGCTTTTTGTCTGTGATGCTTACAAAATACAGTTCTAAATAATGACATTCTTTTTTACCTTGTCCTTGTAAACAGATTCATTTCTTTGTAGCAGACTAAATGACTTTCCTCTGCTCTCAGCCAAACTTAGTTTCTAAACCAAACTAAGCCACTTTCTGTGGTTTCCTTTGAGCAAGGTCCTCCCATACTAATCTTTAGTTAGGCTTGCTGAACATAATGCTGGACACATAGGTGACACTGGATAATAAACTATTACTGAGTTTTCTAATGTTGCCTTATTTCCTCCTGGCCCTCTCTCTCTGGAGGAATTTGTTGCTATCTGCATAATGTGCCTTTTTTTTTCTATCTTAAATATTACATAGTAAGTTTTTAGAGGAAATAAAGTGTGTGTAATACAATCCCCCTTTCTCCTAGAAGAAGCCATAGGGTGTTGGTGTAGCAGTTAAGAGCTGCTGACATACTGCAGGGGATTGAATCCAGATCCATTACCTAATGAGGTATGTGATCCTGAGTAAGTGCTTTTACATCTCCAACCTGTCCATTCTGTAACGCGGCAATAATGATAACAATACTTATCTCTTCAGGTGGTTTTGAAGAATAAGTAAGATAATAAACGTCAAACATCTGGTACAGTGCCAGACTCCATACTTGCTCTGTTGATCTCAGCTACCATTGTTATAGGGAAGTTGAAAAGTTACAAGCCACAGGCTTTGAGGCAAATACATCGTTACAACAGTATTTTGCCTCTTAGTATAATGATGTCCCTAAGGAGCATAGGAGAGGAAGCCCTTCCAAAAAACACTCTGTGATATAAGGAGGGAGATAAGGGAGATACACTCCTTGCTCGCAGGGAGATAATGAAGTCCTATTCCAGGATGGATGCAAATGTGAAATCCAGGAGTCTTTTTTTTTTTTTTGTAAGATCTTATTTATTTGAGAGACAGAGCATAAGCAGAGGGAGCTGCAGGCAGAGGAAGAAGGAGGCTCCCCGCTGAGCAAGGAGCCCGATGCAGGACTCGATCCCAGGACCCTGGGATCATGACTTGAGCCCAAGGCAGACACTTAACCGACTGAGCCACCCAGCTGTCCCAAAATTTGGGAGTCTTGATAACCCAATCTTTCAGGGGAAAGGATTCCTCTGAATTTTAGTATTACATGATGATTGAGTTGAAAAGACCCCTACAGAGCACTCCACTCTCATTACTCTATAGGTAAAAGCAAGACCCAGAGAGATACCATGACTTGCCAAAGGCAGGGCAGCTGAGACTGAGCCGGGCTCTACCATCCTTAGTGTGTGACTCTGGGCAAGTCACATCACCTGTTGCCTCCGTTTACTCTCTCCCAAACGAAGACTATCATTTCTTCCCAGCCTCCGACCTTATGGAGTTTTTTGGAGGATCCCATGAAATAATTTATGTGAAAAAACTTTTTCTTAAAAAAGTATGTTACACAAATATTAGACTACAAAGGACAAAGGCCCTTTACAGAGGGGCAAATTCTTCAGGGCACTGCCCGCTCCAAGCAACGCTCTGTAAAGAATCTCGATCCCAGGAGTGCTGCAATAGCATTACCAGCTGATGATGGTGTTAGTTCTGAGGGACTTCTCCAGGAGCATGGGAAGAGACAAGGCCTTCATGGTGTTGTACATGTGTACCAGCATGTACAGCTTTGGCATCTCTATTAATTGAAATGTTTGGAAGGCAGGGGACTAAGAAGAGTTTATTTGGCAGGGCAATATCACAGAGTTAATACTGGGAACTCCTTTGTCAATAAAACCTACTTAAAAACCCACAGTCGGCGCGCCTGGGTGGCTCAGTTGGTTGAGCGTCTGCCTTTGGCTCAGGTCATGATCTGGGGTCCTGGGATCGAGCCCTGCATTGGGCTCCCGGCTCCGTGGGAAGCCTGCTTCTCCCTCTCCCTCTGCCCCTCCCCCGGCTTGGGTTCTCTCACTCTCTCTCCGTCAAATAAATAAACCTTAAAAAAAAAAAAAATCCAGACTCAAGGGCTGCAGAAAAGAGACAACCAACCACCACTTTCAGTAGGCAACAACGAATGGTTTGTACAAACGGAGACCAACACTCATTAAAGTGAGGGAGAGGGTATCTGGGCCTCCTGGGCAATGTAAATTTCTTCTTACAGCTCCTCTCCATCTACCGATCAACTATACTTCTGGAGCTTTGGCCCCCTGCCCTCCCTTGATATGCCCTTCTCATAATATTAACAGGCATCCATCAGGGGTCACTGTGAAGTTCTCCAGGAGACAGCACAGTTCAGGGGTTAAGAGCAGGGACTCGAGTCTGCCCGCCTAGGTCTGAAACTCAGCTTTGCCAGTAACTAGTTGTGCATCATCAAGCAAATTGCTTAACTTCTCTGTAACTCATCTGCTAAATGGTAATAACACCTCATGGAATTGTAATGAAGATTAAATGTGTTACTAGTAGGAAAACACTTAGAATAGTGCATGGTACATGGTCAGTGATTTACAAATGTTGAATAAAGTAAATTGTGAAGAAAGTGACTTCCGTACACCTCTCTGAGCCTAAGTATAGAGGCACATGATGACACACTGCAGCAAAACATAAGCCAGGGAATGGAGTTGTTGGCAGTGGGATTTACTGTCGGGATGTTACAGACTGATTACTGTATATTAAGTATGTTGGATAGAGCCAAGAAGACAGATTGGAATCTAGAAAGCACTGATGGAATTTTCCTCCAGAACACTGCTAGGAAGGAGCTCTACCATCACAAAACAAATTTCTTGCCTCCTCAACTGTACAGGGGACATAAGAAGGTCTGAACAAAGTACTCTTGCCAGGAGATAACAGGATCCATCTTTTATGTCTGTCAAAGGAGGAGCTTGCCACATAGTCTCTCTCTGCATCCCAGGACAGGGGAACACCCAGAGCCAGTGGGTAGAAGATGACTGACATTGGGTGGGAGAAGAGGCTGGTTTCTGATTGGTGAGTTAGTCACAGTCCTGGGCAGGAGGCCAAGTCAGACTCGGGCTGGCATTGGTCCCACTCCTCAGATCCTTCTATCAAGTTAAACCCAAAGTAGCATTCATCACCCACCCATTCTTCACTTTTGTCTCCCATTCCGCCCAGGAAGACTTCCTTTTTCCCTGTCAAGCCTGCTCTGCTGGAGCAGAAAAGTCCAATGCCTTGATACAGAGTAAATACTTTATCTTGCCTTCTAATGCACTTGTTCTTGGCTCATTGTTCAAACATCCATGTCCTCTGCGTAGTCACATGGACGGGTCTCTAGAGGACAGAGATTCTGTTTGCTTGATTAGGCTAGAAGGTACATCACTCAGCACAATTACTTATTAAAAGGCATTTGAAAACTAACCATGTTGAAAGGCAATTTTTCCACATAGGACCCTCATCCTTTAACACAGCATAACTTAGAGTTGTGGAATCACTAGGTTGTACACTTGAAACTGATGTAACAATTGTGTATCAACTATACTAAAAAAAAACCTCCACTCTACAGCATACAAATGCTTTATTTTACAGGTTCTCTTTAGCTTTTGAAAAATGAAGGGATATTTTAAGTATTGAAGAACTGGATACTTTTTATAACACTCAACAAGACAGTACAGGCTGATTTTTGTCTAAAAAAAAAATCCTCATGTATTGATGAGGTTGCACCCAGTTTTCTTCTTAATTTTCTTAAGCTCCTTTCAAATACAGACAGTAAAACAAAAACCCTCAATTAAGAGATAATTGTTACTGAGAAGCCTCTCAGACCCATCCTCCCCACACATGGTCTGAATTCCCTTAGGGAATGGGTAAGTGCATGGGCCCTGGAGCCTACCTTTCATCTCCAACACTTTGCTAGCTGGGCAAACATTGGGCAAGTTACAGAACCTCTCTGAAAAACATAAACCTCATCTGCAAAATGGAGCTATCTCATAGGGCTTTTTGATAATTAAATAAAGTCCAGGTAAAGCATTTATCACATTGTTTAACACATAGATCATGCTCACATATCACTGTTCACTGCATTTTTTAATTTGGAATTCATTTGCTGACATGCGTCATTTTCCCAAGGGCAAATTGATTAGCCTGCCCACTCAAATTGTAAACTCCAAAAGGCAAAAGTGCATTTAATATAACTTTTGATCACTGTAAAGACATTAAAAGTTTTACTGACTTATTATAAATATCAACTGGTGATTCTCAGAACTTTTTAGGCCACAGGCTATTTCTGCAAAACAAAAAATTCCATAAATAGTAAATTTATAATTTCTGTTTATTTCTGCAAAGAAATCACCACAATTAAATATATTCCAAGAAAATAATCAAAAGAAGAAAAAAATATATACATATACATATTCTATTTAGAGGAACATTACACAACAGTTAAAAATGGAAAAGCATACAATTATAGGGGAATAAATTAAGTATGGCATAAAATTATTGGAATGTCTGCAGTCATTATGGCACCTGGCTGGCTCAGTTGGTAGAGCATATGACCCTTGATCTCAGGGTCATGAGTTCAAGCCCCACATTGGGTACAGAGATTACTTTAAAATTAAATAAATACGGGGCACCTGGGTGGCTCAGTCAGCTAAGCGTCTGCCTTCGGCTCAGGTCATGATCCCAGGGTCCTGGGATCGAGTCTCCAGTCGGGCTCCTTGCTGAGCCTGCTTCTCCCTCTCCCTCTGCTGCTCCCCCAACTTGTGCTCACTCTCTCTCTGTGTCAAATAAATAAATAAAATCTTTAAATAAATAAATAAATAAATAAGTACATTGGAGAACATTTGCAGTCATTAAAACTAATGACTATTATAGATATGGAGGGGCGCCTGGGTGGCTTAGTCCGTTTAGCGTCTGACTTCAGCTTGGGTCATGATCTCGGGGTCCTGGGATTGAGCCCCATGTCAGGCTCCCTGCTCAGCGGGGAATCTGCTTGTCTCTCTCCCTCTCCCTCGGTCTCCCCCCTTTGCCCTCCCCCACTGCTCCGTCTCTTTCAAATAAATAAAATCTTTTAAGAAAAAGATAAGGAATTTACAAAATAAGTGAAAAAATAAAAATATAAAACCACATATATAATTACAGCTGTATAAAAATGAAATATATATTCGTTTATCCTCTATACTTCTGTAGTTTTGAACTTTTACAAGCATGTACGTGTGTTCATCGGGTAATTAAAAACGAATGGATGTACATAAATATTAGATGAGAGTACAAAGAAAGGAAAAATGTATTAAAGATTATGAATTAATTTTTAGTACAACCATCTTTGGTAAAATGTCAAAGTTAATTTAATAATATCTTTTAAATAAAATTAATAGAAATATTTAGAAGAGGGGTGCCTGGGTGGCTCAGTCGGTTAAGCATCTGCCTTCAGCTCAGGTCATGATTCCAGGGGCCTAGGATCGAGTCCCGCATCTGGCTCCCTGCCCCCCCCACCCATTCTCTCTCTCTCTCTTGCTCTCTCTCTTAAATAAATAAATAAAATCTTAAAAAAAAATTAAAGAACTATTTAGAAGAATAGCAACGCTTTGAGACACTAATGTAGGATATCATGTTTATTAAGTCATTTAACAAGTATTTACTGTCTCTACCATGTGTGAGGCTCTGGGCTGTGCTCTGTGCTAGGAGCACAGTAATGAACAACACCAATATGTTATAGACAAAGCAGCTCGTCTTTAGGCACCCATCCTATCACCAGAATCCTCCAAATCATTCCCTATGTACCCACACCTTTCAAAAACCTTCCACAAAAGGTGGCATCTCATAATCTAAATCTTTACCTCCCCTAGCCAAAACCAGCGGACCCTGTGACTGTGTCGCATTCCTCTGGTAGTCTGCTCTTCCGATAGGACTGTGTTAACAGATGACCCCCAGGCAACACCATGCCTTAACCCAGCAAAAATGCAAATATCCCCCAGAGAGCTTCTAGGAAAAAATACCATGGTTTTAGCCCGAGGGGCCTTCCTGATGGCTCCTGGTTTTAGTGGGTCTGCTTTGATCTGATCTGAACGGGTTGTGCACCATTTTCAACAGAGATCTCCCTCTGGACAAGGGGGAGGACACTACAGGCCAAGTAGGCTGGATGCACAAAAGTACATGATGTGACACAAAGCAAGGTGGCTGGGGTGGAGAGTGTGTGGGGGAAGATGACAGGAAATGGGGCTAGAGGTAGGGAAGAGTGAAGGTAGGAAGTGGAACTTTCTGCTGGAGGCACTGGGGAGCCCTAGGGAGTTTTAAGTGGAGGAGCACATCTGATTTGTGTTCAGGGAAGCTCACGTTAGTAGAATGAGAACAGATGGGAAGGGGATTCTAACTAGAGACAGAGGGGCTCGAATTAAAATAATCCAGCAGAGGGGCACCTGGGTGGCTCAGTCAGTTGGGCATCTGCCTTAGGCTCAGGTCATGATCCTGGTGTCCTGGGATCAAGCCCCGAGTTGTGTTCCCTGCTTGGTGGGGAGCCTACTTCTTCCTCTCCTGTTCCCCCTGCTTCTGCTCTCTCTCTCTCTCTCTCTTTAAAAAAAGAAAATAATAATAATAAAATAAAATAATCCGGCAGAGAAGTGATTAGAGTCTGAACCAGAGTAGATGCAGAGGGAGGCGGAGGGGGCCGGGGCTGGGATGATTTGAGAAGGCAGAATCCAGTGTCACAACCTGGTGACTAATTGTGCAGAAGGTGGTGAAGAAAAGATCCTGTGGTAACTCCAAGACACTGTGTCCTGACCAAAGGCAGAAGGCTTTCTCCCCAGAGCATATTAATTTCGAAAAATAAAGGTGAAAAGACTTCACTGAGCAGGGAGGGAAGACACAGTCTTCCATAGAGCACCAGCCCAATCTCTTAGAACTATGTTACCCTAAATCGTGGAACGAGATAATTATAGATGGTGCAGGGACATTTGAAATGATGACCCCTGTGGCCAGAATGTTTTTCCCTTTTGTATTATGTTTCTGTCCTAATTAAGTCAAGGTGAAAGCCTCAGTAAATCTATAATACCTGATAATCTCCACTTGTGAGCGCATGCACGAGAGAGAGAGAGAGAGAGAGAGAGAGAGAGAGGGAGAGAACGCATGAAAGCCAGCTCCAGAGCAAGCCTCGGGGTCAGAGCCTTATAGGACAGAACCAAGCCACTCACATTGTTTTTGTTTTCCGTGAAACATATATTTAGGGTTACTCCTTTAAGACACAGGATTCTGATTCCCATCTACATAATTTTTTTTAAGTTTTCCTTTTGAAATAAATGTACCTGAGGGGGGTTAGTGAGTTGGTTTAGGAAAAAATATTAAGTAAAAAATGGTGCAGGAGATATGCAAGTGTGACAAGAATCATGGCACATAAAAGACTGAAACTTGGGAAACAGTGTCCTGAGAAAGCCTATGGCTGGTTAGGAAAGTAAACCCCAAATCAGAACAAATCTTTAATTATAATTAAAGAAGACTGCACTCTTCTGGAAGGACACAAAATCATGCAGTGACTAGGGTTTGGGGTTTTTTTTAATATTTTGTTTTATTTATTTATTATTTTATTTATTTATTTGACAGAGAGAGAGAGAGAGAGAGAAGAGCAGGGGGAGAGGGAGAAAGAGGCTCACTGTGGAGCAGAGAGCCCGACGCAGGACTGGATCCCAAGATACTGAGATCATGACCGGAGCCCAACCGACTGAGCCACCCAGGCGCCCCGTAAAAAATATTTTATTTTTAAGTAATCTCTACACCCAACATGGGGCTCGAACACACAAACCCCAAATCAAGAGTCACATGCTCCACTGACAGAGCCAGGCAGGCGCCCCTTGCGGTGATTATGCTTTTGAGCAATTACGAATGAGGGTGAATTTGGGTTTGAATAGTGTAGGTTTGGGGCTGAGGGCTTAGGCAGGAGTGGGGAATGATGGAGCTGAGCATATGGGAAGGAAAATTCTCCCTTCCTGTCAAAAGCCCCAAGTGCCCCTGGGGAAGGAATTTTTCCTTCAACCACAGCAAAAGGTACCTGAGGTAACTCCAAAGAGCAGCATTTTGCCGCTTGTTTCTGCAATCAGCGAGGAAATAAAGTCTTCAAATTAAACTTTTCCAGAAAAAAATGTATTCGAGGGAGGAAAAGTAAGGGACAGATGGATATAACTGTATGAGAGATTGCTGTGAGTCTAAGAAGGTGGTGGCTTCCCGGTGGGTAAGTGGTTCTTCTAGGAACCCAAAGCCCTGGACCCCAGTAATGGGAACAGCCATGCCTTCCAGTAGGTGCCTCCTCCCCAGCGGGTGAAGAGTGTGTGTGAGGCAGAGGGGAAGAGAGAGGGAGAGATAGACAGAAGTGGCTGTTGTCACTGACATTACTCCCTTCTCCCTGACCCCCAGAAAAAAAGCACTTCACAGAGACAAGCCTCCAAGAAAACAAGGGTTTTTGAGAGGAACGTCGGCAGAGGAGGTGAGAAGCTGCCCCAGGAGTCCTCAGTGCTCTCCCCATGAGCTTTTGCCTCTCCATGGGACGTCTTTCCAGCCTGATCCGTGTGGATGATTCCTTCCCCCACATAGTATAGATCCAAGTGAGAGGTCCTTCACCCACTGGCATTCCAGCTTCGTTAGTTCTTTCTTCTTCTTCTTCTTCTTTTTTTTTTAAGATTTATTTATTTGACAGAGAGAGACATAGCGAGAGAGGAAACACAAGCAGGGGGAGTGAGAGAGGGAGAAGCAGGCTCCCCGCTGAGCAGGGAGCCCAATGTGGGGCTCGATCCCAGGACCCCCAGACCATGACCTGAGCCGAAGGCAGACGTTTAACAACTGAGCCACCCAGGCACCCCTCAGCTTCGTTATTTCTATTCTGGAGGATTTTTGTTTTGTTCTGTTTGAGGAAGGGTACCACTTTGCACAGTGTCCCAGAAAGCTGATTGCTGACCAAAAACTCAAGACAAAAGCAAAGAAGCAGAGGGCTAACCTTCATTCTCTACCTTTCTGATTCTTATGCTTCCACTCTAGTTTGGGAAAATCATGTGACCAGGCAACAAACTCCGTGCTCAAAGAGGCCCCATTATCCAAACCACCAGACGGGATGGTATTTAACCAAAGCACCGCAAGACGCTAAAAACCCTGGCCTCTGAATTCTCAGTCTTAGTACTTTTAAAGGGCGAACACCAAGGTGACCCTGGGTGAGAAGATAAAAGCTCCACGATGCAGCAAGTGAGAACTAAGAGCCCTTTAACGGTCAACTGGCACAAAGAGAGAGGTCTTGTCCTTACTCAGACAACCCAAGACCACTCTACTAACCGAGGACCGCCACCACCACCAGGCAGAAAAAAACAGTACCTCGTGGTTCTAGGGATAGCTGTGTCCCATCAGAGTGGAAGGCCAGGTCCTGGCTCAGCACAGGACCTTATCAGAGGGTATTAAGGTTAGAGACTCGAGAAGTGGGGGGAAAGTGGGCCTGGTCCCTGCTCTGCCAGCTGACCAGCCCTGGACAAACCGCTAACCCCGTCTGGAACCCTGCTTCCTGGTGTGTTACATCATGTACGGTGGTCGTGAGGCTAGAGAGCAAATTAATAGAACATGTGGAGGAATTTGGCTTGGCCCTGTTTTTGAGGACATGTATATAAATTAGATGTGAATCTCAAGATGTTAGAGGCCAAGGTGCACTGGAGGCTGACATAACTCTGTCATTGCTGTGGTTACAATTGTCCTGGCATTTTCCCAGTTCCCTTACCTATTACTTTAATTCTTTCAGCAACACTTTGAGGAAGCTAAGGAAGGGTAAATAAGGGGCACCTGGGTGGCTCAGTTGCTTAAGCGACTGCCTTCGGCTCAGGTCATGATCCTGGAGTCCCGGGAGGGAGTCCTGCATCGGGCTCCCTGCTCGGCAGGGAGTCTGCTTCTCCTTCTGACCCTCCCCCCACTCATGTGCTCTCTCTCGCTCTCTCTCTCTCTCTCAAATAAATAAAATCTTTAAAAAAAAGTTAAAAAAAAGGAAGGGCAAATAATAATTATTTCCATCTTACAAGGGAAAGGAGGGCAAAGAGGTAAATGTACTGCCAAGGGTTGTCTGGCTGGTTTGGGCCGCAACGCTTTCTGCTCAACCCAGCCCCACAGCCCAAATGTGAATTTCCACGTCTTCAAAACAGGTGCCAATCCAGCCTGGGGTCCTATGGATGAATTGCAAGCAGAGGAGAGGGAGAGGGAGATGTGTAGATTAGGAGACCTACAAGACACATTGACAGCTAATGGGTATGAGGGATCTTTCTGGGGGTGATGAAAATGTTCTAAAATTAGAATACAGTGAGGGTTTCACAACTCCATACTAAACATTGTTTTGTACACTTCAGTTTTTATGTTTTTAAAGATTGATTTATTTAAGTAATCTCTACGCCCACCGTGGGGCTTGAACTCACGACCCTGAGATCAAGAGTTGCACACTCTACTGACTGAGTCAGCCAGGTGCCCCAATCTGTACACTTACTTTATTTATTTATTTATTTATTTATTTATTTATAAAGATTATTTTTTAAAAGATCATTTATTTATTTATTTGAGAGAGAGAGAGAGCGCACAAGCAGGGAAATGGCAGGCAGAGGCAGAGGGAGAAGCAGGCTCCCTGCTGGCAGAGAGCCTGAAGCAGGGCTCGATCCCAGGACCCTGGGATCATGACCTGAGCTGAAATCAAGAGTCGCTTGCTCAACCAACTAAGCCTCCCAGGCGTTCCCCGATCCGTACACCTTAAATAGGTGAATTTTATAGTATGTACCTTATATCTCAACAAAGCAGTTAAGAAAAAGACATATACTTTTTTTTTTTTTTTTTACACGGGTAAGACTCTTGTGGCTAGGGGTGCATATTTGGGTGCTAAAACTCTAAAGAGATTCAAGGAAGTGATTACTGTAAAAGTCAGATTCCTTTCAGGTAGAAGCAGGGTCGTGTGATTGAGACAAGGCCTATGAAGGAACTTCTTGGGGGGGGGATAGGAAGGTTTTATTTCTTGACCCAAAGGTAGTTAATAAGGGTGTTTATAATAATTCATTATTTATATTCCACATATGTTTTATGGAGTTTTCTGTATCTGTTCTGTCATGTAATAAAATGGTTTTTAAAAACAGGGGAAATCGAGTATGAAATGACACCCAGTGCTGGCCAGACTGTAAGGGGCCCCCATACCCCGCCACCTCCTGGTATTCCTGCTCTTCCCTAATCCTTTCCCATGCAGTAAGCGTGAGCAGGACCTGTGGCATGTTTCTAACCCACAGAATAAGGCAAAGGCCACAGGATGTATGTGATTATGTTTGTGTGATTACATCATATAAGATCTAATGTCCACTTGGCTAGGAAACTGCCTCTTCCTCATTGGCTTTGAGGAAGTAAGCAGCTACGTTCCAGAGGCCCATGGGGTAAGGAACCGAGGGTGGCCCGCAGACAATAGCCAGCAAGAAACCGAGGCCCTCCGTCTGACAACCCACGGGGAACTGAATGCCGCCAACAACCATGTGAGTTTGGAAGATCCTTGCCCAGGTGAGCTTCAGATGCCACCATGGCCCCAGGTCACCCTTTGACTGCAGCTGGTGAGGCTAGTCGTCGAACTGTGCCCTAACGCCTGGTGCACAGAAACTGAGCTAATAACCGAGCGCTGTTTGAAACCACTGCATTCGTGGTGGTATTATTCCACAGCAATGGATAACCTGCCCCCGTGTTGGGGGGGGAGGGTCCCTAAAACCACTCCCAGGTTCAGTGATTCACTAAAAGGACCCAGAGAACTCAACAAAGTGATTGTAGTCTTGGTTACAATTTATTACAGTGAAACGATAGATTAAAATCTGCAGGAGAAAAAGGCACATGGGACACAGGCCAAAGAGACACCAACTCTCCTTCCCCATGGAGTCACAAGAACAGTATTAATTCTCCTAGCGACAATGTGTGACAATGTACAAGGAGACTGCCAACCAGGGAAGCTCCCCCAAGGTCTGGTGCCCAGGCTTTTCCTGGGGGTCGGCCACATGGGCAGGCCTTAGTCTCCAGTCCCTCCAGAGGTCAAGCTGATACCTCCTGGCCCAAGACCCTCGGGAAACAAACACTCTTATCAGGCAGGATACCCCAAGGGCTTAGGGGTTGCCTCCCAAGAACTAGTCAAGGGCCCACGCTCTCTTGGGAATGTGCAGTCTGCCCACCCGAAGCCTGCAGTTAGCCCTTTACAGCGCACCCATTAACTCTGGAAGTGGGACTCTTGTCGAGGTACCACCGGCTTGAAAGCAGAGGGAAAGGACAGGAAACCACTGGGTTTCTGACACCCAGGGAAACTTTACACCCTTATCGGCCTTATAGTCAGAGAGTTTCCAGGATTTAAGCCATAGAGCCAGAAGGCAGGGTGCAGAGGAGAGGAGGCTGAGACTGGGCACTCATACAGAAGCGTCTCCTGATCAGCCACTGAATAGAAGGCAAGGTTCCCCTCCTGCAGGTCCAGCCAGATGCCCACCACCTTCGGTCTGTCAGAGCCAAGGACAGTCTCCTTGACCATGTGCCATGCAGAGAGCTGGCTAGTCCCCTTCCACTCTACACAGTAGGAGTCCTGGGTCCTTCCCAGGATCTGGGTCCGTTTCATCCCCCAGGAAGCCACCCCAACTGCCCAGTGGCTGCAATGCTGAGTGTCCACTTCCCAGTACTGCTGCCCAGAAGAAAAGGCCTGGGAACATAAGGCCTGGCAGGTCACAAACCTCTCATGACCCCCGAGATGGGTCTGTGGATGGCGAGACACAGTCACTGCCCGGCCATCCTTGGACACCTCCAGGCTACAGGAGTGGCTGCGAAGGTCGAAGGTCGGACTGATGGCCCCTGAGGAAAAGAGCAAGGATATGACTGGCTCGCTCTAATAGCAAAAAGCAGCTTTGGGATGTTTTTGTTTTTAAAGATTTTATTTATTTATTTATTTGAGAGAGCGAGCAAGAGTGAGAGCATGAAGGGAGGCAGGGGGAGGGGTAGAGGGAGAAGGGAAGTAGACTCCCTGCTGGGCAGGTAACCCAATGCTCAGGACCCTGGGATCATGACCCAAACGGAAGGTAGACACCTAACTGACTGAGCCACCCAGGCGCCCCGCAAAAAGCAGCTTCGTACCTTTGGGTGTGATAAAGTTTTGTTCATACTGGCATTAAAACAGGTACATCAACTTGCAGTTTTCTGTATACACATCCCTAGTATTGTTCTAATCACAATACCCTTTTTCCATCTTAATTTTTACTTCCCCATTGGGCCTCTTTCAGGTAGCTGTCTCTGAATCCCACTCAGCATAGCCTGGAATTTGGGAGTCTTCAATCCCATTTGTCTTTGTAATCAGATCCCCTTGTGAGCCAAGGAGAGACCCAGCAGCCGCAGAAAGGCGGACCCCGCTGGCCAAATCCAAGTGTTCAGCCACCCGCATACTTACACTGAGCAAACCGGGAGGTGCTCTTGGGGGCTGGGTGGCTCTGGTCAGGCAGCGGACATGAAGAGGAATAGGGAGCTTCTTGGACTTCTGCTAAGGATTTCAGAAAATCGGGAAGGGGAAAAGGTGTCATCAAAAATAAATAAATAAACAAACAAACAAATAAAAGGCAAATACAAGGTATCCAAACATCGTGATCAGGGCACACGGCTTGTCTGCTTCATCACATTTCCTCACACATTTTTTTAGTGTCAGACTTGGATCAGGCAGAACATCCAACTCAAGTATGTGCAGCCCCATGTTCTCACCGTGGACTTTTTTTTACTGCGTGTTCCCCCCCTCCACCCGTAAGCTCTAAGCTCCTTGCTGGTAGAGACCTTGTTCATCTTTATGTTCTAAGCACCAAGCGTAGTACCAGCTATATAGGAAGTAAGTGTTATGTGCATATCTAACAAATAAATTATAGGTCTAGGAGATCACAGCATCCCAACACCCAAAATATCCATGACACTCCCCCCCATCAGTGCCTTAAACTGTTACTTGCATAAGTAAATTCTGAATGGGCACTTAAGAAACTAATACAAGCGGTTAACAGAGGCAGAGCAATAGGAAAATTGAATGAGGGTGGGAAAGAGACCTTCACTGTACGCTTTTATACTGTTTTGATTTCTGAATTTAAAATTTTAATTTTTTTAATTTCTCACAAGCTTTTCGCATTTTTTTTAAAGATTTTATTTATTTATTTGAGAGAGAGAGAGACAGAAATAGTGACAGAGAGCATGAGTGGGGAGGAGAGGGAGAAGCCGACTCCCTGCTTCTCAGGGAGCCTGACTCGGGGCTCGATCCCAGGACCCAGGGATCACGACCTGAGCCAAAGGCAGACGCCAACTGCCTGAGCCACCCAGGCACCCCTGAATTTCAAATTTCAGGGGCGCCTGGGTGGCTCATTGTTAAGCATCTGCCTTGGGCTCAGGTCATGATCCCGGGGTCCTGGGATCGAGCCCCGCATCGGGCTCCCTGCTTCTCGCTCTCCCACTCCCCCTGCTTGTGTTCCCTCTCTGGCTGTGTCTCTCTCTGTCAAATAACTAAATACAATCTTTTAAAAAAAATAAAATAAAAATTTTAATTTAACCCCAAAATCTTAAAACTGATTTTATTTATTTAAAGATTTTGTTTTTAAATAATTTCTACACCCAATATGGGGCTTGAACTCACAACCCTGAGATCAAGAGTCGCATGCTCCACCAACAGAGCCAGCCAGGAGCCCCTAAATATTGATTTTAAATTTGTTTAAGTAAATAAGATCACTAAGGAACCCAATCTAAATTTAGTGGGACACAGGAGCTAAGGGGGCACTTATTAGTTTTTGGAACAACTGATAAAGTGTGCTCTAACTTGTTTCCTTGAGTTTTTCCCAAGGGATCAGGTTTCTCCACCTAAATAAAAAATAACTTTTTAAGCAGAGCAAGATCATTTATTTATTTACTTATTTTTAAAGATTTTACTTATTTATTTGACAGAGAGACAGAGACAGCGAGAGAGGGAACATAAGCAGGGGGAGTGGGAGAGGGAGAAGCAGGCTTCCTGCCGAGCAGGGAGCCCGATGTGGGTCTCGATCCCAGGACCCTGGGATCATGACCTGAGCCGAAGGCAGACGCTTAACAACTGAGCCACCCAGGCGCCCCGAGCAAGATCATTTAAACACAAAAAGTTATAAGAGATATGTCTCTAAAGTATATAAAGTTGGCAGCGGTGAGAGCAGGAGGCAGAACGGAGGGAGCCCAGAGCTCGCGTCTAAGAGGCAGGTGTGAATTGTTCTTCAGTGGTGACAAGCGTTACAATGGAGAACCTCCAAAGTCAGGACAGAGAGGTTCTTTTCTGCATTGTTATTGTTTACTATTAGCATACTCACCAGAGATGATATTTTAATTAAACTTATCAAGGACAATTTACAAAGTCGCATGCTTTGTTAACAAAGACATTTAATAAACATAAAAAGCAGCCTGTTTCTGAATCTCCTCAGGTGGATAACACAGGCGAGCAGCAAAATGAGATCTAGGTTCTGGATGTAAAGGTCTTAGAAAATGAGTTTCTATCTTTTAAAGGCCTAGGTGACATCATACCTCCAGCCATATCCAAAACACATATCCAGCCACAAAAACACCTCCGCCCACCCCTTCCTCATTTACAACAGCACAGGGATAACACAGCTGGGCTCTGGGACCCTATCCCCAAAAAACAAAGCTATTTGTCACTGTTTTTGTCATTTCCCCCAACTTCCATATTTAATCCTCTTTCACCCAATAAAATCAACTCACCCTGCGGCTGTTCTTCAAAGGCCTCCTTCCACGTGAAGTTTTCCCGTAATTTCTTCTGGATTTCTTCTAGGTCATGCAGAATGTCTCTCATTTTTCTCTCGGGTGTGTTGGAAGTCACTGGCTTTGAAGAAGCCAAGGAAAGGTCCACCCCACCAGAAGAAGACTATTGATGGATCATCAAAAACAAATTAAATAAGTGAAGTTTCCTAAGGTGTGCAGCAAATAGTATATTCTAATTCTGCCATCTATCATTTTCTACTTGCCTCCTCACAGATTTTTAAAAACATAATTAGGTCCCTCAAACTACATGCCTTGAAAGCAATTTGGAAGAACACACAGTGCAGCAAAAATATTAAAGTGTGGTTATTTCTGGGTGGTAGGGTTACAGATAATGTTCCTTTGTTTTCTTTAAACTGCTATGCATTTTCAGGGCACCTGGATGGCTCAGCTGTGAAGTGTCTGCCTTCAGCTCGGGTCATGATCTCAGGGTCCTGGGATCAAGTCCCGCATCGGGCTCCCTGCTCGGCGGGAAGCCTGCTTCTCCCTCTCCCACTCCCCCTGCTTGTGTTCCCTTTCTCGCTATATCTCTCTCTGTCAAATACATAATCTTAAAAAAAATTTTTTTTAAAAACCTGCTATGCATTTTCTAGTATTATGTACAATAAATGTGGATTTCTTAGGTAATACCCAAAAAGTAGTAAAATTTGTAAGCCCATCCTCTAGGGGCTTTACAAAATAAATAATACAATAGTGACAATAGTCACCAAGATCAGCCACAGAGGCCATAATAATCTTCCCCAGAAGGCTATCATTCTATCACCTCTCCTCTCAAGAACCAGGGTAGACATGTGGCTGGGCATCCAGGCCCTCCCAGCTCTCTGGGGCCGCCAGCACATGCTCCCTGACTTTCTTTAACCTTGGGTCCTGTAATTCCCCAACACAGCCTCTCATCTCCTCCCACCTTGCCACCTTTGGCCTCTGATGTTCCTTCCCAACTTTGCATACTCTTATTTTCCACTCTTCTTACCAACTGTAAAGTAGCAGGCACCATGGACTGAGCACTTCACGTGGCTTACTTCTAATTTGTGTAACAACCTTCCAAGGTAGGTTGGTTATCCCCCTTTTACAAAACAAGTTATAGCTCACGGAGGTGAACTAAATCACCACAGTGAATTTTATCGTCCTGCATTTTCCCACCACTTGAGCGCTTATTTTTTTTTTTAATTTAAAAGAATTTTTTTTGAAGATTTTATTTATTTATTTGAAAGAGAGAGCAAGAGAGAGAGAGAGAGAGCACAATGGTGGGGAGGGGCAGAGGGAGAGGGAGAAGCAGGCTCCCCACCAAGCAAGGAGCCCAACACAGGACTCGATCCCAGCACCCTGGGATCACGACCCGAGCCGAAGGCAGACGCCCAACCGACTGAGCCACCCAGGCGCCCCTCGAGCACTTATTTAGACCAGAGCTTCTTTAGTTCTTACATCAAACCAATGCAATGTCAAGTGTGCAAGTCAGACTCTCAGGCTTTCCTCCCCCCAACACCTTGCAGCCCTGAAGACCCCCGAGTATTTGCTGAGCACTTACTATGCAGCAAGCACCTTGCTAAGCTTGGGGATACAAGAGTGAACAAAAGCCATCAGGGTCTCTACCCTAATGAAGCTTAGAGTCCAGGGCAGGGGAGGAGGGAAAACAGACATGAATAAATTATGGCACCCATCATTATCAAGATGCAATTTGTGGTAACTGCTGCAAATGAAATCGTAAAAGCCTCTAACAGGGAGACTTGTTCGAGGAAATCAGTGAAGGTTTCTCCAGGAAAGTGATGATCTAGCCAGGGTCTGAAGGATGAGAGGTGTTATCTAGGTGGCAGGGCGATAGAACATTCCACGGAGTGCAAACCCTGCGGTGGGAAGACGTATGACACCCTGGGGGACTGATAGGGGCCAGAGTGGCTGAAGCTTGAAGAGCCCGGGGAGTCTTGGGGGAGGGGAGCCCGCTGGAAGGAGACAGGACAGGCAGACAGGGAAGGAGTCCTGCAGCGCCCTGTTCGTTCTGTGAGGACAGCCAGGATCTGGGTCTTAATCCCACACAAGCAGATGTCACTGGAGATGTTGTAAATCAGATTTGTGTTTGAGAGGATCACTCTGACAACCATGAGGAGAGCAGACCCAGCAGGAATAGAGTGGGGTAAATAATTATTGCAGCAATCCAGGCAAGAAATGATCAGAGGCTTGGGGCGTCTGGGTGGCTCAGTCGCTTGTGTCTGCCTTCGCCTCAGGTCATGATCTCAGGGTCCTGGGATGGAGCCCCGCATTGGGCTCCCTGCTCAGTAGGGAGTCTGCTTCTCCCTCTGCCACCTCCCACCCCCAGCTTGTGCTCTCTCTCCCATTCACTCTCTCTCTCAAATAAATAAAAAAAAGATTTTATTTATTTATTTGACAGAGAGACACAGCGAGAGAGGGAACACAAGCAGGGGGAGTGGGAGAGGGAGAAGCAGGCTTCCCGCCGAGCAGGGAGCCCGATGTGGGGCTCGATCCCAGGGCTCTGGGATCATGACCTGAGCCGAAGGCAGATACTTAACGACTGAGCCACGCAGGCGCCCCAGATAAAATCTTTAAAAAAAAAAAAAAGAAAGAAATGATCAGAGGCTTGGATCAGAGACATCTCCAAGGAGCTGAAGAGTAGTAAATAGGCTCTGGGGATGTTTAGGCCGGTGAGGGAGGGGTGACATGATCCCCAGGTTCCTGGCTTGTGCCCTTAGAAGGATCATAGGGCCAGTCACCGAGATGGGGACTCCCAGAGGAGAAACAGTTTGGGATATTCTAAATGGGATGTGCCTTTGAGATACACGGAGGAAAAGGTAAGAAGGAAGACAGCAGACCACAGCTCAGAGAGGGGTCCAGGCTGGAGCCATGTTTGCGCATAGGGTGGTAATTAAAGCCATGGTGTGGGGAAGACCACTCAGTGGGGAAGAAAAAGGGATGTACCCCTCAGCCTTAAGGAATTTGGGCATTTCGTTGCTGAGGAGAGGAAAAGAGAGTGAGCCTGCAAGACAGCTGGGGAAGGAGCAGCCATAGAGAAACAGGGGAAGGTCAGAAGACCCCTGTCCCAGAAGCTAAGGGAAAAGAAAGCTTCAGGAATGAAGGTGTGGTCAAAGGCTGCTGAAAGGTCAATGAAGATGGGGACTAGACTGTCTGCAGGATTTGCATAGAGGTCCCTGGAGATCTCAGAGCTGGTTAGGTGCAGAGGTAAGGATAGAATCTAGCCCACCTGAAGCCCCCCCTACCTCACCTCAAGCTTTGCACACTTCTGGTCATCCATGTGTGACAGTAAGAAGATGGTAAAAGATGAAGACTTATTGCATCCTTCAACTCCCAACATAGTCCTGTGGCTCCAGCTGGAAGCTGTCCCTAGCCCCGCCCCCAGCACACGCTTTCCCCTCTGGGCTGAGCCTACCATGCTCATGCTCGGGGTGCTCCCTTCATTGTCTGGTCCGGATTCGGGGAGGTGCCTCTGACTCTGAAGACTCCTGACAATGTCTACGAGCTGTTCCACCAACTCCGCCAGCTCACGCCCAACTTCTGGGATGCTCTTCTGTGCCGCTGCCTTTAAAAGAACAAAGCAGAACCCAAAGCTGGACCCAGGACCCAGTTCTAGACAGAGGGAGCTGTAAACACTGCACAGGGCGCCTGGGTGGCTCAGTTGGTTAAGCAACTGCCTTCGGCTCAGGTCATGATCCTGGAGTCCCGGGATCAAGTCCCACATCAGGCTCCCTGCCCGGCAGGGAGCCTGCTTCTCCCTCTGACCCTCTTCCCTCTCACCCCGCCTGGCCTTCATTCTCCCTCTCTCAAAAAAAAAAAAAAAAAATTTAAAAAAAAAAAAAAAACAGCACAAAGGAAGCAGGCAACAGAGTGACAAAAATGTCCGGAGGACAAGGAGGTAGATGGCCCAGACCTTTTGCATGCCTACTGCTTGTCCAGTGGCCATAACAGGGAACCAGAGCCCATCCCCAGCCTGGGGGGATGGGGTGTGAGAGTGAAGCCTAAAGGGACGTGCGGGCTCATCATTCTGAACAGAGGTCAGAGCAGAGACGCTGAGAGCCTGGCAGGGTGGGTGCAGCTGGTAAGGTGAGTGGAGCAGTGGACGGCATTCAGCTGGAGAGGCTGAAGATCCACTCTCATCAGAGTCATCCTGTGTCCTCACCACTCCTTTCAAATTGAAAGTGACCCTCCCTCTTTCTCCTCTTCAACAATGCAGACACTCTACCGGTTCACTGTGCAGGGATCTTGGAGACTTTATTCTTTTTTAAGATTTTATTTATTTATTTGCAAGAGAGAGAAAATGAGAGAGAGCGTGAGCAGGGGAAGGGTCAGAGGGAGAGAGAGAACCCCAAGCAGACTCCCCACTGAGTGTGAAGCTCAACGTGGGGCTCGATCGCAGGACCAAGGCAGATGCTCAACCCACTGAGCCACCCAGGCACCCCAGATGTTGGAAATTTTAAAGTGATGCACAGAAACAAGCTCCTTTTATTTGATTATTGACATGCTCCAGATTTAGTTTTTACTTTTTAAAAGACTTTATTTTGGGGATGCCTGGGTGGCTCAGTCAGTTAAGCGGCTGCCTTCGGCTCAGGTCATGATCCCAGGGTCCTGGGATCGAGTCCCACATTGGGCTCCTTGCTCAGCGGGGAGCCTGCTTCTCCCTCTGCTGCTTTTCCTGCTTGTGCTCTGTCTCGCTATGTCAAATAAATAAATAAAATCTTTAAAAAAAAAAGACTTTATTATTTAAGTAATCTCTACACCCAACATGAGGCTCAAACTCATAACCCTGAGATTAGGAGTTGCGTGGTCTTCCGACTGAGCCAGCCAGGCCCCCTGACATCCTGTCCATTTAAAGCGACACTCAGATTAGAGGGCGCTAAATAACCCCACTTAAAGACCTTGATCTGCTCAGCTGCCTGGCTGGGAGTGGAAGTTCTGCAGCCAACATTCTGGCAACAACTTCCAGATCTGGTGGCACTCATCAGAGGCAGGCAGGGCACAGACTTCAATGGTGAACATTGCATTACCTCCAAAAGGGGTCCTATATAGAGTTACAGAAATACAATGTGTTCATTATCCAACTGTCAATAAACCAGAGTTTTAATAACTTTGTTTTAACATACCACATTTTTTAAATCATGCTAGGACCTCAAAAACTGGAAATGACCCAGGACCTTCTGCAACTCTAAGAAGCCTGATGTCCCTCAAAATAGTATGTGTTTTGGAAGCCATAATCAGACTACTTTAGAGAGGGAGGTAGCCGACCACTGGTAACACCATTTGCTCTTAAATTTCCAGGCCCCACTCCTAAATATTCAGGTGGCTGGAACTGAAAAGAGGAGAGTGCCTTATCTAGGCACTGGAGCAAATTAAAAACTTTAAAATAAAAAGTATATTGTTTTTTCTATTCATAAAAGAAATGCACACTCACTGCAGTGAATTTAGAAAATGCAAAGCATGAGGGGCACCCGGGTGGCTCAGTTGGTTAAGCATCTAATTTCAGCTCAGGTCATGATGTCAGGGTCCTGGGACTGAGCCCCACGCCAGGCTCCCTGCTGAATGGTGGGGGGGGGACCTGCTTGTCCCTCTCCCTCTGCTACTCCACCTGCTTATTCTTTCTCTCTCAAATAAATAAATAAAATCTAAAAAAAAAAATGCAAAGCATGAGAAAGAGGGAATGTTTTAAATCATCCAATATTCTACCATCCAAAAATAATCATTCTTCCTTAACAGCCAATGGTAAGTATATTCAGTTACCATAAGCAACATTAGCAAACAGTTTTAAAGACCTGAGGGATAATGCTGTATTTATAATAAAAAAGAAAACAAATTTTAATCATAATCACACACAAAAAATGGAAGCAACCAATATGTCCCATCAGAAAGTGAATGGATAGATTGTGGTACATTTATGTAATGGAATATCATTCAGGAATAAAAAGAAGTGAGTTATCAAGCCACAAACCATAATTTTGCTTAGTGAAAGAAGTCTATCTGGAAAGGCCAGAAGTTGAATGATTCTAACTATATGACATCCTGGAAAAAGCAAAACTAAAGAGACAGTAAAAAGATCCACAGTTGCCAGGTGTTGGGGTGAAGGTACAAAGAGGTGGAGCACAGGGGATTTTCAGGGCAGTAAAACTGTATGACACCATAACTGTAGCTACGTGATATCATGCATTTGTCAAAACCTATAGAACTGTACAGCACAGAGTGAGCCCTAATATCAACTGTGGGTTTTAGTTTCAATTGGCAATAATTACGCCTTGGATAAACCTCATTGGCTACGATACTGCCACCGCGCAAAGCTCAACTCTAGATTCTAGTGAATAACGTATTAATGTTGATTCATCAATTGCAACAAATGTACCACACTAATGCAAATGTTAATAATAGGGCAAACTATGAAGGGCAAATGGGGACTTGCCATACTATCTGCTCAATTTTCTGTAAACTTAGAACTGCTCTAAAATGCTTCTCCCTCTCCTGCTTTTGTTCCCTCTCTCACTGTCTCTGTCAAATAAATAAAAAATCTTTAAAAAAACTGCTCTAAAAAATAAACTCTTATTAATTAATTAAAATTTTAAAAAAGAGGATATAACCTGGTTATACAATGTGGCCTCAACTCTGTTTAAAAATATTATAGGGGGGATGTGTGGGTGGCTCAGTCGGTTAAGCATCTGCCTTTGCCTCAGGTCATGATCTCAGGGTCCTGGGATTGAGTCCTGCATCAGGCTCCCTGCTCAGCGGGGAGCCTGCTTCTCCCTCTGCCTCTGCCGCTCCCCCTGCTTGTGCCCTCTCTCTCTCTCTCTCTCTCTCTCTGATAAATAAATAAATAAATCTTTTAAAAAAAGAAGAAAGATGTCAAATCAATCACCTAAATTTATACCTCAAGGAACTAGGGAAAAAAGGGCAAACCAAACCCAAAGCTAACAGAAGGAAGGAAATAATAAAGATTATTGGAGATAAATAAAATGGAGAATGTAAAAACAATAGAGAGAATCAATGAAACAAGGGTTGGTTCTTTGAAAAAAATCAACGAACTGATGAATCTTTAGCTAGACTGATAAAGAAAAAGAGAGAGGATGGAAATGCAAGCTGGTGCAGCCACTCTGGAAAACAGTATGGAGGTTCCTCAAAAAGTTGAAAATAGGGGCACCTGGGTGGCTCAGTCGTTAAGCGTCTGCCTTCGGCGCGGGTCATGATCCCAGGGTCCTGAGATCAAGCCCCGCCTCGGTCTCCCTGCTCCGCAGGAAGCCTGCTTCTCCCTCTCCCACTCTCCCTGCTTGTGTTCCCTCTCTTGCTGTGTCTCTCTCCGTCAAATAAATAAAATCTTAAAAAAAAAAAAAGAGTTGAAAATAGAGCTACCCTACGATCCAGCAATTGCAGTACTAGGTATTTACCCCAAAGATACAAATGTAGTGATCCGAAGGGGCACCTGCACCCCAATGTTTATAGCAGCAATGTCCACAATAGCCAAACTATGGAAAGAGCCCAGATGTCCATTGACAGATGAATGGATAAAGATGTGGTGTGTGTATATATACAATGCAATATTACAACAGCCATCAAAAAAAAATGAAATCTTGCCATTTGCAATGATGTGGATGAACTAGAGGGTATTATGCTAAGCGAAATAAGTCAATCAGAGTAAGACAATTATCATATGATCTCAATGATATGCAGAATTTAAGAAACAAGGCAGAGGATCATAAGGGAAGAGAGGAAAAAAATGAAATGGGACAAAACCGGAGAGACAAACGATATGAGAATCTTAATCTTAGGAAACAAACTGAGGGTTGCTGGGCGGGGGGAAGGGGATGGGAGGATGGGGGTGGCTGGGTGATGGATACTGGGGAGGGTATGTGTTGTGGTGAGCACTGGGTGTTGTGTAAGACCGATGAATCACTTGGGGTGCCTGGGTGGCTCAGTTGTAAGTGTCTGCCTTCGGCTCAGGTCATGATCCCGGGGTCCTGGGATCGAGCCCCACATCAGGCTCTCTGTTCAGTGGGAAGCCTGTTTCTCCCTCTCCCACTCCCCCTGCTTGTGTTCCCTCTCTTGCTGTCTCTCTCTCTGTCAAACAAATAAATAAAATCTTAAAAAAAAAAGACTGATGAATCACAGACCTATACCCCTGAAACAAATAATACATTATATGTTAATTAAAAAAAGAAGAAATGGGAAAAAAGAGAGAAGACATGAATAACTAAAATCAGAAAGAAAGTAAAGTGGAGACATTACTACTGACCTTACAGAATAAAATTTAAGAGATTATGAACTTTGTATGCCAGCGCATTAGATAACTTACATGAAATGGATAAATTCCTAGAAACACAAATTACCTAAACTGACTCAAAAAGAAACAGAAAATCTCAACAGAGGTATAACAAATAAAGAGATTGATGGGGTGCCTGGGTGGCTCAGTTGTTAAATGCCTGCCTTTGGCTCAGGTCATGATCCCAGGTGGGATCGAGCCCCGCATCGGGCTCCCTGCTCGGCGGGAAGCCTGCTTCTCCCTCTCCCACTCCCCCTGCTTGTGTTCTCTCTCTCGCTGTCTCTCTCTCTCTCAAATAAATAAATAAAATCTTAAAAAAAAAAACAAATAAAAAGATTGAATCAGCAATCAAAATCCCAACAAAGAAAAGTCCAGGACCAGATGGCGTCACTGGTGAATTCTACCAAATACTTAAAGAAGAATTAATACCAATCCTTCTCAAACTCTTCCAAATCATTGAAGATGATGGAACACTTCCTAACTCCTCAGTGAGGGCAGCATTACCCTGATGCCAAAGCTAGATAAACACATCACAAGAAAATTACAGACCAATATCCCTTATGAATATTGATGTAGAAATCCTTAACAAAATACTAGCAAACTAAACCCAACAGCATATTAAAAGGATAACACATCATGACCAAATGGAATTTATCTCAGGAATGCAAGGTGTTCAGTTTAAGAAAAACCAATGTGAGGGGCGCCTGGGTAGCTCAGTTGGTTGGGCGACTGCCTTCGGCCCAGGTCATGATCCTGGAGTCCCAGGATGGAGTCCCGCATCGGGCTCCCTGCTCAGCGGGGAGTCTGCTTCTGCTTCTGACCCTCTCTCCTCTCGTGTTCTCTCTCTCATTCTCAGATAAATAAATAAAATCTTTAAAAAAAGAAAAAGAAAAACCAACATGATACACCGTATTAACAGAAGAACGAAACACACGCGCGCACACACACAAATTATCTCAATTGATGCAGAAAAGGCATTTGACAAAATCTAACATCTTTCATGATTTAAAAAAACACTAGAAAACCAGGAATAGAAAGGAATTTCCTCAACATAATAAAGAGAATCTACGAAAAGTCCACAACTAACATCATACTCAATGGTGAAAGACTGGAAGCTTTCCCCCCAAGATAGGGAACAAAACAAGCATGCCAGATTTCACTTCTGCTACCCAACATTGTACTGGAAGTTTTAGCCAAATCAATTAGACAAGAAATAAAAGGTATCCCAACTGGAAAAGAAAAAGTAAGATGATCTCTACTCACATAGGACATGACCTTATAAATAAAATCCTAAAGAATCCACAAGAAAGCTATTAGAGCTAGTAAATGAATTTAGCTAAGTTGAAGGGGACAAGATCAGCACCAAAAAGAAGTGTGTTTTTATACACCTGCAGTGAACTATCCAAAAAGGAAATTAAGGAAGCAATTCCATTTATAACAGCACCTAAAGGAGTAAAATGCCTAGGAATAAATTTAACCAAGGAGATGAAAGGACTTATATTTTTGGAACCTACAGAACATCACTAAAAGAAAGTTAAAAAGACCTAAATAAATGGAAAGACATTTCACATTTTTGGGAAGAAGACTTAATATTGTTAAAGATGTCATACCCTAGCTGACCTACAGATTCAATGCAATCTCTCTCAAAATTCCAACAGCCTTCTTTGCAGAATGGTAACATTAATCTTCAAATTCATATGGAATTGCAGGAGCCCTGAAGAGCCAAAACAATCTTGAAAAAGAAGAACACAGTCAGACGGACTCACACTTTCTGATTTCAAAATTTACTACGAAGCTATAGTAATCACAACAATGTGGTACTGACATAAGGACAGACCAAAAAACCAATGGAATAGAATTAGGAGTCCAGAAATAAACCCATTCATCTATGGCCAACTGATTTTTATAACGGTGCCAAATCCACTCAATGTAGAAAACAGTCTCTTCAACAAACAGCGCTGGGACAGCTAAATTTCCACATGCAAAAGAATAAAGTTGGACCCCTACCTCATGCCATATAGAAACATTAACTCAAAATGGATCAGCAACCTAAATATAAGACCTATTACCATTAAACTCTTAGGAGAAAATATGGGGGTAAATCTTCATGAACTCAGAATTCGGCAATGGATTTAGATATGATGCCAGAAGCAAGAGCAATAAAAGAAGAAATAGATAAATTGGACATCAGCAGAACTTAAAACTTTTATGCATCAAAGGACACCATCAAGAAAGTAAAAAACAACCCATAAGATGGGGGAATATATTTCCAAGTCATATATCTGATAAGGGTTTAATAACCAGAATTTATAAAGATTTCCTAAAACTCAACAAGAAAGGGCGCCTGGGTGGCTCAGTCGGTTAAGGGTCTGCCTTCAGCTCAGGTCGTGATCCCAGCATCCTGGGATCCAGGCCCACATGGGGGGGGGGGGAGGTCCCTGCTCCGCAGGGAGTCTGCTTCTCCCTCTGCCCCTCCTCCTACTCATTCTCTCAGTATCTCTCTGAAATAAATAAAATCTTTTTTTTAAGATTTTATTTAGTTATTTGACAGAAAGAGACACAGCGAGAGAGGGAACACAAGCAGGGGGAGTGGGAGAGGGAGAAGCAGGTTTCCCGCTGAGCAGGGAGCCTGATGCAGGGCTCGATCCCAGGACCCTGGGACCATGACCTGAGCCGAAGACAGACGCCCAACGACTGAGCCACCCAGGCGCCCCTGAAATAAAATCTTTAAAAAAAAAAAACTCAACAAAAAAAAGACAACCCAATTTTTAAAAACAGTCAAAGGACCTGAATAAACATTTCTCCAATGAAAATATATAAATGAGCAATAAGCACATGAAAAGATGGTCAGTCAATATCATCAATCTCAGGGAAATGCAGACCAAAACGGCAGTGAGAAAGCACTTCACTCCTAATGGAAAAGCTATCCTATAAAAGTGGCAGGAGGGAAGAATCAAAATTAAATGAAAAATAACAAGTATTGGCAAGGATGTGGAAAAATCGGCAACTCCCACTTTGCTGGTGGAAATGTAAAATGTTGTAGCTGTTGTGGAAAATGGTTTGGCTGTGTTCCTCAATAAGTTGAACATAGAACTCCCATATCACTCAGTGAGTCCACGCCTAGGTATTTACCCAAAAGAACTGAAAATAAGTACTTGATTACGTGCACACCAATGTTCCTGCATCGCTACTCACAGTCACCAGAAGGTGGAAACCATCCGAATGGTCCATCAGCGTATGAACAGATAAACAAAACGTGGTACATCCATACAAAGGAATATTATTCAGCCACCATAAGAAATAGAATTCAGGTGCATGCTACAACACGAATGAACCCTGGAAACACGGTAAGTGGAAGAAGCCAGACACAAAGGGACAAATATTATATGATTCCACTTATATGAAATATCTAGAGGAGGCAAATCATGGAGACAGAAAACAGATTGGAGGTTACCAGGGGACGAAGGGAGCTGGAATGAGAAGTTATCGCTTTTAAGGGGTGCAGAGTCTCTGTGGTGATGACCTGTGACAACAGAAACTGGTGATAGCTGCACATCACTGCGAATATAATGCCACTAAATTGTACACATAAAAAACGGCTGAAATGACTAATTTTATGCTGTATCTTACCCCAATGTAAGAATGTTCAAAGAGACAGCGGAAAGACTGGGAAGAAGTGAAAATGTGCCAAGAAGTAGCTAGAGCAGCCAGGCTGATTGGATGTCAGGAGACTGGGGTTCCCCCCGCAACTTCTTCATACTTAGAAGCGGGAGTGCTCAGAGTGAGAGCAGCCCTGCGACAGCAGGCAGGCCGGGCCGGACCCGGGGAAGAGCGGGTCCCCCTCCCTCCCGGCTGCGGGGCGGTGCGACGCGGGGGCGCGGGCGCGGGCGCGGGGCGGGGCCGGGGCCGTCAGTCACCTCGCGCAGCGCGCGGCTGTACTTGTCTACCAGCTCCTGCAGCAGCGTGTTCTTCCGCAGCTGCAGCGGCGCCGGGGCGCTCTCCCGGCAGGTGGGGCAGGAGCGCGGGCGGCTGGCGCTACCCGCGGCCCACAGGCCCTTCAGGCAGTCACGGCAGAAGCTGTGGCCGCAGGGCAGCGTAGCGGGAGTGGCGAGCAGCCCCTGACAGATGATGCAGCCCAGGTCGTCCTCGACCAGCCACACGGGGATGGCCGGGCCGGGATCCACGCCCGCCATGGTGACCAGGCCACCCCCGCGGGACGCCGGGGCGCGGAAGTCAGGGCCTCGTCGGGGACCGCCCGCTCGCGGCGACGTCTCCTCCGGCTCCTCCCCCGGCCTTCCTCTCCCCGCCTCGGCCCACCCTTTTTTTCCGGTCTCCTGTCCAGCTAAAAGCGGCCTTTGAGCCTCCCCCGCCCGGCGCGGGGCGCCCTAGGTCAGAGGTGGCGGGAGTCACGGCCTCCTGCGCGAGGAGATCAGCTCGCCCCCAAACGCTAGGAACCTGCTGATGTCCCAAAGACCCTTTAGCTTGATGCCCCCCCAACCCCCCACCACCACCGCACACACCCTGGCGCATTAAAACGCAACCCGACAGTCCTTGAAGAGAAGAGAGGGTTCGGTTCAAGAACTTTTTTATGAGAATGCGCCCACTAGATGTCATCCAGCCACTCCAACAAGTAGTAAAGGATTAAAGAATACCCGGTGCACATAACTGTTTAAAAATACCGATGCTGGGGCTTCACTCCCAGAGAATCTGATTTCATCGTCTGGGGTGGAGCCCGACGCCGGGCTTCTTAAAAAACCTCCCCGGGATGATGCTAACGCGCAGCCAAAGTTGAGCGACCCCTAGACTTTTCAAACCGCCATTACAACGCAGAACTGTGCCACCGTCTACTTACTGCTCTCTGCTGGCTGAAAGCACGTTACCCAACAGGCATCCGGACAAAATATTAGAAAGTCTGTTTCCTTTTTTTCTTTTTTTTTTTTAAGATTTTATTTATTTATTTGACAGAGAGAGAGAACACAAGTTGGCAGAGCGGCAGGCAGAGAGAGAGGGAGAAGCAGGCACCCCACTTAACAGGGAGCCCGACGCGGGGCTCGATCCCTCGGATCACCACCCGAGCTGAAGGCAGATGCTTAACCCACTGAGCCACCCAGGTGCCCCAGAAAGTCTGTTTTCTTGAGGTAGCGCGCCTTGGGCTCGCTCGCTTCCTCCTCCCCTCTTATTCCAGTCCCAACCTCATTACAGCATGAAAACGTTGGAGCTGGAAGAGCATCACATCCTCCCCGAAGCCCCAAAGAGACAAGGGAACTTTCGGGTTTACACAGCAGTAACTAAGTGGCAGAGACCAGAAACCCCCCCATCTCTGTGATCTGTTGAAATGAACTAACGATATCTCATATTTCATTTCACCCCATCTTGCCTGGCCCCGAAGTAGGTACTGGATAACACAAATTTGTGGCTATTTCCAATACTGGAAATGACAAGTAGTGTTCAATGGAACTACCTGTTAGGCTACTCTGAAGTTTCCAGCTCTTTCCAGCACCTGGTGGGATTGGCGCTTCTCTGACCCACTTGAAACACGCAGAATACTTGTTACCTTTCCACCAGCTTAAAAAGCTAGTAAGTCGTTGTATCCCTTTCTGCCAAATGCCCTGACGATGGAGTTGAAGCCATCATCTGGTGGCCTGGGTTTCTGAGTGGCGAAGATGAGCAGACCCCCTGTGGACCCACACTGGAACATGTAGTAAAAGAGAAAAATAAACTTGAGATATGTTAAGCTTATGGAAGTTTAGTGAGTGCTGTGGCATCAGCATAACTTAGCCTATCCCGATGTATTACCTGGATTTTGTTCCGAAGTCTCCTCATTGGTTGTAAACTCTTTCGCCATGCCTCTTTTCTGAAATAGAGGCACAATGCCAAAGACACATGCTTAAGTTTTCCATCTTAAAAAATAAAATCTCCTTTAATAGAAGCACCCCTCTAGCCACCTCTCCTTCTCTATTAGACACCCAAGTTTCTTGAAAGAGTGGATTAACCAGTGGTCTTCAAACTTTTTCTTGGACAATTCCTAAAAGTTTCATGCAAAAACATGCAGTGGTTACCAGAAAGGGGGTAGGGATGGAAATAGCCCTAGGGGTAAAAATACATGAAGGAGTTCTTCATTTACATCGGAAATTTTCTCATTCTTTCATCTTCTTGAATTTGCATTTCTATTCCACTTTCTCCAGAGAACTATGTTCTTCCTTTTCTATGTTTTGGAATAGTTTGAGAAGAATAGGTATTAACTCTTCTTTAAATGTTTCGTAGAATTCAGGATGCCTGGGTGGTTCAGTCGGTTAACGCTCTGCCTTTGGCTCAGGTCATGATGCCAGGGTCCTGGGATTGAGTCCCACATCGGGCTCCCTGCTCAGCTGGGAGTCCGCTATTCCCTCTGCCTGCCTCTCCCCGTGCTGATGCGCTCTCGCTCTTGCTCTCACTCTCTCTCAAATAAAATCTTAAAAAAAAAAAGAGGGGGTGCCTGGGTGGCTCAGTCGGTTAAGTGTCTGCCTTCAGCTCAGGGTCCTGCTTCTCATTCTGCGTCTGCCTATCTCTCCTGAATAAATAAATAAAATCTTTAAAAAAAATACAAATACTCTTAAAAGAGAGAGAGGGAGCAGGAGCAGGAGGGGCAGAGGGAGAGGGAGAATCTCAAGCATACTCCATGTCTGAGCACAGAGCCTGACTCAGGGCACGATCTTAGGATCATGAGATCATGACCCGAGCGGAACCCAAGAGTTGGATGCTTAACCAACTGCAGCACCCAGGTGCCCCCCAAAGGAACTTTTATAGGTTAAAGTAGACTTACAGGATCCTGGGGGTTGGGCTAAGATTGCCATTTGCCCTTAACAAAGTACTAACCTCGAGGCAGGTGAATTCCTAGATGAAGGTCACTCTGACTCTTTTTTTTTTTTTAATTTTATTTATTTGACAGAGAGACACAGTGAGAGAGGGAACACAAGCAGGCGGAGTGGGAGAGGGAGAAGCAGGCTCCCCGCTGAGCCTGATGCGGGGCTCAATCCCAGGACCCTGGGATCATGACCTGAGCCGAAGGCAGACACTTAACAATTCAGCCACCCAGGCGCCCCGGTCACTCTGCCTCTTTAAAGGTGTTGTCGATGGGCTGTAAATAGTAAGGAAATTTAATTTTTCTTTTGCCTTTGTTTCCCACATCATTGGAGTTTTGTTTGTTGGGAGTTTTTTTAGTACTGATTCAATTTCTTTGCTGGTTATAGGTCTCCTCAAATTTTCTATTTCTTCCTGTTTCAGTTTTGGTAATTTATATATTTCTAGGAATTTATCCATTTATTCTAAGTTTTCTAATTCCACAGAATGATATTCTAAGGCAATCTATTTTATGCATTAAAGTCTTTTATCACTTTGTATCACTTTTATCAACTTGTAATAATTCTCTACAATAAAATATGTATATATGTTCAAATTTTAAATCTGTTTTACTTCCTATAACAAAAAGGTTCTTCTTAAACTTTTCTTCCAGATTGATTTATCATTAAAATTATTATTAGCAGGCAGGGCACCTGGGTGGCACAGTCAGTTAAGCATCCAGCTCTTGGTTTCCACTCAGGTCATGATCTCAGAGTCATGAGATCCAGCCCCGAGTCAGGCTCCGCACTCAGCTCGGAGTTGGCTTGAGTTTCTCTCTCTCTTTCCCTCTGCCCCTCCCTGCTCATGCTCAGTCTCAAATAAATAAATAAATATTAAAAAAACTTATTATTAGCAGTCAATCAAAACAAGTATAAGTTTATGTAAATAATTGGTAAACAAAAAGTCAAAACTGTATTGGAATTAACAGCTCTTCATGAGATGGATGGGTTGGTTTCTTGTAAAAAGAATCTGTGGATGAACATTACTTTTTTCTCCAGCTTTACTGAGATATCTCAATTGACATATAACATTGTCTCTAAGTTTAAGATGTACAATATGATGATTTATTTAATGCACATACAAATGATTACCATAATAAGGTTAGTGAACACCTCCATCATTTCACATAATTACCTTTTTTGGAGGCTGATGAGAACATTTAAGATGTACTCTCTTAGCAACTTTCAAATATATAGAATAGTAAACAGTAGTCACCATGCTGTACAAAAGATGCCCAGAATTTATTCATCCTGTAAGTGGAAATTTATACTCTGCCCTACAACTCCCCATTTCCCCCCACTTTCCAGTCCCTGGCAACCACCATTCTACTGTGCGTTTCTGAGTTCAGCTTTTTAGATTCCACGTGTGAGATCGTACAGTATTTGTTTTTCTCTGTCTGATATATTTCGTTTAGCATAATGCCCTCAAGGTGTGTGAGTGTGTGTACATTTTCTTTATCCATCCATCCGTTAACGTAGATATAGGCTGTTTCTGTGTCTTGGCAATTGTGTATTATGCTGCAATGAACATGGGGTGCAGACAGCTCTTTGAGACAGTGATTTCGTTTCCTTCAGATATATACCCAGAAATGAGATTACTGGATTATATGGTAGTTCTATTATTATTATTATTATGTTATGTTAATCACCATACATTACATCATTAGTTTTTGATGTAGTGTTCCATGATTCATTGTTTGTGCATAACACCCAGTGCTCCATGCAGTACGTGCCCGTCTTAATACCCATCACCAGGCTAACCCATCCCCCCACCCCCCTCCCCTCTAGAACCCTCAGTTTGTTTCTCAGTGTCCATAGTCTCTCATGGTTCGTCTCCCCGTCCGATTTCCCCCGCTTCATTTTTCCCTTCCTGCTATCTTCTTCTTCTTCTTTTTTTTAAACATATAATGTATTATTTGTTTCAGAGGTACAGGTCTGTGATTCAACAGTCTTGCACAATTCACAGCGCTCACCATAGCACATACCCTCCCCAATGTCTATCACCCAGCCACCCCATCCCTCCCACCCCCCACCACTCCAGCAACCCTCAGTTTGTTTCCTGAGATTAAGAATTCCTCATATCAGTGAGATCATATGATACATGTCTTTCTCTGATTGACTTATTTCGCTCAGTATATCTATTATTATTTTTTGAGGAACCTCCGTAACCGTTCTCCACAGTGGCTGCACAAATTTACATTCCCACCAGGAGTGCCCAGGAGTTCCCTTTTCTCCTCATCATGGCTAATACTTGTTATCTCTTATCTTTTTGATAGCTATTCTTACAGCAAGGTGATATCTCATGGGTGTTTTGATTTGCATTTCCCTGATGATTATGATGTTGAGCACCTTTTCATGCACCCGTTGGTCATTTGTACATCTTCTTTGGAAAAATATCTATTTAGGTCTTCTGCCCATTTTTAAATTGTATTGTTTGGGTTTTTGCTATTGAGTTATATGAGAGATGAACATTACTTAACAATAGAATTAAAGATCGGTAAATTATATTCCTATTTTTTGTTTTTATAAATGTTAGTGCTGAGGAACCTTGTCCACATATATAAATGACAACAATGTCACACATTTTGTTGAATACTTTGAGATCAAAAAAAAAAATCACAGTGATCCATCATCAGAAATTACTTAGTAATCTTTCAGCTGACCAGATTGATTCGATTTTCCTTCAATTTTTATTGAGTACAAAGAATTTGAAACTACCTGTATTTCAAAAATCATTAGAAGTATTCACTTTCTTGGGATGCCTGGCTGGCTCAGTTGGAAGAGCAAGCGACTCTTGATCTTGGGGTCATGAGTGTGAGCCCCATTTTGGGTGTAGAGATTAAATAAATAAAAACTTAAAGAAAAAAGAAGTATTCACTTTCTCATTTTCTGAGAGGTATGCTAACAAGACTTTGCCAAGGCTTACCAAATTACTATCAATTAAACCACTCTTTTATGAGTCACTTTGTTAAACCTGTTATACTCAAAAAGGGCTAGAAAAATTAGAATATTATTCATTTAAATACACCGTTATCAATCTGATATTTTTTTGGAAAGATACTTTTCTAGGATTGAAATATATTTTAAAATTTGGGAGCTGCAGATTTAGCTTATCCAATTTATGCAAAATACTTGCCACATAACCTAAGTGGCAAGGCCAGTTCTCAAGTCAAACCAGTCAGGCAAGTCATATCCATTTTCTGTCAGAGAATCTGACATCATTGTTAAATTCAAATAGATGTGTTAAGGGGTGACTGGGTGGCTCAGTTGGTTAAGCATCTGACTCAGATGAGTCGGGCTCCGACATGAGTCAGACTCCGTGTTCAGCGGGGAGTCTGCTTGAAATTTCCTCCCTCCCTCTGCCTCGGCCCACCTCATGTGCGCTGTCTCTAAAATAAATAAAAACTTAAACACACACACAAAATAGATGTGTTAATACACATCCCTGTGACACTGGTTCTAATGTTAATTTAGGTGGGAAAGGACAAGATCCTGAATTTGTGCACTGGATGAAATAAGGTACGACCATCATTAACATCTACAAGTGTCTTGCTTTGCTCTTACTGGATTCCTTCCAGTTAGGGACAGGAGAAGTCATTAAATGAACATCATCCTTATTTCCACTCCACTTTATATGAATTCAAAACATCCAAACATAAGCCCAAACACACCATTTTTTAAAAATTTTTATTGTTATGTTAATCACCATACATTACATCATTAGTTTTTGATGTAGTGTTCCATGATTCATTGTTTGTGCATAACACCCAGTGCTCCACGCAGAACGTGCCCTCTTTAATACCCAACACCAGGCTAACCCATCCCTCCACCCTCCCCTAGAATCCTCAGTTTGTTTTTCAGAGTCCATTGTCTCTCATGGTTTGTCTCCCCCTCCGACTTACTCCCCTTCATTCTTCCCCTCCTGCTATCTTCTTCTTCTTTTTTTCTTAACATATATTGCATTATTTGTTTCAGAAGTACAGATCTGTGATTCAACAGTCTTGCACAATTCACAGCGCTCACCATAGCACATACCCTCCCCAATGTCTATCACCCAGCCACCCCATCCCTCCCACTCCCCACCACTCCAGCAACCCTCAGTTTGTTTCCTGAGATTAAGAATTCCTCATATCAGTGAGGTCATATGATACATGTCTTTCTCTGATTGACTTATTTCACTCAGCATAACACCCTCCAGTTCCATCCACGTCGTTGCAAATGGTAAGATTTCATTCCTTTTGATGGCTGCATAATATCCCATTGTGTATATATACCACATCTTCTTTATCCATTCATCTGTTGATGGACATCTTGGCTCTTTCCACAGTCTGGCTATTGTGGACATTGCTGCTATAAACATTGGGGTGCATGTACCCCTTCAGATCCCTACATTTGTATCTTTGTGGTAAGTACCCAGTAGTGCAATTGCTGGATCGTAGGGTAGCTCTATTTCCAACTGTTTGAGGAACCTCCATACTGTTTTCCAGAGTGGTTGCACCAGCTTGCATTCCCACCAACAGTGTAGGAGGGTTCCCCTTTCTCCACATCCCCGCCAACATCTGTCGTTTCCTGACTTGTTAATTTTCGCCATTCTGACTGGTGTGAGGTGGTATCTCATTGAGGTTTTGATTTGGATTTCCCTGATGCCAAGCAATGTTGAGCACTTTTTCATGTGTCTGTTGGCCATTTGGATGACTTCTTTGGAAAAATGTCTGTTCATGTCTTCTGCTCATTTCTTGATTGGATTATTTGTTCTTTGGGTGTTGAGCCAAACACACCATTTTTAATGCCAAACTTTGTCACCAACAAAAATCTGCAAAAAAACAAAGGAAGTCATAAACCCTGACCTCAGGGTTAAGAAGACTTCACTGGCACCGTTAAGAGAATAAAAAGCTACAGATTGGGGGGAAATATTTGCACATCCCATGTCTGTCAAAGGACTGATATCCAGAATGTATAAAGAACTCTCAAAACTCAACAATAAAGAAAAGAACCCATATAATTAAAAAATGAGGGGCATCTGGGTAGTTCAGTCAGTTAAGTGTCTAACTTTGGCTCGGGTCATGATCCCAGGTTCCTGGGATCGAGCCCCATGTTAGACTCCCTGCTCAGTGGCAAGTCTGCTTCTCCCTCTCCCTCTGCCCCTCTCCCTGCTTGTGTTCTGTCTCTCTCTCTCAAATGAATAAATAAAATCTTTGTTTAAAAAGTAAAAAGGGGCACCTGGGTGGCTCAGTTGTTAAGCGACTGCCTTCGGCTCAGGTCATGATCCCAGGTCCTGGGATTGAGCCCCGCATCGGGCTCCCTGCTCAGTGGAAAGCCTGCTTCTCCCTCTCCCACTCCCCCTGCTTGTGTTCCCTCCCTCGCTGTTTCTCTCTCTCTGTCAAATAAATAAATAAAATCTTTAAAAAATAAAAATGTTAAAAAAAATAAAAAAATAAAAAAATAAAAATGTTTAAAAAAATAAAAAAATAAAAAGTAAATAAATAAATTCTTAGAAAATGAAACATGGGGGCGCCTGGGTAGCTCAGCTGTTAAGCATCTGCCTTCGGCTCAGGTCATGATCCCAGGGTCCTGGGATCAAGCCCCACATTGAGCTCTCTGCTCAGCGGGAAGCCTGCTTCTCCCTCTCCCACTCCCCCTGCTTGTGTTCCCTCTTTCACTGTCTCTCTCTCTCTGTCAAATAAATAAATAAAATCTTTAAAAAACTAAAAAAATTAAAACGTTTAAAAAAATAAAAAGTAAATAAATAAATTCTTAGAAAATGAAACATGGGGGCGCCTGGGTGGCTCAGTTGTTAAGCATCTGCCTTCGGCTCAGGTCTGATCCCAGGGTCCTGGGATCAAGCCCCGCATTGGGCTCCCTGCTCAGCAGGAAGCCTGCTTCTCCCTCTCCCACTCCCCCTGCTTGTGTTGCCCTCTCCCTGTCTCTCTCTCTGTCAAATAAATAAATAAAATCTTAAAAAAAAAAAGAAAGAAAATGAGACATGGACAAAGTCACTTCTCCAAAGATACAAGGTTGGCAGATAAGCATAGGAAAAGATGTTCAGCATCACCAGCCACTGGAGAAATGCAAATGAAAACCACCGGGATACCACTACACATCTACTAGAACTGTTAAAATTAAGAATACTGACAATGTCAAGTGCTGGTGAAGATGTAGGATAACTGGAATTCTCTGCCTGGCTCGGTGCCATCATAGGTAGGGCACGGGACTTCTGGGCAGAGTGCCTGGACATTGCTAGTGGGAATGTGAAAGGGTCCAGCCACTCTGGCAGACAGCTTGACAGGTTGTTATAAAGTTAAACATACACCTACCAAATGACCCAGCCGCTCCACTCCTGGATATTGTTGCGTGTACCAATGATTCATTCATATTTATTGCCGAGTACTATTCCATGGGATAAACAAACCATGGCATATCCATACAATGCACTACGACTCAGCAATAATAATTGTTGATACATGCAATGACTTGGATGAATCTTGAAGACATTATACTGAGCGAAAGAAGCCAATTTCAAAAATTACATATTGAATGATTCCATTCATAGAACATCATCAAAAATATAAATCTGGGCTGATGAAGGACAGAATTGTGGTTGGCAGGTGGCAGGGGAAGAGTGTGGCCATGGAGAGGTAGCACCGGGAGTGTTTGAGGCGATGTAACCATTCTTTATTCTGATTGTGGTGGTAGTTACAGGAATCCATACATGTATTAACATTTATAAAACAGTACAAAAGTCAACTTTAGTATAGAACAATGTAAAAAATAAAATTTAAAAAGGAGGCTTGTCACTCCTATTTCAAACTGTCTCTTTATTTGGCATCCCAGTGATTTTTATTGCCTTGGAGCAATGTAAGGTTTAAGGTGGTAAGAGGTATGGCTTGCTTTTCTGAACAGAAGAAGGATGTTTAAGAAAGAAGAGGTGGGAAGGAGAGCTGGTGTGCTGTCTCAGACACAGGCCCACAATGACACTTTGGGGCTTGTGATTTATGCAGTGTCCTCCCAGTTGGTCTCCCCGCCTCCTTCCCACCCTTTATTTGTTTTCCTAAGTTTCAAATCTTTTCATGGACTTTGCTTCTTCATGCCAAGTAGCTTTGACTGCCTACGAAAGAGACATTTTCAGGGTGCTTCAGGGGCTAGAAGAGGAAGCACCCCCTTCTCCATCAGGGCTGTCAGGAAGCCTCCAGAAAGACACTCCAATAATGCTGTTTGTCCTCTGGGGGATCCGTAGGAAAACCCCATAAAAAGCAGAGACTCTGTTAAACACCCTCCTGACCCTCTTGGTCTCCACCCCCTCGGTCCCCATCGTTCTGCACGTGACTTGAAGGACAAAGAGTCATAGAGCAGGGACCTCGCTGATCTATTTCTCTAACACTTCAGCCACTCCAGATTTCTTTCAGTTCCTCTTTCTCATCTAAGGGCCTTTGAACAATTTCTGCCCTCAGACGAGTGTTTTCCTCACCCTCTTTCTGTTGACTAACCTCCAAATATCTTTAAGGTTTCAACTTCAACATCACTTTCTGGAGGGCATGGAGGCCCCCCTCTCCCCCTCAGGGGAACCCCTATGTTGCAGGCTCCCACAGAGGTCTGTACTTCCCTTTCTGAACACTTATGGCATTGTCCCACCCCGTGTAAGGGTTGCCTTGCTGCAGTCTGTCATCTGTGAAAGCAGGGACCATCTGGTTCCTGCCCTATTCCCAGGGCTTGGCACAGATCCTGGCACCTGGGAGAGGCTCAAAAATACTTGTCGCTTCCATGGAATTTCAATAGTTAGTACACCTTCCTCATCTGAAAGAGGAAGACCAAGGCACATGGGTGGGAGAATGAGGTTTCTGACCATTTCAAGTTAGTGGCAAAGGCCAGAGCTGGCTCGCAGACTAGAGAACTCTCTGCCCTGGGGTCCAGTGGAGCTGCCTCCTTGGCTTGCTTCTTTGCGTCCGAGTAGGATGGTAATCAACTGGGACATTGGTTTTTGTGTTTTTGGCGGGTTTTTTTTTTTTTTTTTTTTTTGGTATTCTCTGGGTTTTCACTTCTAAAATGTGCACAAAGACGAGACTTTCCCAAGAACTGTTTTGATTCATGTAGAGAACACACTGCTTTTGAAGAGTGGGAGTGGGTGTTTCTTTAAAAATTTCCTCCAGCTTCCAAGTGTTTAATTTGAACACTTTTGAATCTTTAGAAAATTTGCACCAATAGGACAACAAAGACCCATCTATACTTCGTCTAGATTCTTCGGTCGCTAACATTTTGCTAGTGGCTCGCTTTTTCTCTCTCTCTCCCTGTGTGTGTGTGTGTATACACACTTCCTGTCTTCTATACACACACACACACACACACACACACTATATACATGTACACATACACTTTTTCTTTGTTGACCCATTTAAGAGTCAGCTGTAGACTAAAAATTATTACACTTTACCCCTGAACACTTTAGCATGTACCCACCAAGAACAATGAGCAATCTTCTACACAAATACAACATAGTTATCAGTCTCACAACATGATTAGCTAATATACATCCATATTCAAACTTCCCCAGGTATGTCAATTATGTCCTTTATAACTGCTTTTTAAAAAATCCAGGATCCAGGGGGGAGCCTGGCTGGCTCAGTCAGTGAAGCGTGTGACTCTTGATCTCAGGGTCGTGAGTTTGAGCCCCACATTGGGTATAGAGATTACTTAAAAATTAAAATCTTAAAAAAAAAGCATAAAAATCCAGGATCCAGTCAAGAATCATGAACTGCATTTTGTTGCCTCCTTCGCCTTCTTTAATGTTGAACAGTTTCCTCACTACTTTATCTTTCATGATACTGACACTTTTGAAGAGTCCAGTCCAGCCATTTCATAGAATTTCCCTCACGTGGATTTGTCTGATTACTTCCTCATGGTTAGATCCAGAATCAACTTTTTTTCTCTTTGAGCAAACATGCCACTCGCATGACACAGTGGGTGGCTCTTTGTTGGAGTGTCTTCAATTCAGAGGTCCGGGGCCTTGAGGTCATGGGCTAGATCCCCAAGACCTCCCCGCCCCCCCTCCGCCGGGGCTGGACAGTGGGAAGGCCCAGGGAGCCAGCAGGGAAAGGCCAAAGCTTCAGTCTTGGCAGAAGTCATGGCCAGCCATGGCTGCTGACGGCGGGGCACTGCTGCGGGACAACCAAGGCCGAGGTGAGAACTTGCCCTTCCTACCACGAGCTCCACGTGACCAGTGGCCAGCTCCTCAGCCGGGCGGTCACCTGCTGCTGTGGCCAGTCTCCGATGATGCGGCTGCCAGGGGAGCAAGAAGAGAGCTCAGGTGATAATCGTGCCAGTGTAGTCCTACTGGAAAGAAATGACAGCAAGGGGACAGGGGCACAATGACAGAGAACCAGAATTAAAAAACGAACCGACGGGGCGAGAGACAGAGGGGACACACCCCAGAGTAGAGAGTGAGAGACACAGACACAGAGAGTCAGACATGCAGGCCTGCAGGGACCAAAAAGCACCAGCTGCTGGGCTTCACGAGCAACTTCCAAGTCTGTTTCTCAGGCTCTTTGGCTTTAAGATTTTGGAAAGTGAAAAGCGGGTGGGTTTATACTGGTCTGACTCAAAGGGCACAAGGGCTTCTCCTAAGGGGCCATGTGGGGTCACCTCCTCCGTCTGTCCTTTTCCAAACACAGAACTTCTTCCCGGTGCCCCCAAACCAGGCCCCAGGCCAGAAGTTTCCTACTCCGGCTCAGAATGTCTTCCCATTTTTCACAGGGTTGTCAGCAGACAGAAACCTACTTGTCACACATCTGGGGTGAAGGGGACGAGGAGAGAAGCAGACAGAAGGGACCACACAGAGAAAAGAAGGGCACCAAAAATAGCCTTCCCTCTGTGAGTGGAGAGCAACCCAAGACCCCAGGGGTTGCCCAGCGGGTGTGACCGTAGCTAATAATAACAGGCCAGGGTTTCTCACGCCGAGAGGGACTGGTGGGGGGCGGGTAGCTCACGAGGTAGAGCTCCCCACAGAAGAACTGTATGTGGACAGAGAGGGCTTCCTGGCGACAATGTGCACCATCTGTACTTTTCTTTGGCAGGAAGAGAAGAAAATGTTAAAAGCACAGTGGGGAGCCACGACCCCGGCTTCAGGGCTCCCAGCTGAACCCCGTGAGGCCCCTGTTCTGCCTTCTGCCCTTGGCCGAAAGAACAAAGCTCAGGCTGTGCATCTTACTGAGGAGGTTGAGGGGCGTCAAGGGGCGGGAGAGGACATCCTGAAAACTCTCCAGCCATTCCCGCTGCTCCTTCTCGCTGGGGCAGGTGAAGATGAATCTCCGCTCAGGGGTGACAATCGTGAGGCCGGCTTTCCAGCGGTTCCCTCGGATACCTTTGGGCAGGTCCTCGTAGACTCCGTACCCCTGCTCGTTGCTCCCAAGAAAAACCTGGCCCTGTTCAAAGGCATCCTGAAGATAGAGGACACTTGGTCATCAGAGGCCACACCTGGGGCAGACAGGCACCTGCAGCCCAGACATCCCCCAAGCTCTATTTTAGGAAGAGGTGTTTCATGCGTGTAGTGAGGGTCTCTGCTGGGGATCTCTGCTTGGTGGGACCTGGAATTTGAAAGGCTACAAAACCATAAAAGATATCACACACGTGATCTGTTAAAATGATACTTACTTAACATCATGGGCAGCTTGCTATGCACCAAGAATTCAAGTTCTTGACCTTAAGTAACTTATATAATCCTCATGGCAACCTCTGAGGAAGGCACTGTTATTAAGCCTATTTTCCAGAGGAGGAAAGTGAGGCACAAAGAGCTAAGTGCTCTGCCCAAAGCATACCACTAAGTGGCAGGACTGAAAGTTCTAAAGCCCACAGTCCTAACTACTAGCCTCCCCTTGAGAAGTGAGCCCGGGAGACAGGAAGAGGAAGAACTACATTTTTACAATGTTTACATTGTAAAATATAAGTGTTACAATGTTTTACAATGTTTAACTACACTGACAGCATTTTGGATACACAGAGGAAGTCCTGTGCACAGGAGATGACAGAGACCAGCAAAAGTGGAGGTGTGTTCCTCACCAGGTTTCTCCTGCACTGCCACTTCCCCACGGTCCCCGGCTAGCCAGACCCCACCTCTGTCTGCGGGTGTACTGAAAAGGGGCCGGCAGTGGCTCTTACCAGTGGGTTCTTGTAATAGAGCAGCCTCCGCTCCTGGGGATCCAGGGCAAACCACCTTTTTTTGAAAGGTTCTCTCTGCTGCAAAAGAGGGAAGCTCAAACCAGGCCCAGCCAAGCGGGGGAGCACAGAGGTCAGAGAGCTGGCCAGTCCCTTAGCCAGCAGCCACCCCAGCGCTCCTCCCGGAGGCTCTGCCCGCCTCCCCCCCTCCTCCCCCCGCTGGCTGCACCCTGTGCCTCTGGGTGCTGCTGTGGGTAGGAAGAAGGGCTACAGACAAGAAGTCTCAGAAAAAGGAAGTGGAAGTCAGAAGCAGTGATGGCTCAGCAGTGCTGACAGCGCTGGCCTGGGTGGAATTCTAACCGAGGTCAGGGGAAAGAAAGCCCCTGGCAGGAACCCTTGGGGAGTGGCTGTGCCATCAGCCGGTAAAGGCAGAAAACAAAATGTGCAATGCTTTGACTTGTTTTTGAGCTGCCCAGAGGCTTTCTTTCACACTGATTGCCTAACACCTTTCCCTGCAGTCTTAACATCCATCCTGTCAAGATAAGACATCTTAAAAAAAAAAAAAAGAAAAAGCAAGCATTGGATTGCCGCTGCTTTGGGAGTTTTTTTAGGAGGTTCCCTCTGCTTTCCCTTCTTGTCCTCCCTTCCCCCCTTCCTCCCCTCTCCAGCCAGACTTCTGACTTGGAGCTGCGCCCCTCTAGGCATCCAGGCTGGGCACCCCCCCCCGCCCCCAGATGCTCTCACAGCAGGAGCTGTCACCCCTCCGGACCCTCCAAGGGATGCCCAAGAGCAGCCAGCCTTCCCTTCCTTCCTAGGTAAGTGGGAATGAGCAGCACTGGGAGTTGGGGCAGGTTTAGCAAAGGAGGGCAGAGGCTGAGTTGGAGGGAGGGTGTGTGTGCTGGGAAGGGGTGAGACCATGTGTGGGCCTAGGTGTGTGTTTTCAGACCAGTCACTAGCCCCCGTCTCACTTGGACAGTCCTGGTAGGCCCCCAGCACAAAGCTCACACGGGTTCTGGAAAGGGCAAAAGCTGTCGCCCCGAAGAGTCCCTTTTCAGCTATGTTTTCCTAGGAGTGGGGTCAGTTAGACGGAGTTAAGAGGAAGAAAGAGGAAGGAAGCTGGGGCTCCTGCGTGGCTCAGTCAGTTAAGCTTCTGCCTTTGGATCAGGTCATGATCCCAGGGTCCTGGGATCGAGCTGCACGGGCTCCCTGCTCAGCGGGGAATGAGCTTCTCCCTCTCCCTCTACCCCACCTCTCCCCTCTGCTCACTCACTGTCTCTCAAACAAATAAATAAAATCTTAAAAAAAAAAAAAGGAGGAAAGAAGCTGCTTGTGATGTCGATAAAGAAGGAGGATGCCCACGGATCAGAAGCACCTGTAGCCATCCTGGACCACGCACCAGCTCACCAGTCTCCACTTGCTCTTTTGCCCCAGGAACTGACAAACATTGGGTTATCTTCCCTTCCCTCCCTCTTCCCACCACCGTCTGGCTCCCCACTTCCCCACTTCCCAAATTCTGCCCTATTGCCCACTGGAACCAGGGCCGTGTAAGTCCCCCAGAGAGCGGTGGAACGTACCTTTGGACCAGTCTTTTCCATGAAGCCTTGTTTGAGGTACTTCCTGGTGATGAGGGGCACGAGCTGGGGGAAGGGAGATATAACACTGATCCCCCGACTCACACGCCAAGGGTTCAAGGTCCCCCACTGAACTTGGCTCCCCAACATAGGGGAAGTTTGGAATGGGGAAGGATGTGTGCTCATGGTTCACAGGGTTATATTTGGAATGTGGTATTGGATGCAATATTAACATTTCAACAGTCAGATGACAGCATCTCAGATGTTTGCGGAGCTCACCAGCAGAGCCCAATCGTGGCTTAAGGAGTTAGTCTGAGGATTCCTTCAGCAACCCCAGGAGGTAGACAGAGGCAAGGCTCTGAGGAAACCCTCCTGGTGTCAGGGGGCATATTCTGAGGGTCTACGTGTGTCAAGCTCTGGGTGCAGTTCTCACCCACCCTGTGAGGTGGACATTATTATCTTCATTGGGCCCAGGGCAGGGGAAAAGGGGAAGTGAAGTCTAGGAAGTCGAAAGGAAGAAAACTGTGGGCCGAAAAAGATAAACTCGACCACTCCCCTGGCCCCAAAATACATTCTATAGGCCTTAATTCCTTCATTTGGAAGGAAGACTCCTGAACTGTGCAAGAATCTGAACCCGAGCCAGGGCCATGCTAGTCTCGGCCTAGGGAAGCAACCGGAAGAAGGAAGAGCACATGGATGGAGCACTGCTCACTGACTGAGTCCTAGAAGCCGAGGCTCTCTCGAGTCTCACAGCAGCCCTGGAAAGGAGGTGTTGTCCCCACAATGACAGATGAGCGAACCAAGGCTCAGAGCAGTGAGGTGACGTGCCCCAGGTAACACATCAGCTTCTCTGACTTCGGAGGCCACCCCTTTCTTAGTCTGGGACTCCCCCTCCGCCGCCCCACTGGAACTCCCCAGGTGTCTAGCCTCTGGATCCCCAAGCTTGAGCCAGGTCCAGGTGGCTGCCCAGAACCTCAGGCCATCCCTAGCCGCAGGGGGAGGAAAGGCAGCAGAGACATGGGAGGGGAGAGGAGAGGAGGTGAGAAGACACTGAGGAGTTGGCCAAAGATCAATGTCCTCTGCAGAGGTCAGCAAAGTTGGAGAGCCAGCCCGGATGACGAAGGCTGGGAGTCTGTCCTGTGACCCCTCTAGTCCGCACTCAGCACACACAGCGCCCTGCCCGCAGACTGTGCATTTGTTCCTGCTGGGTGCTGACTCGGCAGACCAGGAGGGTCCTGAAACAGGCCTGGCTGGAGTCGCTCCCAGAGAGTTGCCAATTCCGTGCACTGCCAGGCCTGGAGCGGACACCTGTTCCCAAAACTTAGCTCCCTGCAAACCTTGGAATTTAGGAGCATTTAGGCATTCAAGGAGGGTCTAACGGTTTGGAACAAGAAAGTCCTGGGATGAATAGGGTGTCTCCGCCCCCATCATTTACAAAATCCTCCTAGAGCAGGGTGGAAAGCAGACCCCAGACCATAGCACCTCGGAGCTGGAAGGGACCCTGAAGATGGCCCAATCACCATCTGACAGATGTGGAAACAGATGCTCTGGGAAGTGATGAGACCCACAGCGGTCAGTGAGTTAGCGACAGAGCATCGTGAGAGCCCGAGCCTCCTGGCTCAAGGCAGCAGCCTCTGCCCCACACACCTGAGAGATGTAGATGGGTGCCCCACAAGTCTGAGGATGACCATAATGAAGTTCTCAGGATCACCATTACCTTGGCCACAGAAGGCAGACTGCTCCTGTTAGAATTGTAATGGAGAAGATCCCATTGCCTTCCCAAGACCAGAACACAAAAGGGCAAAGGGAGGACATCAGAGTGGGAAGAGCACCCTTGAGTATTCACCTGACCTTCTGGGGATTCAGTTTCTCATCAGTAAAACGGGAATAATCACTCCGCCTAACTGTCTACTACAAGGGATTACTAGATAACAGGGAATACAAGATAAAATGGGCTCAAAAGCACTTTGTAAACAGTACATTAGGAATCATCTGCACATTTCAGTGGGAAAAGGGGTGAGAAAGAGATACCCCCCAAAAAAGAGAAGTCCAAATCCTGAGCCCCTTGACACTGGGGATGGTGGCTATGCATCCCAAAGGGGACAGTCTGACCTATATTTTGGAGATTGCCTTGCCATGTGTGAGGCCATAATCCCCCAAAGAAAGCCTTTGGTTTCCCTGTGAGGTATCCAACCCCAAATCTCAAGGTCTTGTCCACAAACAAAGCTAGTCTGGCCTCTGAGTATTTTTGAGGTCAGCAGACAAAGAGAGGGGATGGCAGGGAGGAGACTCAGAAGTTGGGGTCCATGGGGCACCTGGGTGGCTCAGTCAGTTCAGCATCCAATTCTTGGTTTCTGCTCAGGTCATGATTTCAGGGTCATTAGATCAAGTCCCGCAGCATCAGGCTCCGCACTCAGCGGGGAGTCTGCTTTTCTCTCCCTCTCCCCCCACCCTGCTCACGCTCTCTCTCACTCTCTCTCTCTCAAATAAATAAAATCTTAAAAAAGAAGAAGAAGTTGGGGTCCACGTTTAGCTCACCTCAGACTCCGGGAACTCAGGAAAGGCTGTTTTTAGGTATTGCAGACGGGCAGCACGGAGGGCATTGAACCAGTCCACTATCTCCTGTGGAGAAAAACGAGAACAAACAGCCTGTGAGATGGAGTAGTGGGGGAGCTGAGTTTGGTGGCAGGAAGCTAGCTGGGTCTTCAGGTTCAGCACATGCACATCCCCCCATCCCAGTTCTGCTCAGGGGCCTGTGCACTGATCACAGGTATCTGTGAGGACGATGCCAGAGCAAGTGGGAAGCCACTGACAGATGTCCAGAGCCATGGGGAAAAGACCAAGGTGAACTGCACCAGAGTTAGGTAATGGCCTTGGACCTTGCTTGGCCCTTTCCAACGTGTGTAAGAATCACCTGAGCATCTCTTTTTTTAAAATGCAGATTTGGATCCAGTGGGTTTGAGGTAGGTGGGGCCTGAGATCCTGCATTCCTAACAAGCTCTCTGGTGATGAGATGCTGGTCAGTGGGACACAACTGGAGGAGCAAGGGTCTTCAGATGTCAAAGACTGGCTCTCGAGTGCGGGCAGGTACACCTGCAGATTCTCCTCCAATGTGGATGCTCATCACCTGGAGTGCAACTTGGCCCAAAGCTGGCTTGGACTGGCTTGCGTCCTTCTGGGGGGAGTGCATCCTCGGCAGTGTGGGCCACCGTTATCCCTGGTGAACCACTTGTCCAGCTGGCTCTGCTGTGGCTCCGCTGCTCTGCAAAGGGTCCTCCCACAGCAGCCGGAGTGATTTTTTTTTCCCCAGAGTGATTTTCTTTTTCTTTTTCTTTTTTTAATTTATTTTTTAAATTATTTATTTGTCAAAAAAAGACAGGACGAGCGGCAGGCAGAGGGAGAAGCAGGCTCCCCCCTGAGCAAGGAGCCCGATGCGGGGCTTGATCCCAGGACCCTGGGATCATGACCCGAGCCGAAAGCAGTCGCTTAACTGACTGAGCCGCCCAGGCGCCCCTTGTCCACTTCACTTTCAAATGAGCTACGTGGCTCCTGCAGGCATGAAAGTTTGCAGCCCCCATTTATGCCTATCTAACAGAGAAGCTGGGGCATTGAGGAAAAGAGAAGGGCCAGACAGTATCAACGATGCCTATTTCCCCATCTTACTCCCTCCCCAGTCTGTGAGATCCTTGAAGCCCACCCATGGCTCTGCCCTATTTGCTACCACACTCTCTAGAGCCCAGGGCAGTACTTTGCACATTGCAGAGGCTCAATAAGGACTAACTGGAAGAGTGAATGAGTGGGCTGCCTGGGTGGTTCAGCTGATGAAGTGTCTGACTTCAGCTCAGGTCATGATCTCGGGGTCCGAGGATTGAGCCCGTGGCGGGCTCCACACTCTGCAGATGGAGTCGGCTTGTCCTCTGCCCCTCCCCCCTGCTCTCTCTCTCTCCCAAATAAATAAAATCTTAAAAAAAAGACTGAGTGAGAGATACAGATGTGAAATTGCCCATAAGATTTTACCCTTTACAACTGCTACAATCATGAGCAAATAATTAGCGAGGTTTTTTTGTTTTGTTTTTTAAAGATTTTATTTATTTATTTGAGAGGGAGAGATAGTGAGAGAGCATGAGCAGGGGGGGAGAGGGAGAAGCAGACTCCCCTGCTCAGCAGGGAGCCCGACATGGGGCTCGATGTCAGGACCCCAGGATCATGACCTGAGCTGAAGGCACTTAACCACTGAGCCACCCAGGTGCCCTAATTAGCAGAGATTAATGTTTGAAATGTACTTCACTGTAATGAAATTCGTTCACATTCACGGTTCATGGTCATTCACCCTCTAAACCCCTCTGGGCAGGTGGGTGTTCTGATCCATAAACAAGCAGATGGAGGAGGGGAAGGGACTTGGCCCAGTAACACAGCCCAGAGTGGCAGAATCAGGGCTCCAGTTTCTGACTCCAAACCCCAATTCTTCATAGCCTCCACTGCCAGGAACTCTGCCCAGACTCTGCCAGCATCCCAGTGCTGGGGCCCCTTGGGAAAATCTTTGTCTCAGTCTCGGGTTCCTGGCTCCTGCTACCAAGGATTCTCCCTCCAGCAGAGGCACAAAGGGGGGTGGGGTAAGATGGTCGTAGGACTCAGGAATCATAGTCTGGGTGACCCTGAGCAAGTTACTTAACATGCCTGTGGCTCAGTAACATAGGGTTAAAACATCTCCAGGACTGTTTTGAGGATTAAGAAATGATATACAGCAGGGCGCCTGGGTGGCTCAGTCAATGAAGGGTCTGCCTCTTGATTTCAGCTCAGGTCATGATCTCAGGGTCATGGGTTCAAGCTCTGCATCGGGCTCTGCGCTCAGTGGGGAGTCTGTTTGTCTCTCTCCCTCTGCTCCTCCCCAACTCGGTGCTCTCTCTCTCTCTCTCTCTCAAATAAGTAAATAAATAAATAAAATCTTAAAAAAGGAAAGAAAGAAATGATGTATGGTGGTTACCAAGAACAGTGCCTGGCACAGAATTAATAGGCACTCAAAAATGTCTACCCTCACCTCTACCCCTCTGCACTTCCACTTGGCATCTGTGTCCCTTGCTCAGTCAGGAGACTGCTCATTCTGACCTAGCTTATTCTCTTGGACCTGTACTACTGGCCTGCTCTTCTCTGGCAGAGTTGATGTCTTAAACTATAATGTGCTTAAGGATCCCCTGGAGCTCCTGTGAAAACGCAGTTTCTAATTCAGTAGGTTCCAGTGGGCCTGAGACTGTGTTTCTAACCAGCTCCAAGGTGATGCTAACGCTCTGAGGGAGCCGGACGTGGGGCTCGATCCCAAGACCCCAGGATCATGACCTGGGCCGAAGGCAGCCACTTAACTGCTTAACTCCGAGGACCACGTGGGGAGAAGCAGGGCCCTCGAGTTCAGGGCTGCCGGATCTTCCGTTCATCCCTGTTCCTGCATGCAGAGTCTCTGCCCTACCTGGATTCGTCCCCCTGGGCATAGCCCCTCCTGCTAACTGGACTCCCCGTAGTGGCTATGCGCTGTCCAGGCGCACACCCCATGGTGCTTGTCAGGTTTTTCCCCCTGACCTCGCTCTGCGTTGCTCCTACGGCTCTCTGGGACCGGAAAGGGACAAGAGATGAGGCCAACAGCGGCAGCACACCTCAAGCGGCAGCTGAACCAGCTGGCAAGGCAGGCCAGCAGAGTCCTGCGTGTGGGCTGGGGGCCGGGATGGCAACGCCGGTCATCTCACCTTCCCACTCTCGTGGTACACGAACAGGTTCCTGATGTGGCCCTCTCTCCTGTAGGTGATCTGCAGCCCATGGGGGTTCCCTATCTTCTCTGTCTCAAAGGTGGCATTCAAATCCTTGATGCTGATGACAGCTTTGGGGCCTTTACCCTGAAAGAGAGGATGCAGGTGACTTCTCTCCACCTTCACCAGGCCTTAATACACACGGATAACCAATTTGTATCTTTCCGTGGCTTTTAAATGTTCCTGCTCTAATATCGAGATGCACCGATGTTGTACTGCTCTCCTGTGTTTTGGCCATCCCGCCATTTCCACTTGATCAGATTGGCTTCTCAGAGCTGGGAGGTAGCTTGGAAAGGCCTGAACTTAGGACATTTCAAACTTTTTAGCCACAGAACTTTTTCAGAAGTAAATCATTTATGGAAGCCAAATGAATGAAATAAAGCAGATAAAGGGCACCTGGGTGGCTCAGCCGTTAAGCGTCTGCCTTCAGCTCAGGTCATGATCCCAGAGTCCTGGGATCGAGCCCCACCTCAGGCTCCCTGCTCAGGGGGAAGCCTGCTTCTCCCCCTCCTACTCCCCCTGCTTGTGTTCCCTCTCTCGCTGTGTCTCTCTCTCTGTCAAATAAAATAAAATCTTTAAAAAAAATAAAAAATAAATAAAACAGGGCGCCTGGGTGGCTCAGTTGGTTAAGCGACTGCCTTCAGCTCAGGTCATGATCCTGGAGTCCCGGGATCGAGTCCCACATCGGGCTCCCTGCTCAGCGGGGAGCCTGCTTCTCCCTCTGACCTTTCTCTCTCTCTCATTCTCTCTCTCAAATAAATAATAAAAAAAAAATCTTTAAAAAAAAAATAAATAAATAAAACAGATAAACAGATAAAAGCAGGTATGGGAGTCTTGGGGAGCTCCCTTCCACACTCTACTCTGTTGGCAGGGGTCTGGAACACGGGTTAAGCATTAACCGTATCTATTCCTTGCTTGGTATCTAAGCAAGGAAGGGAAAAGAGTGTTTTCCTTTGTAACTGGTAAGAGAGAAAAATGGTACAAACACTCTAGACCTGGGGCAGCCATTAACCACATGTAGCTATTTAAATTAAAATTTAATAAAAATGAAACTTCCGGGATGCCTGGGTGGCTCAGTTGGTTAAGTGACTGCCTTCGGCTCAGGTCATGATCCTGGAGTCCCAGGATCGAGTCCCGCATCGGGCTCCCTGCTCAGCAGGGAGTCTGCTTCTCTCTCTGACCCTCTTCCCTCTCGTGCTCTCTCTCTCTCTCTCTATCTCATTCTCTCTCTCAAATAAATAAATAAAATCTTTAAAAAAAATGAAACTTCCGTTCCTTGGGGCATACCTGGCTGGCTCACTCAGTAGAGCATGCGACTCTTAATCTCAAGGATCATGAGTTCAAGCCCCACAGTGGGCATGGAGCTTAGTTTAAAAAAAGTTACAGAAAAATACAAAAATAAAACTTCAGTTCCTTATGCTTAGCCCCATTTCAAGTGCTCAAGTAGCCACTTGGGGCTAGGGTATCGGACAGGGCAGACAAAGAACATTTCCATCACTGAACAAAGTTCTATTCGATAGTCTTCTCTAGAGGGAAATTTGGTCATACTTATTAAAATGTTGAATTTTTTTATTTTTTATTTTTATTCATTCGAGACACAGAGATACAGAGAGAGAGAGAGAGAGAGAGAGAGAGAGAGCATGAGCAGGGGGAGAGGCAGATGGAGAAGCAGGTTCCCCGCTGAGACAGGAGCCTGACATGGGGCTTGATCCCAGGACCCTGGGATCATGACCCAAGCCGAAGGCAGACACTTAACCTACTGAGCCACCCAGGCACGCCAAAATGTTGAATTTTTAAAAAGATTTTATTTATATATTTATATAAAGATATACTTATATCTTTATATATTTGACAGAGAGATAGGCCGAGTGGCAGGCAGAGGGAGAGGGAGAAGCAGGCTCTCTGCTGAGCAGGGAGCCGGATGTGGGGCTCGATCCCAGGACCCCGGGATCATGACCTGAGCCGAAGGCAGACGCTTAACCGACTGAGCCACCCAGGTGCCCCTAAAATGTTGACTATTTTGCCTTGACTCACAGTTTCACATCTGCAAATCTATCCCAAGGAAGTAACTGCATTACTGTGCAAACATGTATGTCAAAAGATACTTGTTGCTGTGTTTTTTAGAATAATAGTAGTAGTAGCAGAAGGAGGAGGAGGAGGGGGAAGAGAAACTATTATATCTATAATATATAACTATATGATAATATATAACTATATAATATATAACTAATATATATATACATATATATCCATCAGGGATAACGGGTTAAATAAACAATCATGGTATATCCATACAGTGAAATACCACAGAATTTTTATAGGATAATTTAGATCAATGTTTTTTTTTAAGATTTTATTTATTTATTTGACAGAGAGAGACACAGCGAGAGAGGGAACACAAGCAGGGGGAGTGGGAGAGGGAGAAGCAGGCTTCCCGCAGAGCATCTTAACACTTAAAGACTGAGCCACCCAGGCGCCACCCAGAAAAATTTATTTTAGATTCATCTACATTATTGCATTTATTAGTAGTTTGTCCCTTTTTATTGCTGAGTAATATTCATTCTGTGGATATACTACAATTTGTTCATTCAGCTGTGGATGGACGTTTGGGTTCTTTCCACATTTTGGTGGGGTTTTTTTATGAATTAAACATCTATGAACATTCACATACAAAGATTTTTGTGGACAGATGTTTTTGTTTCTTTTCAGTAAATACCTAGGAGTGGAATGGCTGGGTTATACGGTTAAGTGTATATCTACCTTCAGTAAAAACTACCAAATGGTTTTCCCAAGCGGTTGTATCACTTTACAATCCCACCAAGTAACATATGGGAGTTCCAGTTACTCCACGTCCTTTACATGGAGTTGTCAGCCTTTTTAATTCCAGCCATTCTGGTGCAGTATATCCCATATGGCTTCATTTTGCATTTCCCTGACTGCCCAGAGAGATTGGGGCATCTCTTCTTATATTTATCTTTATCTTATATTTATCAGGCATTTTGGTTTCCTTTTCTGTGAACTGCCAGTCTATTTTCTTTGCCTATTTCCCCATTGGATTGTCTTTTTCTTTTTGCTTTGTAGAGTTCTTAAGAAAACGTGTTCTGGGTATTACTATTTTATTTTGTTGAGATGAGTCTCACTTTCTTTATACTTACTTTTCTGTATTACCAAAAAAAATTTTTTTTAAGATTTTTTTTATTTATTTGACAGAGAGAGACACAGAGAGAGAGGGAACACAAGCAGGGGGAGTGGGAGAGGGAGAAGCAGGCTTCCTGCCCGAGCACGGAGCCCGATGTGGGGCTCGATCCTAGGACCCTGGAACCATGACCTGAACCGAAGGCAGACGCTTAACGACTGAGCAACCCAGGCACCCTGTATTACCAAAAAATTTAGCGTAAAAATGAATTACCTTTACAATTTAAAAGAAGTTCCCTCTTGGGAAAGAAATTAAAAAATAACAAAAGCCACTCATTCTGATTTTAGACTGTTTTAGACTGAACTGGCTTAGGACTGAGAAACAGATTGACCTTGGCTAACCAAGGATGAGACTCTCCTAGAGGCCAACTCATAGCTGCTGCAGGGGTGCCGCGTCCGCTCCTAACTCTGCGGCAGCCCTTTCTCTGCCTGCCTTTTGGACAGAGAAGAAATCCCTAATTCTTACTTGGAGGGGTAATACTCTTCACCCCCCACCATTTTTCACTTGGCCCCAGGCTGCAGTCACACTGGACAGCCCTGATAGCATTGCTGTGGTCTATCTAGGAAAGCAACAGGGGAAATCAATCAATCAATCAGTCAGTCAGTCTACATGTAGGAAATGGAGTCAGGTGATGGCTGACGTGCTCAGAGCTTGCCCTTTTCTGACTTTGTTGGCCGCTCCTTCACATTCTCTGCTGGAAACTTCTCATTTTTTTTTTCTGCCCTTGAAATACTGGAATGTCTCAGGGCTCAACGTGGTAAATAACCTCCAAAGATGGTCCTTACCAATTCCCTCCCTCCCAGTATGCACACCCCATGATACCCATAAAGAGGGGGAGTCTATATCCGCTTCCCTTGAATATGGCTGCTTGAGTTGCTTTGATCAACAGAAGGTAGTTCCTGACCTCATGTTGAAGAGGCCGAGCAGCATCTCCCTTTGCTTAGGGGAGGCCAGCTGCCACGCTACAAAGAAACTCAAGCCAGACTCCTAAATACGGAACAAGCACACGGAGAGCCAGAGCCTCCCTGGAGAACCCAAGGCAGCAGACTTATGAGTGAAGGCTTCCCGGACACTCTCGGCCAGCCCAACCACCATCTCAGTGCAGCAGGGCCAGTGACCTGGCTGATGCCACAGGGAGTACATTGCAGCAGCCAAGGCCTGCCCAAATTCCTGACCCCCAGGATTGAGAGAAATAGTACATTGATGTTTTAAGCCACTAAGTTGTATGGTGGTTTGTCATTGAGCAACAAGTAACAAAAAATCCTCGGTCCTAGGATTTGTGCTTTCACTCCTTTCTGGAGGTGACAACCTCCCCATGACCACATGGATCTCCTGCACCCATCCCCAGAAGAGAAGAGGAAGCACAAGGAGCAGCACCTGGCGCGGAGCCCCAACACCTACTTCATGGACGTGAAGTGCCCAGCGTGCTACAGAATCCCCACGGTCCTTAGCCATGCACAAATGGTCGTTTTGTGTCCTAGCTACTCCACTGTCCTCTGCCAGGCCACGGGAAGAAAAGCAAGAATTATAGAGGGCGGTCCTTCAGACAGGAGCAGCACTAAAAGCACCCTGAATCAAGAGGAGTAGGAAACATGGGTGCCCGGGGGACTCAGGTCATTAAGCATCTGCCTTCAGCTCAGGTCATGATCCCAGGGTCCTGGGATCGAGCCCCACATCGGGCTCCCTGCTCAGTGGGGAGTCTGCTTCTCCCTCTTCCTCTGTGCACTCTCTCTCTCAAATCAATCAATCAATCAATCAATCTTAAAAAAAAAGATGAATGGGAAACTATCCCAATAAACACATTTTGGATACAAAAAAAAAAAAACCCTAAAACAAAACATCTTTTCTCATCTACCCACACTCCCCGCCCAGGTGATCCCAGCCAGTCCCATCGTTAAACCAGCAAGTGTTGGTGAGGATGTGGAGCAATTAGAACCTTCACACATTGCTGGTGGGAACATTAGATGGTGCAGGGACTTTGAAAAACAGTGTGGCAGTTCCTCTAAAACAGTGTTACAGTTCCTCTGTAAATACAGATTACCACATGACCCAACAATTCCACTCCTAGGTATAGCCCCAAGAAGAGTGGAAACATGTCCACATGAAAACTGGTACACCAATGTTCATAGCAGCATTATTCATACTTGCCCAAAAGTGGAAATAACTCAAATGTCCATCAACTAAGTGAACAGATGAACTATCCACACAGTGGACCAGTACTTGGCAATAAAAAGAAGTACTAATACGTGCTATATGAACGAATCTTAAACACATATGCAAAATGAAAGAGGTCTGTTACAAAGGACCACATGGTCCGTGTATTTGAGGTGTCCATAATAGGCAAACCTACAGAGGCAGACAGTAGATCAGTGGTCTCCTGGGGCTGGGGGGGTATGATGGGTAGAGGATAAGGGCTAACGGGTGTGGGATTTCTTTTGGGGCTTATGAAAATGTTCTAAAATTGGTTGCGGTGACAGTTATGCAACTCTGTGAGTACACTAAAAACCATTAATTGTCTGCTTTAAATGGGTGAATTGTATAATATGTGAATTTACATCTTTTTTTAAGATCTATTTATTTTAGGGAAAGAGAGAGAGAAAGCACAAGTGGTGGGGGAGGAGCAGAGGGAGAGGGAGAGAGAGAATCCGGAGCAGACTCCCTGCTGTGCGCAGAGCCCGATGCAATGTGGGCTGGATACGGGCCTCGATCCCACCACCCTGAGATCAAGACCTGAACTGAGATCAAGAGTCCCACACTTAACTGACTGAGCCATCCAGGGATCCCTATGAATTTATATCTTGATAAAACTGTTTCAAAAAAAAAAAAATCTTGAGTCTTACTAGGCCCTACAAGGTCCTTACCTATGTGAGCTCATCTCCTCCCATCCTTCTCTTTGCTCCTTCTGCACAGATCACTTTGGCTTCCTTGATCCACCACACCACCCTCCCAGCTCAGGCCAGGGCTGTGGCTTATGGCTGAGTAGTTTGTGCACGAAACAAAAAGTCCCTGGATGAGGGTGTAAGTGAGAACTGCAACCTAGGCTTCTGCTTGTCTAGACCTGGGCCCCAGGGCTACACCATCTCGGAGGGGTCATTTTCTAACTGACATGCAGGACCATGTTCACGTTCCCTCTACTTCTTCTATTCTGCCCCCACATACGCACATGACTTGCTCACTTTTTTTTTTAAGATTTTATTTATTTTAGGAGGGGAGGGGCAGATGGAGAAGGGAGAGAGAGAGAAGCCCAAGCAGACTCCACACTGAGTCCGGACCCTGACACAGGGCTTGATCCCACGACCCCAAGATCATGACCTGAGCCGAAACTAAGCACCAGATGCTTAACCGACTGAGCCATCCAGGCATCCCTGACTTGCTCACTTTTATTCATTTCCCTGCTCCAATGTCATCAGAGGGGCCTTCCCTGACCCCTGTGTGATATCAGCCCCACCATCCTCTAACTCTTCACCCGCTTTTATTTCTCTTCACAGAACCTACTATACCTCGTCTATCATATATTGATGTACGTTTTGGTTACCACCTGTCTCTTTCCACTAGAATGAAAGCCCCATGAAAACAGGAGCTTAGTTTCATTTACTGCTGTAGCCCCAGTGTCTATAGGAATGTCTAGTATATAGTAGGTGCTCAATAAATAATTTCTTGTGGGGCACCTGGTTGCCTCAGTTGGTTAAGCGTCTGCCTTCGGCTCAGGTCATAATCCTGGAGTCCCAGGATCGAACCCCACGCTGGACTCCCTGCTCAGCAGAGAGTCTGCTTCTCCTTCTCCTGCTGCCCTTCCCCCTGCTTCTTCTCTCTCTCTCTCTCTCTCGCTCGCTCAAATAAATAAATAAATAATTTCTTGAGTGCATGAATAAATGCAGTAAACTCAAGTGGTCATCCAGGGCTTATTTGTGGACCATTCTAAGCCGATTCTACGTGAAGAGAAGGTATGTTTTTGATTGCCTGGATTGATTGCCTAACTGTGGAAAAGTAACCATGCGGTGCTAAACACTCAGCAGCTGAGATTATCCAGAAGACACGGCACCATTGATTCCAATGTGACCTCAGTGGGGTACAGTCCAGCGCTCAGGGAGGGACCCCTTGCTGGTCTGGTCTCTTACCTCCTCTTTAGTGTAGTACTTCAGGAGGCCTTCTTTTGACAGGAGGACAAACTTTCTTCTCAGGAACTGGGCATTGTCCCTTCCTCGCTTCCACAGGAACCCTTCTCGGGTACCTTAGCCACCAAGGAAGAGAAAGAGGGAACACCCACATCCTTAAGATAAACAAGCAGTTTGCAAACCTCGTAGGGTCTCGAGGGTAGAGTGAACGCTCCACCCAGTGCTAAAATATCTTAAATCTAACTTAGCTATGTCAGCTGCAGCACGTAGGGTTCTGTCTGGGGCCAAATTTGCAAAGTCTCATGATTTCGGTTGGGCTCTCCCTAACTTCCTTCTTTGGCTATTTCATAAGAAGACCAACTAAACCCTTAGGAGGCTAAGTCCTGAGAAACTGCATGATTCTGAAAGACGCCGCTACGGTGCTGCCCAATGTCACGTCGACATCGACCTAATGAAACCCCTCAGAGGGCGGAAATGATGAGTGACCTCTAGGAACCTGCTAGTGGAAGAGCACCGTGTGCTCCCCATAGCTAGGGGCGCTAAGCTCTGGCCGTCACCGGTCCTCACAGTGGTTCTGGACGCTTTGCCCTCCAGGTCAGTGTGAGCTTGGACTCAGAGCAGCTGGGCAGACACTACCACGGGTCGAGGGCCAGCCATGGGGTTGTGCCCCACACAAAGGTAGGAAGGGAGGCAGAAATCCCTCCCATGTTCCTTACCAAGCGGTTTGTCACACGAGGGGCCACACTCACCAAGAGCAGGGGTGCCTTTTTCTAACTGTTCAGCCTGGCGGGTGAGTCTTCCTGCAACTTTATACTAAGACTCTGTACACACGTGTGGCCCTGTGGGGACCAGAGATAAAAATACTTCTTGACCACTCAGACCATAAAACTCCACCAGCTGACACGTTGCTGTTTCAGAGGCAGAGGAACCCACACCTTGGCCTCTGTGGCCACAGTGAGGCCAGCAGATATCTCCTGCCTGGGCCCTCTTCCTAATACTCAGGCACTTTATTGTCTAGAATTCATTAGAATATAGACCTCAAAAGATGATGGAAATAACCTTACCTGGGGGTGAGATGGATTTCCCATCGGCCATAAATTCCTGTCTTTCATACTTAGCTCGAATCCACTGTTCCTTTAACACCCTAAAAAGAGGGAAACTTTGGTCAACTGTGTCTGAGGCGTCCCCTTCCCACAGGGTGGGGATGTCACAGCAACTACCTGCTCACACCACCCAGCGCTGCTCAGCCTCGGAACCGTTACATTTGGAGCTAATTCTCTGTTGGGGGAAGGGGAAGAATCCTGTGTTCTGTAGGATGCTTAGCAGCATCTCTGGCCTCTATCCTCTAGACGCCAGTAGTACCCCCTCCCTAGTTATGACACCCCAAAATGTCTTCAGATATTGCCAGTGTCTCCTGGGGAAAAATACCCCCCCCAAAGGGGATATGAAAACCACTGGGCTATTCCAACCCCAGCCCAGCCCTTTAGGTCAACCAGGTCCCCTGGACCATCTACACTACATGTCCCACTGCATGCTCATGAGCTGAAGCCAGGAGAGTCCATGAGCCTCTTCCTTTGGCTTGCCCATAAAATCTGGGCCTGCTACACTGGACAGAGCAGTGATCTTGGGGTCCAACCACCCGGGACCTGGTCATCCTCCCCAATTTATCCACTGTGTGACCAGCAGCAAGTTACTTAACTCTTCTGAACTTGGGGAACACGTCAATAATATTATACCTACCTTCCCTTCAGGGTTGTTGAGGGGTTTAAATATATATAAAAGGGCCTAATACCATGATCAGCCCATAGTAGGAGTTTAATGTTAGCCTAATCAGATATTGTCACATGACCCGTGCAGAAAACTTATTTCAATTGTTTGGTTCCCTCTTGCCTTTTCCAGGTAAATGTTCCAAGGTTTATGTGACCTTACCCCAAAGCCACAAGGAATGACCCAGAAGTGGGCACCTGACCTGAACTGGCTAAGCAGAGCTCTGCCCTGAGCTATCAGAGCAAAAGGAGCAAAACTGAGAGGGGGATGGATTGGAAGCCCTCTCACCGCCAAGCTGGGAGCTGGAGCCCAGGATCAAGTGGCCTTGCTCCCAGCTACATGAAAGAAGCCTGGCCCACAGGAAGGGGCAGGAATGAGAACCAGACAGAGAGTGTAGGAGGCCCAATAGTGTTTGTGCCCCTGGCTTGCTCTTCCTGAGAGTAGCTCCACCTCTGTCCCTCCTACGGTCTGATCCCCAGAACCCACAAAATCCGCTCGGGCCTAAGCTGGGTTAAACTGCATTTCTATCGTCAGGAGTCCTAACTAATGCACAGCCCTCACCCCAGGCACACTGAGGAGAGTCACCAAGCCCACTGTGGAACCCCGAACCACAGGATCAGAGCTGGGAGAGGGAGTGGAGACTGAGGCCCCAGTCCTGGTCCTGGAGGTGGGGAATTTAAAGGTCTTTTAGAATTACAGGGAGGAGGCCATTAGTGTTCCACTACAAGGGGGGAAGGTGCGGGCCTGTGGTTGGAGTCGTGCAAGTAGTGTCTGGAATGCCGGCAGAAAGCCTACCACATAGTAGGTGTTCACCAAATGCCTGTTCCTTTCCCCTTGCAGCAAAGGGCTGAGGAGCAGCAACAGTGAGGCAAGGGGAGCCAGACCCTCTCGAGTTAAGGCTGGCACCTCCCTCAGCCGGGCCAGGGACAAGGCAGCATTCTGAAGGTGACACTGAGAAGTGGACTAAAACATTTTACATAAAATTATCTCATTTAATCTCTACCACCATGCCATGATGTAGGCAGCATTAAGTACATTTCAGAGATGAGGAAGCCACGGTTCAGACAAGTTTGGTAACTTGTCCACCTTCTCATAGCCAGAGAGTGGTAGAGTCAGGAAACCATACTGGGGTCCTCTGAGCAGAAAGCTGTGCCCCCTACCCTGCCACTCCATGCTGCATTAGCAGCCCCTGAGTTGTTTAACTACTGGGAAATGGCAGGGTACTAGGTACAGTTGTATAGTTTGTGTGCTGTCCAAAAGCTTTCTGCTGAGGCTAGAGGACAATGGGGGCTGAAATGCAGCCTGCTTCCTGAAAGCCATAGCCGCCCCCCCCATGGGGTCATAACCTGCCCAGAGGGTGTATCTTCTTTCCATTTGTATCAGAGTGGTGGCTGGGGGGGGGGGGGCTGTCTAGCAGCCCTGGCAGTGAGGCTGAGTCCCTGGAAGGAAGGCTAAGCCTCAGGCAGTCAGTCCTGCAGAGGCTGGGGTCACTAGGTACCAGGGCCACACTGATCCCTCACATCTAGGGGACCTGAAACCTCCTGTTGCTTCACAGCTTCCCCCGACTTTTATTAGATTTCCCCAGGGCCCTGGTGTCAGATGGGCTAGTCAGTCCCAGTTCTGTCTCTTTGAGCCTCAGGTATGTCATCTATATTGTGGGGACCGTGGCAGTGTTATCTCAGAGTTGTTGAGAGAATTAAACACATTAATTGCACACAAGCCTATAGCACAGGGCGTGGTACATAGGTAAAGTTCCATAAATGTTAGTAGCTGCTATTATTTTTATGGTGATTAAATTTTATGGTGATTATTTTTATGGTGATTATCTGGGGCCAGACAGCTGCTTTGGAGCTACGCTGAGTTCAAGTGGGACAGCCCTGGGCACAACACTCCCTAGGAAGTAGCTGAAACACATCTTTTCTACTAAAATACCAGGGTTCCTCTTCTCTATCGAGTTAGCCACCACAAGTAGGCTATGAGAACATCCGAGGCAAAGGGGCGGATCATAAAGAAAATGCCCTGTGTCACAACAGTGGAAACTGAGTCCCAGAGAGGGGAAGTGACAATCCAAGCAATAAAGGTAGAGGGGGGAACGAGGCCAGGTCTAAGCGTTCTCCATGACAGCACCAAACGTCTTTCCGGGTCCACCAGGTGCATGTAAAAGACCACCAGGGACGGGCGCCTGGGTGGCTCAGTTGGTTAAGCGACTGCCTTCGGCTCAGGTCATGATCCTGGAGTCCCGGGATCGAGTCCCACATCGGGCTCCCTGCTCAGCAGGGAGTCTGCTTCTCCCTCTGACCCTCTTCCCTCTCGTGCTTTCTATCTCTCATTCTCTCTCTCTCTCTCAAATAAATAAATAAAATCTTTAAAAAAAAAAAAAAAAGACCACCAGAGACAAAGGCACCAGAGATGGAGTAGGGGTGGGGGAGATGAGACCAAGAAATGACCCACTCACAGGCAGTCGTTGGCCTGGGGGACATAGTAGAAAGCAGGGACTCTGGCTTCGTACTTGGCCTTCCCACGGAGGTTTCCATTGTGGGTCATAAACTGCAAGACAACAGCAACTTGGGGTATTATTAGAACTTGAAAAAACGTGAAATGAAACCATGTGTCTACCCAGAAGGCCACTCTTCCCAGTGGCTCCTAGGCTGAGTCAGGAGACACTTCTACTGGAGTTTGACATGTCCCATTGGGCTTGGTTATCCATGCTGCTGGGAAGCTCCAGCCTGGGACAATGAGGTGCTACAGCAACCATAACTCATGTAGGCAGAGCACTTTACAGTCCTTACCCATTAACTCATTCTATCCCCTCGAAAATTTTAATATCACCATCCCCATTTTAGGGGTGAGAAAACAGGCTCAGAGAGGTTAGGTGACTTACCCAAGGTGACACAGCTAGAGAGTGAGGAGCTGGGACTTGAACCCAGACCTGTCTAACTCCAAAACTCATGTTCTTTCTCCCACCCCCTCCCCAGATGGCCAGGACCACCAGCAGCTACGTGCAGGAAGCAGACATAGCTGGAGGATGGAAGAAGTTGGAACTGGCCCCCTTGAGTAGGTCGGTCAGGATGATCACTGGGGCCCTATGAACACCTGACAGACCCAGAGGCAGATACGCCAAGAGTGGCCCTGGCCAACAGTTAGCACTCAGGAACAGAGGTGGCCTATCTGGGGTGAGGGCACACGTGGGAAGAAATATCAGGTTTTTAATTTACATCCCCTGAGCAGAGTGAACCCCATTCTCCCCCACCCCCAGGACTCTAGACTATGACTCAGGATTTGCATGGGCTTTGGATCCCAACAGAGCATGCTTCACATCCCAGCTATACTACTGATTCACTGAGTGACCCTTGGGCAGTACTGAACCTCCCCGAGCTTCAGGGATTTCAACTGCAAAAATGAAGAAAGTACAATGGGTGTGTCATAAGAGACAAAGAAACAACCTTCAGGTCTATGTGCTGGTTTACTGGCTTCCTGTCTTTCTCCTACACTAGAATATATGCTCCACATGGGCGGAGACTCTATCCTATTCACTGCTCTTTCCTAATACCTAGCACATAGTAGGCTTACAGTAACTATGTATCCAACGAATAAAGCATCTAGCACAGTGTCTGACATAGAGTGGGCACTCAGTGAACACGGGCCTGCTTCTCCAGTAGTCCTTGAAATCCTCAGCCAACCAGCACAATTTAGAACAGCTTGCTCTCTGAAGCTTTTCTCGCCAAAATGGTATTATCATCCAGGCTGAAGGTGTCCTCCATCTCTATAGATCAGGAGAGCAAAACGGTGCCCTTCCTGGCTGGGAGGTGGGGGGTGGGGTAGGAGGGGTGGGGTGGGGTGGGTGCTGGAAGGGGGACCCAAACCATGAATTAGTATATTTCGGTTCCAGTCCAGGACTTCAGCTAACGATAACAGCAGTGTTACTTGACTACTTACTTTGTACTGGCACTGAGCCTACATTTAATCCTTACAGCAGCCACTCCAAGGGGTAGTGGGATCCTTATACAGAAGTGGAAACTGAGGGAAATAACAAGTTCTCAGGGCCTTGCAACCAGCAAGGGCCTTGCACTCAGGGTCTCTGTCTAAGCAGGGACTCTAATAGGCTGTGCTTTCTCTTGCTTTTTACTGCTCGGCTCTGGAACTCGGTTTCCTCCCCTACAGAAGAATGGGGCCACCGGCCCACCGCCTCCACCCTGGCTCTGCTGTTTCGAGGCTCTCCAGTGCCCCCCCTCACTACCTCCACAGTACTGTCGTCCCAGAAGTCAAGTCTCACGGATTTAATTTTGCTGATGTCTGGGAAGTTGCGGTGCACACCGGAGCAGTTCAGACAGATGAAAATGCCAAGCTTGTAGGAGGCCCAGTCAGGATCTAGGGGCGAGAGGGCAGAAGCGGAGTTGGATGGAGAGCTAGACACCGAGACCAGGGCTGGGCTGGGGGTGCTGGAGAGGCAGGGCTCGGCCGTTGGGATTTCTGGCGCCCAGCTCTGCCGTGTTAGGAAGCCCTTTTCTCTCTGTCCCCCCACCTTGGGTGAGCTAAGATACCAGCATGCAACCTTCCAGTCAGCTCACGGCCAAGGCACGGAGGCTACCAGGATGATCTTGGAGGGAGTCTAGAGATGGGGCGAGGGGCTGAGGCGAGTGCAAAGTGGAAGTGACAAGACTCCGGGGAACTGAGAGGAGAGCGCGGAGGAAGGCGCCGGCACCGCTGCGCCCGGCTGAGGAGTTGCAGGTGGGGAAGTCGGCGCGCTACGGAGCAGGAACTTGGGAGGACCCCAGGGGCCTCCGGGAGCTGGGAAGGGAGCACCGGACCTTCAGGGGCCCGGGGGTCTGGGACCCCTCGGTGGGGGGGGGGATGTTTGGGTCCATGGGCGTGGGAGGTTGCTGGGTCCAGAGTGAAGAGGTCCGGGACCGAGGTCCGGGTAGGTGGGGTGTCTGGCGGGGCGGGCGAATAAGATGGTCAAGGCATCCGGGTCCGGGTCTAGCGTCGGGGTCCAAGGATATGGAAGGGTCCGGGTCCAGAGTGGGGAGGTCAGGGGGCCTGGGTTCGGGTGGGCGCGGCAGCCGCTGTGGAGAGCTCGGCCGAGGGCGCTAGACGGACGTTCGCTGTCTGGGTGGGCGGGGGCCTGGGTGCGAAGGTGTCAGAAGGGTCACGCCCGGGTCCCGCGGGGGCCCGGGACCGGTCCCGGTCTGGAAGGAGGAGAGGAGGTCGGCGGGCAGGGTTCCTGCTCCCGGCCGCCGCACCCTTACCCGCCGCCCCGCAGTCGGCGCAGTGCGCGTTGCCGGTGCCCGCCGCCTGCAGCAGCTCCAGCAGCCGCTTCTTGTTGCGCTCGCGGTCGCCCATGGCCCGCCCGGCGGGCTCACCGGGGCTCAGCCCAGGCGCCCCCTAGCCCGGCGGCCCCTCGCGGCGCTGAGCTCGAGCGGGCAGGTGGAGAGCGACGCAGCTCCGCCGCCTCCCGCGCGCCAGCCCCGCCCCTCGGCCCTTCCGCCCCGCCCCCGGCGCGTGCCGGTCGCCCCCGCTCCCGCCGCTGGGTCCCCGGCTGAGGCCGGCCCCGAGAGGAGGGACCCGAGCTGACTGGGAGTCCCTGGCGCTGGCCCCAGAGCGGACCCCAGGCGGCCGCTTGCTAGTTGCGGGACTGTAGTCAACCCAGTCAGCTTCTCTGGCCTCAGTTTCCACTTCTGCAAAAGGCGAATAAGGACAGGTCTGCGTCTCTGGGCTCCTTGGAAAATTAGACGGGATCTAACCTCCGCGAAAGCATTCTACTGATGTAGCGCTTACATCTACTTAGAGACATTTCGATGCTACCTCCCCAGGAAACCCTCCTTAATACCCACCCTCGATCAATCTCTCCAGCTTCTGGTCCTGCTAGAACCCTGTTACAGGATCCGTCCCTTTCTTTGGTCCTGAGCACCTTCTATCTACGTTGCATCACAGTTATTTATATATTTATGTTAATCCCTCTCCCACCTCCAACACACACAGGGCCACGCTAGATAGTTCGATGTCAGTAGCTTTATTTCCGTATCCCACATAACTCCTAGAAACAGCACCTGCACATTTTTTGAAGCCAAATACATAGTTGCATGACTGTGTTCACCAGGAAATGTGGTTTCATCACCGTGGACTCCACTAGGCACTTTTATCTGTTAAGTTCCATCACTGTCAGGTGTGGGCAGGGCTTAGGTGGTCCTGAAGCTGGCTGGGGTCCCTTCACCATCCCTGTCCCTCCTCAATCCCTTTCTCTGTGGTCCCTGGGTGCCTGGTAAGGGACTCACTGCACACACTTGCCTTTCCCGCTGTAGGTAAACAGCTGTCTGTCGTATGCATATAGCTTTATGCACAAGGATGTTAGATTTCCATCCTGATAATTGCAGCTGAAGTTCTAGCCCACCTGCCTGTATCCCCAGTTCCACATACATGCATGCATACATGTGAATACATAGGGCAGCATGGTATAATGGAATGAATCCAAGAATACAGGGTTTGAATCTTGGCTCCACCACTTACTAGCTACTTGGCCTTGGGCAAATTCCTTCATTTCTCCGAGCCTTGTACTGCTCACCTGTAAAAATGCGATGTGGGAAGATCCACTGAATAGGGTCATTGAGATGTGCCGGTACGTGCCTGGCACACAAAATCCTCAGAACACAGTGGCTCCCTTGCTTTCCCTGCCCCTCTGGTCAGCTCATGGGATCATCATTTGGAATGCTGTGTATCATTTCCCATCTTCCACAGGGTGGAGGAGGTCAAGCTTCCGGGCCTGGGAGGAGGGGGACGTTAGTTACCAAAAATAACCGGCCAGGAGCGTCTGGACTGAAGCGGGTGAGACCTAGCCCAGCGGCAGCTCCAGAGGAACCAGAGAGAGCCCAGAGGAGGTCAGAGGGCATGGGGCTGGTGACCAAACAGAATGAAAGATGATTCATTTCCTCTGCTTTAGATGAAAAAAAAAGAGACAGAAATAAATCTCCCAGGAGACACATGGGAAAGGCGAAGGGGGGGGCAAAGAGGGGACAGGGCAAGGATGTCATTTCTCTGCTGCCCACTGCCAAGACCCCCAGCCTTCCTGGCTCATGCACCTTTGTCCTGCCCTCCTCTGGCACGTCAGAGGTCCCACAAAAGCCAGAGGTTGAGAGACTCCTTTAGTTTGCCCTCTTCCTGTCCTTATTTCTGGAGGTTTCCATTTACAGAATTCCAAGCCTTAAGGTGGAATTTCAGACATCCTCAGAGACTAAATAAATACAAAAATATTTAAGAATAAAAGGTACTATTGTATTTTGTTTGTAACGGGTTTCTTTCTTTCTCTGGGGGGAGGCCAGGGTGATAATGCTAATTAACAATTATTGACTATTTTACAGAGAGTTTCACATCATTTGATCACATCTGAGTTCCCTAACTGCCCTCTGAGGGCAGCATGCTATCCTCAGAGGAGTGAAGTTACCCAAGGTCAAGGAGCCAAAATGCGCGGAACAGGGGTCTAAATCCAGGTCTCCTGGTGTCCACCAGCCCCAGGTTGTATCACCAAATCCCACAGGGCAAGCTTGCCCTCCCTTCCGTCCCTCCATTCCTGGATTTTTTTCTCACTTCTTAAAAACTGTGGTAAAAGCTCTATAACGTAAAATTGGCCCTTTTAACCATTTTATTTATTTATTTATTTGTTTATTTATTTATTTATTCATTTATTCATTTATTCATTTATTCATTTGAGAGAGAGAGCGAACACAAGCAGGGAGAGAGGGAGAAGCAGGGAGCCCGAGGTGCGGCTCGATTCCAGGACCTAGAGGTCATGATCCCAGCTGAAGGCGGACACCCAACCCTCGGAGCCATCCAGGCCCCCCTCTTTTAATCATTTTTAAGTATACAATTCAGTGGCATTAATTACATTCACGATGTCATGCAACCATCACCACTATCTGTTTCCACAACTTTTTCATCACCACAAACAGAAACTCTACAGCCCAGTCGTGGGTATTGGACATGGTCGGCATTCAGCTCAGGTCTGTGTTCGGTAACCAGAAGCCACTCCTGAGGGAAGAAGAGCCCTGGGCCAAAGGCTGTCATGACTGGGATCAGGGGCCAGGCTATGAGGGGCAGGGTGGGCCGAGGCAGCCTTCTTCATGGACTTAGTCCGTACAGCAGCTGCAGGGGTGAGGGGGCAGTTCAGGCCCTGGGACAGAGTGTCCTCTGTAAATAAAGCTCCCAGGGTCCCTCTAAGCACAAACATCCAGCCCTGCTCTCAGGGTCACTGTCTGTTGAGCTGAGCCCAGCCACCACAGGGCTGGAAGAAAGCTTTCAACCACATTCCCAGCGCTGGACTTGGCTCAAGATCCCTGGAGAATAGATCACAATCCCTTTTAAAATTTAAATAATTATGTTTACTAGATTGTTTTTTTAAACTATAATTACAGGAAATTTGGAAAATACAATAAAGAAGGAAGAAAACACCACCCACAATTATGACCATCATTTATTCAGGGATTGCTGTATTTCAGGCATTATTCCATTTTATCTTAAATACAACCCTGAAGTATAAACTAACTTTATGCCCATTTTACAGATGAGGCAACTGAGACCCTGGGAGAGAATTTAAGTACATTTGTCCCAGGTTACACAACTGAGATGATGCATCCTGGATGATACGTAGTCTGGAGCTGGGATTCAAAGTTTGCCTTGGGCCCCTTTCATCAATATATTAGGTTCATAGTATGAAGTTGACTTACCAAAATAGTAATGTCATGCAGTTCAACCTAGTATTATTCTTTTAATAGCTCTACCACCAGGTTTTTTTTTTTTAAGATTTATTTATTTATTTTTGAAAGAGAGCACATGTGCAAGCAGGAGGAGGGGCAGAGGGAGAATGAGAGAGAAAGAATCCTTAAGCAGACTCCCCCATGAGTGCGGAGCCTGATGCGGGGCTCGATCCCAGGACCCTGAGATCATGAGCTGAGCCAAAATCAAGAGTCAGCACTTAACCCCCTGAGCCACCTAAGTGCCCCTCTAGTACCAGTCTTTATTAACTTTTTCCTAAATTTTCTTCTGGCCATTTTTATATATATTTTATATCACTGGGATCATATTTTACAATTTTATATCCTTTTTTCTTTTACTTTCTTTTTTTTTTAAAAAAGAGTCTACATTTTTTTTAAGATTTTATTTATTTATTTTAGAGAGAGAGAATGAGAGAGAGCACGAGAGGGAAGAGGGTCAGAGGGAGAAGCAGACTCCCCGCCGAGCAGGGAGCCCGATGTGGGACTCGATCTCGGGACGCCAGGATCATGACCTGAGCCGAAGGCAGTCGCTTAACCAACTGAGCCACCCAGGCGCCCTTCTTTTACTTTCTTTACATAATGCCTCTTATTGTATTGTTATAGGTGCTTCATAACATCATTTTAATAGCTACACGATAGTCCATGAGATATGTATATTTCCTTGTTGTCGGACATAGATTGTGACTGATTTTTTGCTGTTATACATAATGCTGTAATGAGTATCTTTGTGCCCAAAGTCGTTCCCCTCTTTAACGCTAGTATTTTCAAGTGCCTGCACCTCCTATAATTGCTCACTGGTTTCCTGGTCTCCCTTACTCACCTAAGCTTCATGAGGGGCAAGGTCAGGTCAGTTGTATCCTCTGTTGTATTCAAGTATCTGTCTGCTGCGTAGCAGGGATTTGAAAAATATTTGCAAGATAAACAAAGAAATGAATATGGGTAAAAAATAATAAACAATAAAGCGAGAGGACTTGGGATCACGAAAGTGTTTTCCTTTTGAAGGGAAATAACAGGCAGGCATGTGAAACAGCGGAAAATCAAGTGGCCAGGCAAAAGAATCTGATCGAGCTTACCTATTTCTTTGTATATTCAATATTACTTTGTCTTTGATAGAAAGCAGCTAAGAGCCCAGAGGGACTGCCCACTGCAATGCTACCAAAGTGTTTGCTCCTTCACTCATTAAATATTTATGGGGGATACACTATGTGTCAGACACTGTTACGGGTACTAGGGATATATAGCTATAAACAAAGCAAAAGGGTCCTGCTTTTGTGCAGCTTACCTTCAAGTGGGAAAGACAGAAAATGAACAGAGAAACAAATATACCTATATACAATATAGTACCAGAGTGATAAATGCTGTAAAGAAACACAGAGTAAGGGGATAGAGAGGGATAGAAGATGCTATTTGGACAGAGAGGTCAAGGAGACGCTCTCTGAGGAGGTGATATTGAAGCAAAGATCTGAAGGAAGGGGTTGAGCCAATGAGGCACCTATCTGAAAAGAAGAGTGTCCTAGGAAAATGGGCCAGCAAGTGCAAAGGCCCTGGGGTGGTAACATGCTTGGGGGGTGCTTTGTCCATCTCCTTTGAGCACAGAGCTGTCCAACTCCATGCTGTTGTGCCTTGCTCAAGCTGCTTCCTCTCCTACTGCAGCCCCCTCCTCCTCTACCCCACCCTCTTGCCCAGCCCCCACTGTTCTAGCAAACTCCTGCCTCTATGCCCAAATTCAAATCTTACTTCTTACTTCTTACAGTTTGCCCTATCTCCTTTACCTATTTTCTCACAATGTTCATATTTCTGTTACAATAATCATCACATGGTACTATGATTTTTTAAATCTATTTTGTCCCAGTTACCAGTGATTTTGTTAAAAGCAGATTGTCCTATCCGTCTTTATATTCTTGGTGACTAGCAAGTGCTGGGCTGAAAAAATGTTGATCTATTTATGTGAAATGTCCAGGACAGGCAAACCCATAAAGACAGGAAGCAGATTCCTGGTTGCCAGAGGCTGAGGGGGGAGGGGAGGGCCAGAGAGTGACTGCTAAATGGGTACAAGGTTTCCTTTTAGGGTGTTGGAAATGTTCTGGAACTAGATAGTGGTGATGGTTGCACAACACTGTGAATGTACTAAATACCACTGAATCGCACACTTTAAAATGGTTAAAATGGGCCGCCTGGGTGGCTCAGTCAGTTGAGCATCTGACTCTTGATCTCAACTCAGGTCTCAATCGCAGGGGAATAAAATGGTTAAAATGGTGATTTTTGTTGTTGTTGTTATGTAAATTTTGCCACACATACCCCTAAAAAATGTTGGTTGAATTGGGTGGAGTTGAGAGCCCCTTTATTACAGCTAATCTGGCGTGTGGGGTTTGCATTCTGAATAAAATATAAGGAGTTGAAGCATCCAGTTGTGACATCTGAAGAACCAGAAAATAAGTCCCGAATTAACACATGATAATTAGGTGTTTACATTTTATAACATTACCTGGAGCACTGTGTGACAAATTAGCCACAGTTTACTCACAGCTACAATTGAAGGGATTAGGGTGACATCTGTTGGAAATGTGGTTTGAACGTTGGCGTGCTAACGCTGTTTTAAAATTGGGCTCAAGGGCGCCTGGGTGGCTCAGTCGGTTAAGCGACTGCCTTCGGCTCAGGTCATGATCCTGGAGTCCCGGGATCGAGTCCCACATCGGGCTTCCTGCTCAGCAGGGAGTCTGCTTCTCCCTGTGACCTTCTTCCCTCTCATGCTCTCTCTCTCTCTCATTCTCTCTCTCAAATAAATAAATAAAATCTTTAAAAAAAAAACCTTATATGATGCATATCTAATTCAAATGACTTGGAGAATTACTCTTCTTCTAAAGATTTTATTTATTTATTTGAGAGAGAAAACGGTGGGGGGGAGGGGCAGAGAGGGAGGGAGAAGCAGGTTCCCCGCATGAATCACTAATTTTTAATGTCTTTTCCCAAACAAAATGAACTTTTTAGATGTAATGTATGTGACATTCATTAATTTTTTTTTCAACAAACACTTAATGAACCCTCAGAGTGCCAGGCAATGTGCTGGGTATTACAGGGGATATGATTATGGCCTATTTCCTCATGCGCTCTAGAGGGATTTTGGAGAGGTGACTTGTCCTAGTTCATGCTTTTAGTATGGTGGGAATGGAACACAGGGTTAAAACACAGGATTGACTGATTCCAGAGTCTGAGCATAACCACTGGGCTCCTCTATCTCTAGGAGGGATGTTGAGACCTGAAGGATGGATTTTTGATATAATCTGGTTGGTTAGCTTCCAGATCCCGTTGGGTAAAGGTATAGGGAGTCAAATAAGGGGGAAAGGACATGTAGTCAAAAGCCAAACCAAAACAAAATGCCCTATAGTTCAAGACAGTATGTATTTTGAGAGAGATAAGTCAAGTGCTTGGCAAAAAGGAAGATGCTCTGGTTTGGCAGACAGGGAGGCTTCACAGGGCAGGGGGCACACTTGTTGGTCCTTGTGAGGTGAGAATTCAGACCATTTTTTTGCAGAGGGGGGTGGGAATCTTAGGAACTGGCAGGCACAAAGGTACAGAGGTGAGACAGCGTGAGACGTGCGTGGGGAACTTCATGTCGCCCTGTTTTTCTCCTGAGTGGGTGTATTAAGCAGGAAGTTATCAGCTTCAGGTAACAGAATACTGATCTACAAGTGGCTGAAACAATTAGGTCAGTCTTTCTCTCACTGAACCAAAAGTCTGCAGATGGATGGTTTTAGGGATGATCCAGCAGCTGAACAATGTCATCGAGGCCTAGGAGGTCCCCCTCTTTCTGTTCTTCACGCTCTTGGCAGCATTGCCCGTCCTGCAGCAGGAGACTGCTCCTCAGCCCATCAGAGCCTCAGGAAGAAAGGGGAGGGGGCCGCTTCTCTGCCCACTCTTTATCACAATATAAAATCTTTCCCTGATATGCCCCCAAACTGAATCACACCCACTCTTAATCTTAATCCTTAGCAAGGGAAATGGGATTACCATAACAGGTTCACCTTCCCTGAAGACACAGCCACTCACCTTCAGTTAGGGACCTATCAGGAGAGGAGCGCTGTGGGTGGGGGGTGCTACAGCAGGTGCCTGGTGGAGAGCAGAGACAGGGCTAGAAGATGTAGGTGAGGCCCCACCTCAGGGCGGGAATTGGGAGATTTGGTCAGGCCTGGGGCTGTTGGCCAGGACAGGTAGGATGTGCATGAAGGGCAGGGAAGGGGTTAGGTTGATAGGCAGCTGGGAAATTGATGGGGGGAGGGGGGAGTATTTCAAGAGCCCGAGTGAGAGACATGAGACCCTCATTGGGGTAGCCACAGCAAGGGAGAGTTAAAAAAAGACATTTTGCAGTAAAGGTTGATAGAACTTCTTTTTATTTTTTTATTTTTATTATTTTTTAAGATTTTATCTATTTATTTGACAGAGAGAGACACAGCGAGAGAGGGAACACAAGCAGGGGGAGTGGGAGAGGGAGAAGCAGGCTTCCCGCTGAGCAGGGAGCCCGATGTGGGGCTCGATCCCAGGACCCCGGGATCAGGACCTGAGCCGAAGACAGACGCTTAACAACTGAGCCACCCAGGCGCCCCTAACTTCTTGTTTTTAAGAATGTACGCATTGCCATGCAGTAGTGAGTCACGAAATTAATATTGACTTCGTGGTTCCAACTAACCCAGCTTTCAAAAAAAAGAAAATCTCCAACTCCCCAAAATCCTTTATGTCTTTAATCTCTTTAACTTGACTTTGTCCTGTTTCCTTTTAAATCTTTCTAAACATTGCCTCTTCGTCCTTTTGGGTATCTGAATTCTCTACTTAACCCCAGTACAGGTGCTCCCAGAGTCTTCTCCTTGACTTGGTGTGGTTTTCTCACACTATCCTCTCCCTGGCTCATCCCATGCACTCTCACGGGATACAACGCCATCTCTCTACGCTGACAGCCTCCAAATCTATACCCCAGCTCAGTCTTCTCCCTTGGCTTCAGACTTACATATCTAACATCTCCACCTGATGTCCTGCAGGTTTAAAAATGGATCAGTGGGGGTTTTTTTAATGAAATAAAATAGAAAATATCAAGATGCCTTATATGTAATAATGCAAGTATTTTTTAACGAAGCTTTTGTTTCACACCATACATCTATGCGTCCTGTGTCATGGCCAAAAATGTTTTAAAAACATAGAAACCAGGGGTGCCAGGGTGGCTCAGTCGGTTAAGCATCTGCCTTCAGCTCAGGTCATGATCCCAGGACCCTGGGATCGAGCCCCACATCGGGCTCCCTGCTCAGCTGCTTCTCCCTCTCCCTCTGCCCTTCCCCCTGCTCTTTCTCTCTCTTTCTCAAATGAATAGATAAAATCTTAAAACACACACACACACACACACAGAAACCAGATAACGGGCTAGACATAATGATGAAAGGAGTGGGAGGAGCCAGGGATTTCTGCAATACAGACAAGGAAATGAGAAGGACCTGGTGTCTGGGGAAAGTTACAACTTTCATTTTGAACAGAGTCTGGTTTCCAGTAAATCATGCACCTACCGTAGCTGCCTCTTTCCTTACCATTTCCAGCTTCAGATCAAAGGATATTGAATGAATGCTCTGAGAAATGCGAGAGTTTCCCCTGAAGGTCATCAGTAATTAGCTATCAGGAAGAGGGAATGCTTTCAAGGGGGAACTAACATTTACTGAACCCTTAGTATGTGCCTGGCTCTCAGCATCCAGTTTTTAATGAGAAATCCTCTTAGCAGCTGTGTGAGGTAAGTACCATTATCTTCACTTTACAAATGAGGAAGCCGAGGTTCAGAGAGGATGAGACTGTCTAAGGTTGTGCAGTTTGCAAGTGATTTGTTGCATCTGGTGCCAGGGAACGTCATCATCTCTGAAAGCGTCAATCACCAGGGCTCCTTATGGCTCCATGTCTTAGTTTTCTAGGGCTCCTGTAATGACTTACTCTGAACTGGGCGGCTTAAAACAATAGAAATTTATTTTTCCACTGTTCTGGAGGCTAGAAGCATGAAATCACGATGTAAGCAGGGCTGGTTCCTTCTGAAGGTGAATCTGTTCCATGCCTCCCTCCTAGACTGTGATGACCCCCTGGTGATCCTTGCCTTCCTTGGCTGGTAGATGCATCACTCCCACCTCTGCCTCCATTCTCACATGGCGTTCGTATGGTCCTCTTCTTTTAAGGGCACCAGTCATATTGAGTTAGTCACCTGCCCCTACTCCAGGATGATGTCATTTTAACTAATTACCTCTGCAATAACCCTATATCTGAATAAGATCACATTCTGAGGAACTGATGGCTAGGACTTCAACATCTTTTTTTTTTTTTAAGATTTTATTTATTTATTTATTTATTTATTTATTTATTTATTTGACACAGAGAGAAAGAGCACAAGCAGGGGGGTAGGGACAAGTAGACTCCCCACGGAGCGGGTAGCCTGATGCTGGGCTCGATTCCAGGACCCTGGGATCATGACCTGAGCCGAAGACAGACGCTTAACCAACTGAGCCACCCAGGCGCCCCATCCCATGAGTAATTCTTATGAACACTCAGGACTCCATACATCTCCACTGCCTCCTGGACAATATCTACAAAGACACTGCCACCTCATAAAAACACAGGCCCACCACCTTTCCCTTCAAAAGCCACCTCCCTCCTGACTTCCTTATTTTTCCACAAAACTAGCTAAAATCTCCCCACCTTCCAGAAAGAATCCTTTCCACTCTCCTTGCATCTTCCAGGTTCAATTCCTTACGGTTGCCTGTCCCTTGGAAAGATACACTAGTTTCCTGACTCTCCTTGCTTCCCTGGCTCTTCACCTCCAATCCAGCCTCACACTTTTTTTTTTTTATAAAAGTTTTTATTTATTTATTTATTTATTTGAGAGAGAGAGCGAGCCCAAGAGGGGGTAGGGTCAGAGGGAGAAGCAGACCCCCCGCTGAGCAGGGAGCCTGATGTGGGACTCGATCCCTGGACTCCCGGATCATGACCTGAGCCGAAGGCAGTCGCTTAACCAACTGAGCCACCCAGGCGCCCCCAGCCTCACACTTTTATATATGGACAATTTTCTAGTAACAAACCTCTGGGCTGACCCTATTCAACTAACCTCATTATGCATTCGGGGCCCAACCAAATGTTGTGCCAGTCTCATCTCCACCCCCCCCCCCCGCCGCCCCCGACCCCTTATCCCTTCCAAATGGAATGCTGCTCCGACTTTCCAGGCTCAGTGGCAAAGCCACCTCCTCCTACTTCGCCCTCCCCTGAACCCCTGCCTCTCCCGGTTACCTCATTCGCCTAGTAATAGGGTTATTTGTGTACCCGTCTATGCTCCCCACCAGACTCCGCTCCTTGCCCCCCAGGCAGGGCCACAACAGGACCTTATCAGTCCATGGGCCTGGAATAAACCCAGGGAGGCTCCCTGAAGGAGGGGCCTTGCAACTACAGTCCACCCAGGGGCTCGGGATCCGGGGACACCGCCTGGGCGGAAGTCCGCCCGGAGGCCGGCAGCGCAGGAGTGGCTCACGCACTGCTTAGCGGGACGCACCTCCGGCCGGCCCCGGAACGCCACTCGGCCGGAACCTTTCCGCCGCCAGGCGGGGCACTTTGAGGCGAAGCACGTCCGGGCCGGAAGTGGAGGAAGATTGGACTGTGGGAACCAAGTGCTTTGCGTGGGACAATGAGCGCCTGTAGTCTCCTCGTGGCGGGAGGTAGGGTACCTGGAATACTGGGTTAATTTCCCACTTGTCCTTAGCCTCTGGTCCTGGAGTACTTTCTCCCGCAGGTCCCATGTCCAGCTGTCCGTCTTGGAGTCCCAGCTGAGCTGACGGGGCGCCTCGGAGCGACTGTGCTTCCCGGGCGAGGGTCGGCGAGCGGCCCCTTCCCCGACAGTGTGGCGGGCGGAGGGTTGAGATGCTAACAGCCGTTTGCTCACCTCTGGCTGTGGTATTTTCCTGTGGCTGCAGTGTCCGAGTGACTTCCCATTGGTTTTGCAGAATTGTTTCTTACGTGGTGTTTTGTTTTTCTGCTTGCGGAAACAGTCATAGTAGAAATCTGGAAAAGTGTACCGGTGAAAATAAAAACCGCCCCTTACATCTACCACTCAGCCAAAACATGTCTTATAAATGTACACAATTTAATTTTATTTGGTTCCACCGCGTAAGACACAGCGAGAGAGGGAACACAAGCAGGGGCAGAGGGAGAGGGAGAAGCAGGCTCCCAGCGGAGCAGGGCTCGATTCCAGGACCCTGGGATCATGACCTTGAGCCGAAGGCAACGCTTAACCATTTGAGCCACCCAGGCTCCCCTAGTGAAAATATTCTTAACAAGAGATATTAATTACAGAAAGATCCCTCTAAAGTTAAAAATGTCAAAAACGTTAAGCAGTTGAAATCATTGTTTTAAATACATGTTTTCTTATGGGCATAAAATATCTAGGCAGTAAAACTTAGGACTTATCCACAAAGAATAGAAGACATCTCTTGTGAGTATGGTATACTAGTTCTAAGATTATGGGAAAGTCTCTGTCCTTTTGCGAAGGCTCTGGTCCAGCCACAACTAATATTAAAAAGAAGTAGGACATTCCAGCTTACATTTTGCTAAATTTTCCTTTTAGGAAGGTGGCGATGTTTCCCTGTTCCATTAAGGTCATCCTTGTTCCAGGTGCTACATAATTCCTGCTGTCGGAAAAAATCCACTGCACCTAAGAAGATTATTCCCAATGCTGCTATTTGTGATGAAAATACAAAGGAGCCTGGAAACGCACTTGACAAGCTCTTCTCTTCAGAGCAGCAGGCTTCCATCTTGCATGTGTTGAATACGGCGTCTAATAAAGAACTTGAAACTTTCAGATTGCTTCGTGGAAGAAAATCTGTCAATATTATAGAGCACAGAGAGAAGTTTGGGCCTTTTCAGAATTTGGAGAGTTTAATGAATGTGCCCTTGTTCCAGTATAAAACTACCATTCAAATTTGTAACTCCATCCTTTGTCCAGAGACTGGAGGGAAAAAAAGAAAGTTCCAGGACAACCGGCTCTTGAGAAAGCTCATCAAACCGGAAATAGAAAGAGGGAGACTGAAGGTATACTGTTTTTCTTAATGTTCGTTATACTACTTCCTATATATTGAGAACCTACTTTGCAAAGCACTGTTTTGGGCAGCAGGACAGCTTATAGTTTAGCTGGTATGTGATCAGCACGGAAGAGTGAGATGGAGAGAGAGGAAGTGGGTAGGGAACCGTGGGCTGTACCTGTGGCGCAAAAGTTGACCAAAACCTGGATCTCAGAGAGGGAGAATGAGGCTCGTTGGAGGAGGCGGGCTTTCTAGGAAGAAAGAACAGTTGTAGAGAAATAGGTCTGTGCGAGGTTTATATAAGAGGAATTGAGGAGCTATCTGACCGTGTTTTGAGGGGTTATATTGAGAGTAATGAGAAATTAAGATGCAGAGAGGGTTATGGCCTCTCTGCATCTTGGGGAGTGACTTCAGAACGTTATGCTGGTCTTTTCAGTAGGATTTAAAGTTATTTTCTGTCCCTCCCCTTTACCCCCTTTTAAAAGGCATTCTATAAGCAAATGCTTTTCAGTGTTGTCTTAAAAAACAAATATTAGAATTACTTGGCACATCAAACGTTAAACCTTGGAGTAGGCGCTTAGGTGCTTTGTAGCAATACATGATAAAATATTCTCATTGCGTACCAATAGTAAGCACACTTTCTGGACCTGTAGTTCTCAGCTTTGGGAGAATTATGGATACTTTCTGAAAACCTGATGACAGCTAAGGACCCTCTTTTCAAGAAAAACAACCAAAAAAAAGCGCATTTACATAGAATATTGCATACACTTTCAGAGGACTTGTAAGTTTCATGAAGTCCATTCAGGGACTATGGACAGAACTCCTCCTGCAGTTGATCTGGAAAATATTTGAACCAAAGTTTTCAAGGTTTGGATTTCCCTTCAGAGTTTTGGCTACAAATACTATTTATACTCTTATAGTGGAATTGCAATCTTATTTAGAGGGATAGGTTCTAAAGTCATTTTGTATGGGATGAGAAAAATTGTACTGACTTCCAAATACAGTATTATTTTTTTTTTCCTCAAAAGAAAAAAAAAATCATTTTGTATGGAGAAAATCATGCAGTAGTCCTTGAAAAAAATCTGTTGTCCAGGAAGTACTGTGTGCAACCTGGCTCAGTAATTCTTATGTACACTAAAGCTTGAGAATCGTTGAGCTTAAGAAGCAAAAGGAGGTCTGTATTTGGGGCGCCTGGGTGGCTCAGTCATTAAGCGTCTGCCTTCGGTTCAGGTCATGATCCCAGGGTCCTGGGATCGAGTCCCACATCGGGCTCCTTGCTCAGTGAAGAGCCTGCTTCTCCCTTTCCCTCTGCTGCTCCCCCTGCTTGTGTTCTCTCTCTCTCTCTGACAAATAAATAAAAATCTTAAAAAAAAAAAAAAGTGCTTTCTCTATAACCTGACTGCTACTGGTTATCTTTTAATAATTATTCCTGAGGGGGGCGCCTGGGTGGCTCAGTCAGTTGTGACTGCCTTCGGCTGTCATGATCCCAGAGTCCTGGGATCAGGCCCCACGTCAGGCTCCTTGCTCAGCGGGGAGCCTGCTTCTTCCTCTCCCTCTGCCCCCCACTCATGCTATTTCAAATAAATAAATAATCTTTAGGGCGCCTGGGTGGCTCAGTTGGTTAAATGACTGCCTTTGGCTCAGGTCATGATCCTGGAGTCCCGGGACTGAGTCCCGCGTCGGGCTCCCTGCTCAGCAGGGAGTCTGCTTCTCCTTCTGACCGTCTTCCCTCTCGTGCTCTCTATCTCTCATTCTCTCTCAATAAATAAAATCTTAAAAAAAAATAAGTAATCTTTAAAAAAATAATTACGGGGCACCTGGGTGGCTCAGTCGTTAAGCGTCTGCCTTTGGCTCAGGTCGTGATCCCAGGGTCCTGGGATTGAGCCCCGCATTGGGCTCCCTGCTCGGTGGGAAGCCTGCTTCTCCCTCTCCCACTCCCCCTGCTTGTGTTCCTGCTCTCGCTGTGTCTCTCCCTGTCAAATAAATAAATAAAATCTAAAAAATAAAAATAAAAATTATTCCTGCATTTCTTTAACAATTCTCAGTTCATAAAATGGAAGTGTATTTCTTTGTTTTATTTTTATTATTTTTTAAAGATTTTATTTAGAGAGAGAGAGCATGAGAGGGGGGAGGGTCAGAGGGAGAAGCAGACTCCCCGCTGAGCAGGGAGCCCGATGCAGGACTTGATCCCGGGCTCCAGGATCATGACCTGAGCCAAAGGCAGTCGCTTAACCAACTGAGCCACCCAGGCGCCCCTATTTCTTTGTTTTAAAGATTTATTTATTTTCGAGAGAAAGAGCTCGGGGTAGGGACAGAAGGAGAGAAAGTTTTAAGTAGACTCCACAGTGAGCTCCACAGGGAGCCCAACATGGGGCTTGATCTCATGACTCCGAGATCACGACGTGAGCTGAAACCAGGATGCTCAACCAACTGAACCACCCAGGCACCCCAGTATATTTCTATCACATAAACTGATTTGGCATTCTGAGTTTATAGCTTAAATTTTGTATCTGTTAAAATGTTTATACTTGTAATTAAACCAGCCTTTTTGTTGTAGGCAGTTAATAGTATCGTATCCATCGTTTTTGGAACTCGAAGAATTGCCTGGGCTCACATGGATCGTAAATTGGCGGTGCTGGACTGGCAGCAGAATGAGTGTTGCCAGTTGATGAAAGGAACATACTTATCATCTGTCTATTTACAAGAGGTAAAGCAACTGCACCTCCAAATTCCTACCTGCTAGAACTCCTTGTTGTTTAATCTTCTAGTCCTAAAGGGAATGTAATACAATACTACAGATGGATTTTCTTTGGGTGCTTATTACTCACACATTCCTTTTTTTTTTTTTTAAGATTTTATTTATTTGAGAGAGAATGAGAGAGAGCATGAGAGGGGGGAGGGTCAGAGGGAGAAGCAGACTCCCCGCTGAGCAGGGAGCCCGATGTGGGACTCGATCTCGGGACTCCAGGATCATGACCTGCGCCGAAGACAGGACACGAGAGAGCACAAGCAGAGGGAGTGGCAGCAGAGGGAGAAGCAGCTCCCCTCCGAGCAGCGAGCCCAATGTGGGGCTTGATCCCAGGCCCCTGGGTTCATGACTGAGCTGAAGGCAGGTGCTTAACTGACTGAGCCACCCAGGTGCCCCTACTCACCCATTCCTATCATGTTTTCCGGCACCTATGATTTTTAAAAATTGAATCTTTCTTCACTTATTTATTTTTTAAAAGATTTATTTTGAGAGAGTGAGAATGAGAGAGAGAGAGAGAGTACATGAGATGGGGGAGGGTTAGAGGGAGAAGCAGGCTCCTCGCCGAGCAGGGAGCCCGATGCGGGACTCAATCCCAGGACTCCAGGATCATGACCTGAGCCGAAGGCAGTTGCTTAACCAACTGAGCCACCCAGGCGCCCTGAATCTTTCTTCATTTAGTTCATGAAATACCTTAACGTATCAAAGGCAGATACTGAGAAAATTGGTGGTAAAGGACATTATTCTAAATGTTACAGAACTTCATCACTATATTTATAAAGCTTATTTTTCATTTTTTTGTAGAAGTTTTTATTTATTTATTTATTCATTTGAGAGAGAAAGCATGAGCAGTGGGGGAGAGGCAGAGAGGGAAGCAGGCTCCCCGCTGAGAAGGGAGTCCGATACGGGGCTCGAGCCCAGGACCCTGGGATCAAGACTTGAGCTGAAGGCAGATGCTCAACCATCTGAGCTATCCCAGTGCCCCTTATTTATTTGAGAGAGAGCGAGTGAACATAGGGGGAGAGGGAGAGAATCCTCGAGCAGACTCCCTGCTGAGCACAGAGCCGGACATGGGGCTTAATTCCAGGATCCTGAGATCATGACATGAGCTGAAATCAAGAGTCAGGCATTTAACTGATTGAGCCACCCCCAGGTACCCCTAAGCTTATTTTTCAAAATGCTTCACTTAACTGTCTCATTTGAGTCTTCAAAACCTTGTGAGATGGGTAATAATTACCATCCTGATTACACATACAAAAACTGGTATAATCAAGCATCTGACAGGATTAGTCAGTTGCAGATTGTAGGCTAGGTATTCTTTTTTTTTTTTTTTTTAAGTAGCCATTGTGGAGCCCAACACAGGGCTTGAACTCAAAACTGAGGTCAAGACTTGAGCTGAGATGGAGTCAGGCACTCAACCAACCGAGCTATAGGCGCCCCTGACTGTAGGCTGGGTGTTCTAACCCTTATGCTCTACCCTAGATATTTTTAAAAGGTTAACGAACGTTTTAAGTTGTCTAATCTTAAAGTCAGTATAGATTTTAGAGATTATGAAGCCCATTTTCGAGATGAAGAAACTAGTACTTGGGGGGACTAAATGATCTGCCTTAGCTCAGCTTATTCCTGATAGAACCATGAGCAGAACTTGGCTCCTGACTCCTCTGTAAAATGCTGATTTTTCAGTTACTTCAAAACTGTCAGTAGCAGTATAAGGTAAGTTATATATTTAAAAAAAATAAAAATGGGAGAGGGGACCCAAACAAAACTTAATGAATTATTTTTGTTCACTTATTTTTTCTTTCTGTTTTTTAAAGATTTCTTCAGTCATTTCAAAGATGCCTAAAGCTGACTTCTATGTTCTGGAAAAAATCGGGCTTTCGATTCAGAACTCATCTCGGTTTCCTGTAGTGTTACATTTTCATATCATGGAAGCCATGCTGTATGCCTTATTAAACACCACCTTTGCCCAGGATGGCCAGCATCGGGTGCTGAGCATGAATCGAAATGGAGTGGGGAAGCACTTTGAACTGATGATTGGGGACACGCGGACTAGTGGAAAAGAACTGGTGAAGCAGTTCCTCTCAGAGTCTGTTCTGAAGGAAGAGCCTCGGGTAGTCTTCCCCACAGAGAAGGTCGTCCATTACAGACAGATGTTTTCATCTACTGAACAACAGAGAGCAGAAGAGTTATATGATTCATTATTACAAGCTGTTGCCTTCTATGAATTAGCAGTTTTTGACACTGAACCTTAAAATGCTTAGGTTAATATAAAGAGCTCTAAGGTTATATTAATTTATATTTATTAGCCCTAAAGCTGTAAAGCCAACTGTTTTTAACATCCATGTATATGGAGAAGAAAACATGTTTGTATTTAAAGTCAGACTTTCGGCTGTTGAATCGTTCACATAGTAATAAGCGAAATCAATAAATATCTTAGGAGATTCTGTGCCTTTTGGGTTTAAGTGTTAAACAGTAAGATGCCCCCTAAACAGCCAAAACAAGAAACAAAGTTAGCTTCCCTGAAAAGCAAATTCCATCCTATACTAATGATTTGCATCCTTCTAATAGAGAGTAATGATTTTTCTCGGTGGTACTCATCATGGGAATAATGCTAAATATAACTGAAAACACAACTTATGAAACCCTCTTAATTCTGTAAGTAGCATGTGGTTTGATGTATTGCTCCCAAAAGGGGACTGTCATCAACTTAGTCTATCAGCCCAGAACAAAGAAGCTTTCATTTCTTTTTTCACTTTGAAATATTTTACTTGGACAGATCATCTTTTTTAAAAAAGATTTATTTGAGAGAGAGAATAAGTATGCGGGGGGGAGGGACAGAGGGAGAGGGGAGAATCCCAAGCAGACTCCACTGTGAGTACAGAGTCCGATGCAGGGCTTCACCCCAGGACCCTGAGATCATGACCTGAGAGCCAAAACCAAGAGTCAGGCCCTTAACCGACTACACCACCCTGATGCCCCTAGACAGACCATCTTTTGAGAAAAGTAGCACATAATTTTTTCACATCTCACATTTTCCAGTATTACATTTGCATTAGTTCAGGCCCTCATCATATCTTACCAGTGCTGAACCCAAAACTTTGATGTCAAAGCATTACGTCTTTCCTTTAGAGTGAAATATGCTTGTTGGAAAAACATTCAAATATGTAAAATAAGTAGAAGTCCTCTCTTCCAGAACCTCCCAACTCCCTAGGGAATCTGGGATGCAGTCTAGACTTACTGCCATTCACTTGTAAATCTCTACATTTATATATATGATTGTACACAAACATCTCCACCTTCCATATGTTGTAGGTATCCCAAACTATCCATCTCAAATAATCTTTCCTTCAAATCACCTCCTTTGTCATTGTTCTATACTTTGGTAAATAGCTTCACCAACCATCCAGTTGTTCATGCCAGATATGTGCATTATACCTCCCACATATTTCTGGGAATAGCTTTCAGTGAAAACATGTTCATTTTAGACATTTAGAGGATAAGATGCTAAGTACTGAGAAGGCCATCAGAATTTGCTTACTTTATGTCAAAAGTGAATCTAAATCTTACAGGAATTTATCACCTTTAAGAATTCATAATTTTGGGGTGCCTGGGTGGTGCACTCAGTTAAACATCTGACTCTTGGTTTCAGCTCATGATCTTGTGATCTCGGGGTCGTGAGATTGAGCCCCACTTTGGGCTCTGCACTCTGGCTCAGGGTGGAGTCTAGGTCCTTGAGATTCTCTCTCCCTCTCCTTGCCCTTCCTGCTTGTGCTCGCTCTCTCTCTCTAAAATAAATCTTTGGGGCACCTGGGTGGCTCAGGTGGTTAAGCGTCTGCCTTTGGCTCAAGTCATGATCCTGGGATGGAGTCCCACTTGGGCTCCCTACTCAGCTGGGAGCCTTCTTCTCCCTCTCCCTCTGCTGATGCCCCTGCTCATGTTCTCTTTCTCTCTGTCAAATAAATCTTAAAAAAAAAAAAAAAATTATTTCCCCCCCCAATAATGCTAAGCCTAAAAGAAAATCTGAAATGTGTCCCTATTAGGGAAGAAAATATCCCCATTGTTTCTTGATTTTTGATCTTACTAAATAAAATCCTAAAGTTATTTTTTTTATTTTAAAGATTTTATTTATTTATTTGAGAGATACAGCGAGAGAGGGAACACAAGCAGGGGGAGCGGGAGAGGGAGAAGCAGGCCTCCGCTGAGCAGGGGAGCCCGATGCGGGGCTCGATCCCAGGACCCTGGGATCATGACCCGAGCTGAAGGCAGACGCTTGACAACTGAGCCACCCAGGCGCCCCAATTCTAAAGTTATTTTACTTTGATTATTACCAGAATTTTCTAATAATAAGACCAAATTAACAGGTAAGTGCTCTACAAATAGTGAACGCTAGGTATGCAATAGAAAAAATCCATATACTTAAAAAAAAAAAAAACCCACAGAACTTCAGATCTATTCTTTTGTACAAGGATGAAACCTGTAAGATAGAGCCTATATCCAAACCTATAAAATATCCATATTTACCCAGATGGTTACATCTGGACCACCTATTTTAAATATTGCATTAAGTCTTTTAGCTTTAACCTTTAATTAAGTCAATATACTATCAACGAAAAAGCAGACTGAACAAATAAGAGGTAAAAACATATCTTCATACATATTTATAAAGAGGTATACATCAATATTTTCCATCTCTACAAAATTAGGATCCTTACCTTTGAGGTAAATATATAATTCACCAGATAATGTAACTGAATTCTAGGCTAATACATAATATAAACACTTGAAATAGGAAACTATTTTCAGATATACCTGATTATATGATTGCAAAAATGATTTTAAGTGAAATGTGGGATTTTAAAATCTTGTAATTAAAAATACATACTTTCTCCAAAAACAACCTTAAGTGGAAATGACTATGATGTAGGAAGTCCATAGTAGAATCCTCTGTTACAATTTTAATGAATAGCAGTTTGTCCAAAATAGATATATTAACATCATTAATATCTTTATGAAATAAAACATCGCTGATATAAAAATACAAGAAAAATGTACAAGGCAAATGATGTGAGTTGGCAAAATATACAAGCAGTCACATATGAATGGTTGCTAAAAAAGATTTATGAAAAAGAATTCATAATTTTGTTTTCACTTTATCAACATTTCAATGATTCAATGGCAATATATGCTGGAGGAATACACTAAAAATAAATTTATCGGGAAGATGGTACTTTTTGTAAAATGAAATATAATTTCTTCCCTAGGAAGTTCTCATGTATTACATAATTTTGTATTGTGTTAACTAGATTACCACCTAGATGATTCATAAATACAACTTGACAGAGTACTGATGGTTGGGTTGGAGAGAGGTGGATTAAAGGTAACAGGAAGGAGAAAAATTATGGATTAATTTAACAGTGAAACATCTTTAGAAATATAGTGAATTCTACCTTCTAGAAACAGCTTGCTCACATGCAATAATACAACAAAGCTAAGTCAAATAATACAAAAAAATTCAGAAAAAAAAATACCACATCATAAATACAGTAACTCAATTTTTTTCATTTTAAATATTTGCACACTATTAAAAAAATACAAAGTCTCTTTTAAATGTACATTGAGAAAAAAATTCTTCCATGAAAATCAGTATAAAAATGTATCTTGAGGAACACATAATAATCTGTACAAGGCTTTGTTAATGTGGAATATTAAGGGAAGCCAGCTGCCAAAGTGTTCACAGTCTCTTTCGAAATGTTAAGATGAATACCTTCAAGATAGTGTAGGAACCTGTCAAAATTACAAGGAAAAATTCAGTTTAACCATCAGATGAGGATATTTATTAATCTTGAAATAGCTATTTACAATGTTATAGAGCCTTTACCTTCTTTTACTTTTTCCTTGTTCTTTTAGCTTCTCAGTCCTACAAATGTTCCGAAGAGTTGGCAAGTACTCAATTATACTAGCTTGTTTGTTCCCCAGGTTCAGAAGGGCTCGGCTAGAAAATACACTTTTAATGACTGCTATCCTCTTCCAGGCACTGCTGTAAATGAAAAGTAATGCATTACTTTTGATTTTTACTGCCCAAGAAAAATGCAACAATCCCCAACACAACCAGCTTCTGGTTTCTGCTTCTCCTTGCTTCTGGTCTAGACTAGATTAACTGGATTCCAGGTTGACTTCCTGTATTACTTTCAACACATCACTCCCATCTAGAAAAAATCTTTAATGGCTACCCGCTATCTGCCCCAGCAAACCCAAACCCCATTCCCTGTCATTCAAGTCTCCTAATCTCTCTCATTTTTCTTCCCAGCAATCAGGCTGGTCTCCCTGTCTTATTAGAAGCTACATTATTAATATTGAGGGTTTACCATGATCAATAAAGCCCAGCATTTCAAATTTAGTAAAAAGAAACTAATCATTTCTTTTATCATTTATTACTGAAAAATCAAAAGTAAAAGGAAGACTTACTCTAAATTAGTTGCTGACTGACTAAAGTATATATTGCTGCGCTTCTGTGAAACATAAAGAGTAAGCTCTTTCGTTGGATCTCTTCCCAATTTCTTGCAAGAATTCAAGGTTTCCAGTGCCTTTGAAATAATAGACGAACATTTAGTAAAGCTGAGAGCTTCTACAGCTGCCTTTAATTCTCCAGAGCTCTGAGAAGTCCATCCATCACTGGCCTCCAGACTAAACTCATCACAAAGTCCGCTTTTCACATTTGTCCAACTGAAGTCATTTTGACCAAATTCCTTTTGTTCTCCTACGTCAGTTAAAAGTGCATCTAAGAAGGACATGTTATCCATGAACTCAGTGAGAGAATTTAAACAGTGAGAAACAAGGGCAGAACATTTCTTTTCTGCTGGTGTTTTAGGAGGACAAGGAGTAGATTCCATGTTAGACTCTAAACATTTGTTCAGTTTCTTTGTCTCTGGATTCCTTTCTTTGTCTCTGGCTTTGCTTTCTTCTGAATTTGAGGAGGAAGATGCAGGGGAAAGGCTAAGAAATTCATTAGAGAAGTCCAATTCAGTGTCAAATAAGTCACTATCATCTAGAGTTACCATCTTTTTCTTTTGTTTCTTTTTTTGTGGCTTTTTCAATGGCTTCTCTCCTTCAGAATGTTTCCTAGCAAGACATTTCATATTTTTTGTTGCTGCACCGGTGTCCACACTTACTGATGCACCACAAAAGTTTTCTGTTTCTGGAATGATTCTAACAGGTAGTGGTAGAATGAACTCAAGATTACTATATAAGAAATCTACATTCTGCATTCGGAATTCTGTAAGAAGCTGGATGAACTGATGCCATTCTTCCTTTGTTCTGACTTTGTGCTGAAAAACAATTTTGAGTGAAGTGTTAGAACACAGTCTGAACACTTTTCTACCTATATGAATACAGTGGCATCCTTAGTCTATCTGAAAAGTAATGAGTCACTACCCTCTCCTAATTTTATTAATCTGTACTCCCTAAATTCATCAAAATGGTTCTGAGTCTGAAAAATAAACTTAGACTATTAATATTTGAAGAATTAAATTTTCTAATAGTTTATACCCCAATTCAATAGTGAGAAGCTCATTTGTTTAAAAACTACTTTTCTGAAATTGTCTTTTTGATCTGAAATCTTTCTAAATTCTAGTCTAAATCCTATAATATATGTTTATTTGTCTGCACCATTTGTCAAAGTAGTACAGTATGCTAAAATCAGAAATCTAAAGCCTATAAAAATTAAAGTTAACCTTAAGATTCAAAAGATGGGAGTGTTAGGAATTGAAAAGGAATATGTATTTGATATCCCACACTAGATACTGAAAATACCTTTAGAAATGAAAATAAATCTTCAGATGGGGAAAAAATGTTCTTAAGGCCAAACAAGGTCTCAACACAGCCAGTGTCACATTTGGGAAGGTCTATAGGACTCCTTTTAGTATTTTTAGGTTTATTTTTGGAATCAGGGCCATCTTCAGAGCAAACAAGTTGAATGTTTCTGCTATTTCCTCCTACAAAATTAATAAAAGAAAACCTTAGCCATCTATATTTTTAATAAACTGTAGCAAACAATTATTTAAAATCTAAGATCCTTTGGCATCTTTTGCACCTATACTCCCATTTTGTTCTTCTCCACATATGTATTTAACTCATAAAAATTACAATACAAACATTATTTTTAGCATACGGGGGGTAAGAGGGTTATAAAAGGGCTTATAAAACAATCCAAAAGAAAAAAGTGCAAAGGACTATGAACAGACAAGTCACAGAAGAAAAGCAAATATCTAATAAACTCATAAAAAGATGTGCGATTTCACTAGTGATCATGGAAATGAAAATTAAAAGAAGATACCATTCGCTTTTCACCTTTTAAATTGGCAAAAGTATAACAACTGGTAACCTAGTTTTCTCAGAGGCATACATTTAAAAAGCCATCATACACTATTCATGGGAACATAAATCAGAACAATCATCTTTGGGAAAGCAACCTGACAATACCTATCGGAATGTAAAATGTATTCTCTAGCCTTTGGCCAGCAACAATACTTCTAGAATTCTTTCCAGCAGCAGTACTCACAGATATGCTCAATGATATGTGTATTGATATTCAATGCATAGTTTAATGACAAAATGAAGAAAACCTCAATTTCCTCTAATAAGTAATGGTTAATTATGTTACATTCATTCCCTATTATGGAATAGCATGCAGCTGTGAAAAACAGAGGGCTAGAACTGCACGTACTAACAATACATTCTCAAGTAAAAAAGAGCAAATTGATTAACAATATATATAGTATTGGTTAATTTTGCTAAATAAGTAGGTAGCAATATTTGTATATGCATAGATAAAGCTCTCACAGTGGCTAACTTTAAGAAGTGGTGAAAATCTTTTACTTTTTATTTTATATACTTCTGCAGTGTTTGAATTTCCAATGAATACGTATCTGTGTTTTTTAAGAAAGAAAATGCATATAAAATCTTCAAGAAAAGAAATAATGCTATACTTATTATCTTTTAAAGTTTCTGGTGTAGCATTTTATATCCAATAGTATGGCAATAGTTACTAATTTGTTTTTTATAAAAGGCTATTTTCCATGTCATATTTATCATATTTACTTCTAAGAAACAGTTAAAGATATAAGCTCACAATGAATTAAATATATATGTTTGCTACTTTGAAAAAGAAAAATATATTAAAATTTTGAATGATCAAAGAAAAAAAAACTTGACAGGGGATTAATATTACAGAACTTCACCTTGGTTTTATTTAAATATTTGTGTATTTCCCAGAGCAGGATCTGTAACTACAGAACTGTGACTATGGAGCATGAAAACCACAAACTATGAACTTCTTCAGGGAAGGAACCATGTCTTATTCATGTAAACACAGGACCTGGCATGGAGAAAGTCCTCAATAAATGTCTGTGACTTCAATTAGGTAACAATGACTGAAGATCAATAAGAAATAAAACATTTCTGAAATGATAAAGCTCTTATGAAAAATAGAATTACAGACTACTGAAGAAGCTAAAAGAGAACTTACAGTCATATAAAAATAATTTATATATATATGGAAAAATCACCAGTGTTTTTTAATAGGTAAAAAAAGGAAGCTAGTTGCTAAACAATATCATCCTATTTGTTTATAAGAAACTATGATTACAGGGCAACTGTGTGGCTCAGTCAGTTAAGCATCCGACTCTTGATGGTTAGAGTCGAGCCCCGTGTCGGGCTCCAGGCTCAGCACAGAGTCTGCTTGAGATTCTCTCTCCCTCTCCCTCAGCCCCTCCCGCTTGTACACATGCTCATTCTCTGTCTAAAATAAATAAAATCTTAAAAAATAAAAAAAGAAACTATGCTAATAAATTTATAAGTAACAATTTGTTCCGTGTGCAGTTTAACTCTATTTACCCACATTTAATATTTATAAAATTTTCACCAACACAGTTGACATATGTATGTTTATACATATGTTTATGCTCAAAATTTTTAAAATCTTTCAGACATTTTGGTATAGCATGTACTTTAACATAGGGTCCCACTGTAGAAATTTCTTTTATAACAGATCAACTTACGACAAAGGGATAATGGCCTTTCTTCTAAAAATCCACCTCCACTTCTAATCCAGAATTGTAAGTAAAGGATACTTTTTCTGATATCACAAGTATTTGCAGTTAACAATGTTACAAAGTCTTTCACATCAGTTCTAAAGTTCTCAGCCAAGCAGATCATCTGTAGGTAGCTGGCAACATTTAGCTGAGAAAAAGAGAAAGAGAGAAAGAAAAAAGAAACATGGTGAATTGCAGAGTTAACAGAAATACATCAGTAGTACACATCTAAAAGTAGGACAAATTTCACTAAAATTCACACTATCTTAGCTCTTGAGAATGAAACTGATCTAGAAAAATATAATAAAGGAATATACTTCCAAATTAAAAATATTTTACATATATTTATTTTAGTAACTGTATACAATCTAAAACAGCAATGAAACTTTTATGGGAGATTTTCCATGAACCCTGAAGGCAATTTTATTAAACCTTGAGACATTCCCTTAAGATTAAATAATGGTATAACTTGATGGGATACTTTACAGCCATTAAAACTATAAATATGAATACTATAATAATACTGATAGTTTTTAAATATCAAGAGCTAGAAAATTGTATCAATGCATGCACAAATGCATAAATGTAAACAAACAAGAAACATTAGGGAAAAAAATGAAAAACAAAAAAAACCCATGTGATTTTTTTTTAAAGACTATTTATTTGAGAGAAAGAGAGTAGAGCACACACGAGCAGGGGGGAGGGGTAGGGAGAGAGAGGGAGAAGCAGACTCTCCGCTGAGCAGGGAGCGCATTGAGGGACTTGATCCTAGGGTCGTGGGATCATGACCTGAGCCAAAGGCAGACACTTAACCAACTGAGCCACCCAGGCGATCCCAGATTTTTCATTTTATTTAGTGTTCCATCAATATTGCTATAATATTTTTTTGTAAAACAACAAAACATATATTATTCTCTTCCCACTGTTTATGGAAAGCTTTTTACCTTGAAAAGCTAAAACAAATAAAATTGTATGTGCATTTTGCAGATTTTACAAGACCACTAGCATTTTTACCTTAAACAAGACAATTAAAAAAAAGATTTCTCCTATTAAATCTTTGACCTCTGGGGTGCCTGGGTGGCTAAGATGGTTGAGCGTCTGCCTTCGGCCCAGTCATGATCTCAGGGTCCTGGGTTCGAGCCCCGCATCAGGCTACCTGCTTGGCAGGAAGCCTGCTCCTCCCTCTCCCTCTACTGTTCCCCCTGCTTGTGCTCTCTTGATCTCTCTGTCAAATAAAAAAAAAAAATCTTTAAAAAAATAAAAAATAAATCTTTGACCTCATTCTATGCACATACATTACTCCTGCATACTTCTGGGACTTCTGCTTCCCATGAACTAAGAATTCTGCTTTCAATAATGAAGTACCTACTATCAGACAAATCTTGCCATCAGTAATAACGATAAAAATAAATCAGCTACAAATAAATATAAAAAACAAACTATTTGATAAGAATAAACTATAAAAAAAAACACTATTTGAAGGCATAAGAGAGTAACCAAAAGCAGAAGATAACTGAAGGGAAAATCAACACTTAGAAGAAAATGGCCCTGGGTGAATTCCCACCTGCCCCCCACCTCTAAATTGATTTCTGACTTAAGACAGGATGCCGCAGTGGTGGCTAAACTCAGACAGAAACTCAAAGTGTTACTGGCTTGAACCAGAGGACAGAGTTTGGGATGCTGGCAATAGCTGGAAAGTGAGAGGGGAAGTCTATGAAAGTAGGGAAACAAATTCTTTTTTTTTTTAGGATTTTATTTATTCATTTGAAAGAGAGAGTGAGGAGACAGAGAGCAAGCAGAAGCAGGGGGAATGGCAGGCAGGGGAGAAGCAGGCTCCTTGTTGAGCAGAGAGCCCGACATGGGACTCGATCCCAGGACCCTGAGATCATGACCCGAGCTGAAGGCATCTAGCTCCCCAACCGACAGAGCCACCCAGGCGTCCAGGAAACAAATCCTAGCTATAGAAGAATGCAAACCCCTGGTTGATGCCTGAACTTCACATGTGTGGGTCTGTCTCAAAGCTGCCCAGCTAAAACTAAAAGAACTGAACAGAAACTTTAGCTGCTACATACTACAGGAGGATATTTATTCAGAGGAACAGAACCAAATCCAGAGTATCTACAACATAATAGCAAAGTACAGGATAAAACTCTAAAACTACTACACACACAAAGAAACAGAAAAAAATCACAAGACGATGAAAATGGGAGACAAATCATAAGACACTTTTTTTTTTTTTTTTTTAACCATAAGAGACTCTTAATCTCAGGAAACAAACTGAGGGTTGCTGGAGTGGTGGGGGTGGGAGGGATGTGGTGGCTGGGTGATAGACACTGGGGAGGGTGTGTGCTATGGTGAGCGCTGTGTATTGTGTAAGACTGATATATCACAGACTTGTACCCCTGAAAAATAATACGTTATATGTTAATTAAAAAAAGTGACGAAGATATTCGAATTAGCAGAATTTTTTTTTTAAGATTTTATTTATTTATTTGACAGAGAGACAGAGACAGCGAGAGAGGGAATATAAGCAGGGGGAGTGGGAGAGGGAGAAGCAGGCCTCCCGCGGAGCAGGGAGCCCGATGCAGGGCTCAATCCCAGGACCCTGAGATCATGGCCTGAGCCGAAGGCAGACGCTTAACAACTGAGTCACGCAGGTGACCCAGAATTAGAATTTTAAAACAGCTAGTAAAACTATGCTTGAAGAACACATGCTCATAATGAACAAATAAGAAAGCCCAGCAGAAAAACAGAAGCCATAAAAAGAAGCAAACAGAAATTATAAAACTAAAAACCATAATATCAGAATAAAAATTTTACTAGATGGGCCTCATAGAAGAATGGAGGTGGCAGAAAAAAAGTGGCAGTAAATTTGATAATTAATCAATACAAATGATCAAATCAAAAGTATAAACAGAAAAGTTAGGGGGGAGGAGAACAGCATGCCTCAGCGACATGGGAAACAATGTAAAATGTCTAACATACTTATAATTAAATTCCCAAGAGGGAAAGAGAAAATGGGCATAAAATAAATTTGAAAAAATAAGTTTAAAAGTGTCCCTCATTGGAGGAATGACATATATTTATGTAGATATCCAACAACCAGAAGCAGGACAGATGTGAAGAAAAATAACACCTAGGCATACCACAGGCAATTACTGAAAACTAAAGTTAGGGACGCCTTGGTGGCTCAGCTGGTTAGCGCCTGCCTTCGGCTCACGTCATGATCCCAGGGTCCTGGGATTGAGCCCCGCATCGGGCTCCCTGCTCAGTGGGATGACCACTTCTTCCTCTACCCCTCCCCCCCACTTGTGCTCTGTCTCTCATGCTGTCTCAAATAAATAAAATCTTTTAAAAAAATGAAAGAAAAGAAAACTAAAGTTAAAGAGAATATCTTGAAGGTATCGGGAAAATAATGACATACTACACAGAAGGCAAAAAAAAAAAAAGGTGACTTATGATCAGAAATACCAGGGTCCAAAAGAAAATGGAATGACATCTTTAAAGTACTGATACAGGGGCACCTGGCTGGTTCAGTTGGTAGAGCATGCGACTTTTGATCTCTGGGTGGTGAGTTCAAACCCCATGCTGGGTGTGGAGCCTACTTACAAAAAGAAGTACTGATGGAAAAACTGAGAACCCAGATTTCTATGCTAAGGGAAAAGACTCTTTGAGAATGAAGTAAAAATAAAGACACTTTCTTTTTTTTTTTTTAAAGATTTTATTTATTTATTTGAGAGAGAGAGAATGAGAGATAGAAAGCACAAGAGGGAAGAGGGTCAGAGGGAGAAGCAGACTCCCTGCTGAGCAGGGAGCCCGATGTGGGACTCGATCCCGGGACTCCAGGATCATGACCTGAGGCGAAGGCAGTCGCTTAACCAACTGAGCCACCCAGGCGCCCCAAAATAAAGACATTTTCAAGTAAACGAAACCTAATATAATCCACTGCCAGCAGACTAGCTCTATAAAAATTGTTAATGAAATTCTTCAGGCTGAAGAGAAACAAAATCAAAGAAAAAGTCACATCTTCAGGAAGGAATGAAGTATATTAGAAATTATAAGTATATAGGTAAACATAAAAGTCAACTTTTTATTTTCCTAATTTCTTTCAAACATACATGGCTGGCTAAAGCAAAAAAGCAGAGCATTATATTGGGGAGTTTATAATGTGTAAATGTAAAACATTTGAAAACTAAAGCATACAAGAGAGAGGGATGGTAAATGGACTGATATCTTTGCAAGGTTCTTAGATTCTCTATAAATTAGTATAATACCAACACTAAATACACTATGAAAAACTGGGGCACCTGGATGGCTCAGTTGGTTGGGCTTCTACCTTTGGCTTGGGTCATGATTTTGGGGGCTTGGGATCGAGGGCTCCCTGCTCAGCAGGGAGTCTGCTTCTACCTCTGCCTCCCACCCCCCCACTTGTGCTCTCTCTCTCTCTCTCTCTCTCAAATAAAGAAAATCTTAAAAAAATATACACTATGAAAAACTAAGAATGCGTATTATTTCTAAAGAAACTACTAAAATCTATGTCCCAATCCATTTCAAATGGCCTGGAAACCACCCACTAACATCCTTCATAAACGCAGACACGAAAGTCCCTAACAGTATATGAGCAAATCAAATCCAGAACTACAAAAAGACATAACACATCATGACCATATTATCTTAAGAATGCAAGACTGAGGGGCGCCTGGGTGGCTCAGTCGTTAAATGCTGCCTTTGGCTCAGGCCATGATCCCAGGGTCCTGGGATCGAGCCCCGCATCGGGCTCCCTGCTCGGCAGGAAGCCTGCTTCTCCCTCTCCCACTCCCCCTGCTTGTGTTCCCTCTCTCGCTGTGTTTCTATCTGTTAAATAAATAAATAAAATCTTAAAAAAAAAAAAGAATGCAAGACTGATCTGATATTAAAAAAACAACTAACATCATTCGCCATATTAATAGAATTAAAAGGATAAACCATATGATTGCCTCAAAAGATTGAAAGTATCTGACAAAACTTAACACTATTCACAATAAAAACACAGCTGATGAAGAGCATCTGTGAAAATATATGGCTAATATCACACTTAATGGTAAAAGAATGCCTACTTTAGCCCCAAATTCAGAAACAAGGCAGAGATATTCACTCAACTCCCATTCAACAGTGTACGGAAGATACACTGGCACTATCACAAGATACCACCTTTTATAGAACTGTGACATGATTTATAAACAAAATGAAAACTTACAAGCGAAGGAGTACTGAAATTAATTTCTTCAAAGCAGCCATCAAACATTAAACTAAATGTTGGATCTATAGGAAAAAAAGCATTTTAAAAAACCATTAAGACCACTAAATTAATTTTTCCAGTTACTTTTTCTATGAAAATATTCTATATTTCATTGGTAATGAAAATATCATTTAAATTATAAATCACTAAGGAACTGAATTTCTGTCTTGACCTAAAGTAACTTTTGATCTTTTAATTAAACTATCATGTAACCTTGACTAATATGATTTATTTCAATATTTTTAGAGTATAATCATTAATAGTCAAATGAGCTGTTAATTGTGAGTCTAGTATAAATACTTTTTCCTATAGAAATCCATAGCAGAGATATGCTACTGAATATGTGCAATGAAAAATATTAGAAAACAATGTTATAATTCAGTGTTTATAATAAAAAAAACAAAACAAAACTACGTGACTCTTAAAATTGAACACCGAATGCAAATTATTAGGAAGGTGGACCAATTCCAAGGTCCATCGGTGGAGTGTGTGACTCTTGATCTCAGGGTTGTGGGTTCAAGCCCACATTGGGTGTACAGATTACTTAAAAATAAAATCTTAAGGAAAAAAAAAGGAAGGTGGACGAATTCCATTAGGCTGGCTATGGCTTACTTTAACTAAAATATGCAATAATCCACATGGAAGTGTTCTCAGGCGATAAGGAATGGCTAAGTTCAATATTAAGGCCCTCCAGAAAGGTTGAGCTCCATAAAAAATTCTGACAAGTAATATTTGGTGATCTAATTATAAGTATGAGGAAGAGGCAAAGAGAAGGCTCTGTTACCACCCCTACCAAAACCCCTTTCCTGGATAGTTCATAAATCTCTTTCCCTGCATTCTAGGCTGTTGTAAGCATCCTAAGTATCTAATACTCAACACAATGATTCAAAGTAGTATCCAATATCCACACCACAGCTATTCGCAGGGTAATATAGTAATTTTATAATTACTCAAGGTTGTGAATCGATAGCAAATTTAAATAATTCTTCATTTAAAAATGATCTAGGAGCCTCCAAATTTTAGAAAAGAAGACTTAATTTACTAGCAGACTTTTAAAGGAATGTTTCTAACTAAAATGACAAGCTTTCTCAAAATATTTTAACCAAAAGTAATTACTTGTAATATCACTGTTACTTACCACTAGTAGTAAGAATCACAGGTCTTTTAGTGGTTGCCATGAATGTTTTGATTGCATTCAAAAACCCAGCATCTTCTTCAAAAATAACATCAACCTAAGAGCCATTTATGAGAATAATACTGTATTGAGTAACAAAACATTTACTGGATAGGTTCTGTATATATACTAGATACACTATATGTCTGTTAGAGACAAAATTTATGAATTTATGAAAAAAAATTTTTTAAAGATTTTATTTATTTGACAGAGCGAGACACCGAGAGAGGGAACACAAGCAGGGAGAGTGGGAAAGGGAGAAGCAGGCTTCCCGCTGAGCAGGGAGCCTGATGCGGGGCTCGATCCCAGGACCCTGGGATCATGACCTGAGCTGAAGGCAGACGCTTAAACGACTCAGCCACCCAGGCGCCCCAATCTTTTTACTTTTAATAGTGTGAAACATTTTAGGCTTTCAGTGTGGGCTGAATTCATACTTTTCATAAATTTCATAAATTCCGGGGTACTTGGGTGGCTCAGTTGTTAAGCGTCTGCCTTCAGCTCAGGTCATGATCCAAAGGTCCTGGGATCAAGCCCCGCATCAGGCTCCCTGCTCAGTGGGGAGCTTGCCTCTCCCTCTCCATCTGCCTTTCCCCTAGCTCATGCTCCCTCACTCTCTCCCAAAAAGTCCATTTGAGATTCTCTCTCTCCCTCTGCCCCTCCCCCCACTCATGCATATACATACACACATGCTCTTTCTCTAAATAAAATCTTTTAAAAATTTTTAAAAAACTCAGATACAAGGATTCTTTTTTTTTTTTTCAAGATTTTATTTATTCATTCATGAGAGACAGAGGGAGAGAGAGAGAGAGAGAGAAGCAGAGGAAGAAGCAGGCTCCCAAGGAGCAGGAAGCCTGATGCGGGACTCAATCCCAGGACCCTGGGATCATGACCTGAGCCGAAGGCAGACGCTTAACCATCTGAGCCACCCAGGCGCCCCAGATACAAGTATTCCTGACTTTCTTGGCTATTTTATTTTATTTTTTTAAAGATTTTATTTATTTACTTGAGAGAATGAGAGAGAGAGAGCACATGAGAGGGGGGAGGGTCAGAGGGAGAAAGAGACTCCCTGCTGAGCAGAGAGCCTGAGGCGGGACTTCGATCCCGGGACTCCAGGATCATGACCTGAGCTGAAGACAGTCGCTTAACCTACTGAGCCACCCAGGCGCCCTCTTGGCTATTTTAGAATACTTCATAGTAACACATACAGAAACCTTTTGAATAAGTTCTTATTATGAGATAACATGAACATATGCCCATAAGCCTACCTCCTCAAAAAGAATGAGAGATGTTGCATTTTTCCTGTTGGGTTCCTCAGCTCCAAATTCTTTGACATTTGACTTAGTTGTGTTTGTAGATTTAGTCTGAATAATTGGTTTTTGTTCACAAGAGTTTTTTATTCCTGCATAAATAAAATATTAGTATTTTAGATAAAATCAACTTTTAATAGAACACTGGATGTTTCTGCAGGATAAACTCAAATGGAAACCCTCTATCAAAACTAAACAAGAGGTGGGGGAAAAAACTGAAACAAAATATCAAAACTCCTCTATGTAGGACCTTAAGTGTAGCTGAGGTTTAATAAAGGGCAATAGAAACTGAGGAAATATGATATTTTTATGTATCAGGGTCATTAGTATTAAAAACTGTCACATATATTTTGTCCGTTTAATGTCTTACCTTTATTATTTTCCGGAAGTACTACTTCTTCATTATTTTTTGGCTTGGAAGACACTTTAAAATAATTTGCCAAAGTTTTAGGTGGAAGTGTTCGCTTTGGTACGCTAGTTTGTGGTGACGGTGGAGGAAGTTTCCTTGGTGATGTAACAACTTTCTTAGGGGAGCTTAATTTTTCTGCCAAAAACAAATTTACTTAACGATAAGTATTCTAAAAGTTAAATGGATGGTAAGATTGAGTTCTCCACAGTCTACATTTCTCTTACCAGTTAAAAATTGCTAACAGAAATTTTCTTTCATTCTTACATTCAAATACTGTGTACAAATAGTACTGTATTATTACAGTTATTCATTCTATCATCAGAGAAGGTAAAACCAGTCATTTGAAAAAGATATTCTTTTCCAATGAAACATACATCCTTGAGGCAAAGAATGTTCAGAATCCCTCCATTCACTTTCTCTCCATCTGCTTGAGTTCAGAAGAGATTGGAGGAAAAGTGATAATGGTACATACTGAGCACATTATGGAATACTGTTATCCAACTTCAGTTTAGCCCTGTAGTAAATGGAAACTGCAAGCAGAAAATATGTTTTTCTAGAGATGCTGTGGAGGATAGATACAAAGTTTAAAAACAAATGGTTGATCTCTACCCTCCAGAAGTCCTATGGGCCAAGCATTTATTCCAGAGCATGTCCTTTTCTCCCCTGTAAGTGCTCTGATCCAGTCCTCAGATGTCTAAATTATTTTTTTATACCCCGTTTTGACAGATCTTATCATATCCTTTGCATATTATGGGTGTTTGAAAACTTACTGAAAACTTTCAATTTGCCATTTGCAACGACATGGACAGAGCTAGAGTGTATTATGCTAAGTGAAATAAGTTAGAGAAACACAGATACCATATGATCTCACTCGTGGAATTTAAGAAACAAAACAGATGAACTATATGAGAAGGGGGAAAAGATAAAAAGGGGAAGGAAAAAAGCCATAGGAGACTCTTAACGATAGCAAACTGAGGGTTGATGGAGGGATCTGGGTGGGGAATGGGCTAGATGGGTGATGGGGAGTAAGGAGGACACCTGAGATGAGCACGGGGTGTTGTATGTAAGTAATGAATCACTGAATTCTACTCCAGAAACCAATATTGCACTGTTATGTTAACTACCTAAAATTTAAATTAAAAAAAAAAAAGAAAATTTTGAGTTGGAAAAATTATCCTAGACATGACTATTATCTCATAAAAATAGGGACTTTTTAACACAAGGTAAGAAGCACAAAATCTTAAAAAATATTTCTTTATATTGAATAGATTTCAATTTATAAAAAACTCAACATTTTGTCCTTATTTTTCTAATTTTGACATAGTACAAGGATTGCTTGATCATGGATTGGCATCAGCCCAAAGACTGGTTTTAGAAAATACGTGCCAATTTTTACTGTTGATACTTAGTTAAGTACTTGGCTAAATTTTATTGATACATTCTTTTTAAAGGATTTTCAACAAAAGCAATCAGCTCCATGGAGAGAGAGCTACCTTCTAGGTCTGAGACATCGTAACAAGCCAGAAAGCAAAAACAAGTATCAAAGATCACTGTGGCTACATCAAAAGGACACAAGCCAATTTTAGTCGGGTTCCCACTAGTCAAAGAGCAGACGATATGAGCACAAAAAGAAAAAAGGGTTCTGCTTCTGGCCAAGACATACATTGGATTTACCCATATATCTGAAATAACACCAAAAAACTAAACATAATAGATGAAACAATGCTTTCAAGACTTCGGACACCATGCAAAAAAGAAGAGTGATAGAGAGACAAGAAACAAACAAGGTGAACCCCAGAAATTGCCTAGCTTCCTGCCTTGTGAGAGAATGTCTAGGCCACAGTGAGGAAGGGGAAGCCAGTCCAGAGGTTTCCTGAGCTGCGGAGACTGAAGAGGAGCCTGGAGATGCCAAGGCAGATAGCATTCATGCAGCAGAATAGTGAAGAGAAGAGAGCTCCATGGAGTGCTCCAGAAATCTACAGACGGTCCCTCTCAAGTCTTCAACTGAGTAGTGATCAGTAAAAGATTAGGAAAAATAATCCCTGAGGCTCACAGAGAGCTGGGAATAGTTCCTCTTCCACTAGACAGAACCGCAGACTTCAGAATTCATGGGGCATTGGATAGAGTACTCAGAAGGATTTTGCCTAAGTAACAGGGCAAAATTAGTCCTAAACTAGACGCTTCTATGGCCTCGCCTAATACAAGCATAAAAGATCCAAAACAATCAAACTTACAGAAAAAATTGGGCATGGTAACACAGAAGATATAAAAAGGACCCAAGTCCAGCTTCTAGAAATGAAAACTACAATGTGTGAAATACAAAATACATGGATGGCACAGACAGCATACTGCGTATTGCAGAAAATAAGATTTGTGAATTTGAGTAGTTAGAAACTATCCAAGATGAAACACAGAGAGGAACAAGAAGATTGCAAACCTGAACAATCATCAAGCTGAGACAACTTAGCATTATCCACAACAGAATGTGGTATGGAAACAACCTGAGTGCCCATTCATGAATGGATCCAGGTGTGGTATCTATACACAATGGAATACTACTCAGCCCTAAGAAAGGACATCCTGCCATTTGTAACAGCAAGGATTGACCCGGAGCGCATTAGACTAAGTGAGGTAAGTCAGAGAAAAGCAAGTACTGTATAACCTTACTTATACGTGGAATCTAAAAGAGCCAAACTCATAAAAACAGAGAGTAGAATGGTAGTTACCAGAGGATGGGGTCGGGGGGTAGGACAGATGTTGTTTAAGGGTACAGACTTGCAATGAGAAATAAATCCTGGAGACCTAATACATACTATAGTAAATACAGACAATATTCTCTTGTAATCACCAAACTTCCTGAGACTATACCTTAATTATTCCAACCACTAAAAATAAATAATTATGTAATGTGATAGAGGTGCTAATATAAACACAATTGCAAACATATTACAATACATAAATCTATAAAATTAACATTTATAAATATATACAATGTTAAGGTCAAATATATTTTAGTTAAGAGGAAAAAAAACTGGGGCACCTGGGGGTTTAGTCATTAAGCGTCTGCCTTCAGCTCAGGTCATGATCCCAGGGTCCTGGGATTGAGCCCCGTATTGGGCTCCCTGCTCAGCGGGAGGCCTGCTTCTCCCTCTCCCGCTCCCCCTGCTTGTGTTCCCTCTCTCACTGTCTCTCTGTGTCAAATAAATAAAATCTTAAAAAAAGAGAGAGAAAAAAACTGCTTGGAATTTTCCAAATTTGATGAAAATATAAACCCATCTGTACAAGAAGCTCAACAAACCCAACCACATGAAACATGAAGAAAACTACACCAACGCACATCAAAGTCACAGTTGCTCACAACTAATGACAAAGAGAAAATTTTAAAAGCAGCAAAGAATAATGAACACAAGGGACTAAACACATATATACACAAATCCATGAGTTCATCATAATACTAAAAAAAAAGTAAACTACCCCAAAACTCATTGGACAACCTCGGAGATTACTAGGGCACCATTACTCTATGAACTGAAAAATAAATAGAAAGAATGAAGCATTTCTCGTGCCTTTCCTGTACAAACTGTATGTCAAAGTATCCAGACACTTGATGAGGAGAACTGCTTGCGAGAATTTTAACTAATAAATTCAGAAAGGCTAAGTGAATTACAAAATCCCCATTTTTTTTAACCCTTAATGAAACAATCTACTAGATAAAGATCATTCATGGCTACAAAATACTGTTAGTTCAAAGAGTGATGGGGGAACTTTATAATGGATGGATCAGCCTGGAAACAACTGAACTCACCAATCCATGTTAATATCATAAACGTATCTTCGGCTCTGACGCCATACAAAGTACACAGCCTTGCCTATGCATGTATGACAGCCCCGAAACAGAACCTGAATCTAACTGCCCGTTTACAAGTAAATAGGGAAGAGGAATATATTAACTGATACCATAAAGATACAATCAGCCAAATCCAAAATGTGAGAAATTTTATGAAAAATGACCCAAACAAATGGGTCAACAAATAAATGATATGAAAAGGATGAGGGAATTATTAGGGAGACTGAAAGAAATTCAAGACATTAATCAAATGTAAGATGTAAACCTTGTTTGGACCCGAATTTGCACAAAGCATTTGAAACAACAGAAAGCCAAAAGAGGAGTATGTATTAGATGAAATTAAGGTTAATTTCATTAGGCATAATTATGATACTGTGGTTATGCTTGTTAAAAAGTCCGATTATCCGGGGTCGCCTGGGTGGCTCAGTCTTGGTTAAGCATCTGCCTTTGGCTCAGGTCATGATCCCAGGGTCCTGGGATCGAGCCCCGCATCGGGGTCCCTGCTCAGTGGGGAGTCTGCTTCTCCCTCTCCCTCTCCTCGTGTGCTCTCTCACTCACTTTCTCTCAAATAAATAAATCTCTTTTTTTTTTTAAGATTTTATTTATTTATTTGACAGAGAGACACAGCGAGAGAGGGAACACAAGCAGGGGGAGTGGGAGAGGGAGAAGCAGGCTTCCCGCTGAGCAGGGAGCCCGATGCGGGGCTTGATCCCAGGACCCTGGGATCATACCTGAGCTGAAGGCAGACGCTTAACGACTGAGCCACCCAGGTGCCCGATAAATAAAATCTTTAAAAAAAACTAAAAAAGTCCTTATCAAGAGTGCCCGGCTAGCTCAGTCAGAGGAGTGTGTGACTTCTGATCATGGGGTTGTGAACTCGAGCCCCATGTTCAGTGTAGCGATTACTTAAAAATAAAATCTTAATAAATACACGAATAAGTAAATAAATAAAGTCCTTATCAGTTAGAGATACCTATGAAGTACATATGGGTAAAATTATATGATGGTCTTGAGATTTGTTTTAAAACTGTACAGGAAAAAATTAAAAAGGCGTGTGTGTGTATAGGAAAAGATAAAAAAATGAATGGCAAAATGCTGATTATTATAATTCTTTTTGTAGATTTTTTTTCAATGATGTTATGACCTAAGGAAAATAATTTACTTACTTGGTGACTTGCCTAGGTTGTAACTATTAAAAAAACAAGGTTTTTGAGAGTTTACACCTTGCTTGTCCACTTGATGGGACTGAGTAGCTTCCTTCAGTTGAGATAGAATTTGTCTACCACTGCGCTGAGAAGACGCATTGACTTCAAATATCTAAAAGAAGAATATATGAAAGCAAGACAGAACAGTTGGTTTTCCTTTAATTCAAGTGTAACTACTACATTAACATTCTCCCACTGTAGCTCTTACTAACCTTGAATCCAAGCTCCTGAGCACAAGCATACACTGCCGCCGTTTTTCCCACTCCTGTTGGCCCTGTTATAAGAACAGTATTGCAAAGGCGAGTCTCTTCTTCATCGTCTGAACTGCCTTTAAAATCTATGCTGTCCGACAGACCTGAAAAATTATTCAAATGCACATTACCATTTGCTAATTGCTCAGGCAGCAATTCTACCTCATGAAACCCAATGATCAAACCTTACAAACCTCTTGCAAGTAAATGCTGGAAATTTAATTTACAGAAACTAGAAAATCAAATATAAAATACCAGTTAAGAAATTTTATATAGGGGCGCCTGGGTGGCTCAGTCGTTAAGCGTCTGCCTTCGGCTCAGGTCATGATTCCAGGGTCCTGGGATCGAGTCCCGCATCAGGCTCCCTGCTCGGCGGGAAGCCTGCTTCTCCCTCTCCCACTCCCCCTGCTTGTGTTCCCTCTCTCACTGTGTCTCTCTCTGTCAAATAAATAAATAAAGTATTTAAAATTAAAAAAAAGAAATTTTATATAACTATTTAGCTAATCTAACTCAAAACGTCCAGTGAAATGGAGAAAATAACTCAAAATACCTTCCTGCTTCTCATCTTTTTTTCCCTTCAAGTTTTGTCTTTCTTCCAATTCAGCTCTCCTCTTCCAGTCTTTCAACCAACTGCCATAAGAAAATGTATGTTAATGAAAATAATTCACAGAATAGAGACATATCACTTTGAATCAACTAAATAGTAAAATATATTTACATGGGCATGAATATTTTTAAGTGAAGTAACTTTTACCAAAACACACAAGAGCAACGTTATTCACTTCAACACTGTTCATATTAGCTTCCAAATGGAAAAACCTAAAAGTACCTCAGTAGGAGAAAAGATACACACAGTACAGTGACCTAAGAAACCAGTACGGAGCAACTACAAAGAACTGAGGAGGGGCGCCTGCGTGGCTCAGTCATTAAGCGACTGCCTTCAGCTCAGGTCATGATCCCAGGGTCCTGGGATCGAGCCCCGCATCGGGCTCCCTGCTCAGCGGGAAGCCTGCTTCTCCCTCTCCCACTCCCCCTGCTTGTGTTCCCTCTCTCGCTGTGTCTCTCTCTCTGTCAATTAAATAAAATCTTAAAAAAAAGAACCAAGGAGACCCCATGATGAAAGATGTCTAATACACAGTGCTAAGTGTAAGTAGAAAGATGAAGTCCTAGTTTGGAGCTAGACTGCCCAAGCTTGAGTTCTAGCTCCCCGGCTTTAGAGCTGTGTGACTCTGGACAAATAATTCAACCTCTGTAGGCCCATTCCTCATCTGTAAGATAAGGACAAGAGTATATTATAGTTTTGAGGATTAAATGAGCGAAGAACAATGCAAATACTTAGAACAGTGCTAGGCTCAAAGTGTTAACTATTATCATGGGTCCCTATTTCTTTGTGAAATCCTTTGGACCAGATGAGTTTAGAATTCAAAAATTTTCAGATATTAGAAAAGTAATTTGGTACATATACCACATATAACACAACACCTCTAATGGGGTCTGTGGCATTACATCCACAATCACTTAATATTTCTATTTTTAAAAAATGTATATACTCCTAAGTGGGACCCATAAATTTGTTATATATAATAAAGTTAATAACTTTTGGTTTTCAGAACTTCTTGGATGTGAGAATCATAGACAAGGGATTATGGACCTGAATTAGTAGTAATATGATCCTATTTGTTAGGCAGAAGGGAGCTAATATATGTTTAAAATTTTTTCTGTAAGGTTTTACAAGAAACCTTTAATAGTTGTTACCTTTGGAAAGTAGAAATGGGAGAAAAGAGGGATATTTACTTTTCACATTTTTCTTTTTTTAAGATTTTACCATGTATTACTTTATAATTTCTAGATTTTTAGTATAAATAAAACAAAGCAGTAAAACTAGATCCATAAACAATTTCTCAACTTTTTTTAAAAGTTTTACCAACCTATGTAACTTTTTTATAGCTAGCTCATTGCCTATGAGTTCACTGGAGTTCTGAGGTTGATACTTTTCTGTCCAAAGCATGTCTTCAGTTCCAGAATCTAAAGCAAAAAATTTATATTAAAACATTTGTCCTTGACATAAGAATATATTCTGAGACATCTATAGTATTGTTCCATGTAAACAATGAGTATTTATACAAGTATTTATATCTACAAAATGCCAAAGGGTCAATTTCAAAACTTTACATTTAAAATTCTTTTTAATTTTTAGTATTTTTAATTGAGAGAGGGAGCCGGGGGAGAGAGAGCATGAGTCGGGGGAGGGGCAGAGGAACAAGCAGACTCCCTGCTGACTGAGGAGCCCAACCCTGGACTTGATCCCAGGACCCTGACTGAGATCATGACCTGAGCTGAAGTCAGACGCTTAACTGCCTGAGCCACCCAGGTGGCCCACATTTAATATTTTTCATATCAAAAACCTTTCCCCTTAAAAGCTAACCACCACTGCAGTGCCTGGGTGACTTAGGTAAGCGTCCAATTCTTGATCTCAGTTCAGGTGTTGATCTCAGGGTTTGAGTTCAAGCCTTGTTGGGCTCCACGCTGGGCATGGAGCCTACTTTAAAAAGAGGGGGAGGGGTGCCTGGGTGGCTCAGTCGTTAAGCGTCTGCCTTCGGCTTGGGTCATGATCTCGGGGCCCTGGGATTGGGCCCCACGTCGGGCTCCCTGCTCTGCAGGAAGCCTGCGTCTGCCTCTCCCATTCCTCCTGCTTGTGTTCCCTCTCTCGCTGTGTCTCTCTCTGTCAAATAAATAAATAAAATCTAAGGGGAAAATAAATTAATTAATTAAAAAAGGGGGGCGCCTGGGTGGCTCAGGTGGTTAAGCAACCAACTCTTGATTTTGGCTCAGGTCATGATATCAGGGTCATGAATTCAGGGTAGCAAGATCAAGCCCCATGTCTGGCTCCACACTTAGGAGTCTGCTCCTCTCCCTCTCCTTCTGTCACCCCCCACCCCCGCACCCTGGCATGCTTTCTCTCTCAAATAAATAAATAAATCTTAAAAAATAAATAAATAAATAAAAGGCTAACCACCATAAAGTCTCATGACAGTAAGGTTTAAAAATACACATTTAGGGACGCCTGGTGGCTCAGTCGGTGTCTCCCTTCGGCTCAGGTAATGATCCCAGGGTCTTGGGATCGAGCCCGGCAGCAGGCTCCCTGCTCAGCGGGGAGCCTGCTTCTCTCTCTGCCTGCTGCTCCCCCTGCTCGTGCTCTCAAGCACACGCACTCTCTCTCTGTGACAAATAAGTAGATAAATAAATAAATATCTTAAAAAAAAAGTACACATTTAGAGGTGCTTGGCTGGCTCAATTGGTACAGCATGCGACTCTTGATCTTGGGGTCGTGAGTTCAAACTCCACACTGGGGTAGAGATTACTTAAAAAAAATTTAAGTATATTAAAAAATAAATAAAAGTACACATTTAAAATTTTAATAATCACTAAAAAAATGAAATATGAAAAATGACTTATACTATAACAAATAATCTAAAGAGCAAAGGCAGCATAATTTTAGTGCAACTTCCTTTGATCCCCTGAAATAAAACATTAAACTGTCCTATTAAGTCAGCCTGGGTAAACGGACATATGCTACACTCCCATTTGAGAAGGCTGAATGTTGTAAAGATGCCAGTTCACTCCAAATTAATCTATACATTAATGCAAAATCAAAACCCCAATGGGATTTGTGGTAGGAGGATCTACAGTTCATTCAGCAGTGTAGCTACATGAACATAGTTTAAAAAAACAATAGAAGACTTGCTGTACAAGTGTCAAAACATACTCTAAAGCTATGAATTAATTAATTCAACAGAATACTTTGAAAAAGCTAGATAACCCAAATAGGAACATGTCAGAGACATGTGAAACAGATATAAAATAAATTGTATAATTCCAGGTTTTTACAAAAGCACACGTATTTACAGAAGCACAGTAAAATCAAAGACCAAACACCAATCTGTTAAATGTGGTATTCTTTAAGGCTGTAATTAGTAAGGCTTCCACTTGTTTTACACACATATATTGCTTGAATGTTGCGATGAGCGATGAACATATATTAAAGAGAAGAGAAAATGAGAGGTTAAATAAACAAGTGTTCTAGGACCAGAAGAAGATCTAATTTACCAGGAAAAGGAGATCTTTCTGAGGGAGACTCTTTGTCATCATCTATTATGAGAACATCAGGATCTTCAACTGCTTCTGTTTCTACTTTACATGTTGTACTCAAGGCAGTTTGTTTCTTCCTGGATGTTTTAGAAAGAAGGCCTTTACAAGAGTCTAGCTTTATCCCAGTGGAGTTGTTTCTTTTGTCAAGCTCTTCTGGTTTCCCATTTATCTTTTTTGGACTTTGTGAATACTCGTTTGGTTTCTTTCTTTTTGACTTAGGAATTTCCGTTTCCACTCGTTTCCTTTTGCTTTCTTTTTGGTTGACACTGGGCTCTCGTTGTGGACTTTCTATTTCAGAAATTACAGGAATGCATGTGCTTACTAATCAACAAAACCCAAATTTTATTATCCAACCATCTTAATGTCACTTCAAAATATCCAATAGTCTTATTACAACAAAATGAAGAAGAATCAAATGTGGCACACTGAAAGCAAGCAGGCTACCTTGTTATTTAGATTGCCTTTTATACAAGCTATGTAAATTCAAATGATCTCATCTAAGGCTTTCCTTAAATGAACTATTAATATTTTAACATAATTAAAGCGGTCTTTGGGCTCGCATCTGTGGAAAACGGCAGGGGCCAACACTGCACTGAACAAGATGCTTTACTTCAGTTGAACAATTTTCCCTGCCAACCATAAGCAATATTCTCTGTGGACTTGCAAGAGTCAATGACCAAGACTTAATGCTTTCAAAAGCAAAATGTTAATGTAAATGATAATACTTATCACTAGCCTTGTTTATGATGACACTCAGAAAGCACCTGGTGCTCACTTCGTTTTTTTAGAAGCAAAGAAAAATATTTCCTCAAAGAAAATTCAGGATTTGACCACCTAATTTCCTCCAGCAAAAGATTTCTTACTTCTTCAGTCAAATCTTTCCTTCTTTCCACAAACTGCAATAAAGAATAAAATGCTCAGTAACAGACATTGTCTATTTTTTTAAAGATTTTTATTTTTTTTAAAGTAATCTCAGGCGCCTGGGTGGCTCAGTCAGTTAAGTGTCTGCCTTTAGCTCAGGTCAAGATCTCAGGGTCCTGGGATCGAGTCCTGCATCGGACTCCCTGCTCAGCGGGAAGCCTGCTTCTCCCTCTCCCACTTCCCCTGCTTCTGTTCCGTCTCTTGTGTCTCTCTGTCAAATAAATAAAATCGTTAAAAAAAAAAAAAAAGATCTCAGGGTCCTGGAATTGAGCCTGGCATCGGGCTCCCTGCTCAGGGGAGGCGTCTGCTTCTCCCTCTGCCCCTCTCCCCACTTGCTCTCTGTCTCTGTCTCAAATAAATAAAATATTAATAAGTAAATAAATAATAATCTCTGCACCCAATATGGGGCTCAAACTCATAACCCTGAGATCAAGAGTCTCTTGCTCCACTGACTGAGCCAGGTAGGTGCCCCCTACACTGTCTATTAATATTAGTTACAACTACTTTCTGACTATAATAAGTCAGTATTAATGCAGGAGAAGCTTTAGTGACTAAATACAACCTTGACAATGAAGCTGCATTTGCATACTTTTGAAGGACTTAGTTCATATTTTTTTTGTTCCATCTTTCAACTTACACATTTATTACATTAGAATGCTAACTTATACAATATCTAAATGTGCTATTAATCTAGTGTTCTTTTGAAATTGGCTACCATTAATTTTTGGGGGGCCTACCATTAATTCTTTTTTTTTTTTTTTAAAGATTTTATTTATTTATTTGAGAGAGAGGGAATGAGAGACAGAGAGCATGAGAGGGAAGACGGTCAGAGGGAGAAGCAGACTCCCCGCTGAGCAGGGAGCCCGATGCGGGACTCGATCCCGGGACTCCAGGATCATGACCTGAGCCGAAGGCAGTCGCTTAACCAACTGAGCCACCCAGGCGCCCGCCTACCATTAATTCTTAAAGCGTTTCTAAAGCTCTAGGAATATTTAAGAGATGTCTACCCCAATTGGGATTTATTTTTTAAAACTGGATTCTAGGGAAAAAAATGAACTTCAGACCACAATAGATTTCCATATTTTTTCCCTTTTGAAAGAGGTGAAGGAAACACCCTGCAATGGATGAGCTCTACAGTACTTACCCCAACAGCAGACTTAGTACTTTTAGAATTTGAATTCAATGTTGAAAATTCACCAAGAGCAAGAACACATTTTGAGAGATCTAGTACTTTAGTATTCAGTTCTTTAAGTTTGGTTAAGAGAGAGCAAGTAGGTGGTTTCAAATGCCACAAATGGGATCCTAAAGAAAAATAGAAAACAAGTATCTTAATTACTTGCGTTCACATACATCAAATGCCAAATATGCAAACATGAAAAGACTTGACAACTACATAAACACAAAGATTCCAGAACTCAGTGAGCGCACAGCAAACCCATTCTTCTTGCAAACAAATACAATAAAAATCACTGAGCCTTCTGTTCCAACTGTTTAAAATAACCAAGCAACAGCAAACTTTCTTTTCTTTTTCTTTCTTTCTTTTTTAAAAGATTCTATTTATTTATTTGACAGAAAGAGAGCACAAGCAGGGGGAGCAGCAGACTCCCCGCTAAGCAGGGAGCCTGACATGGGGCTCAATCCCAGGACCCTGAGATCACGACCTTGAGCCGAAGGCAGACGCTTAACTGACTGAGCCACCCAGGTGCCCTCTTTTCTTCTTAAATCAACCTTGCTACTCAGGGTAAAAATTTCAGGGGCAGTTGGCATCCTGCTTTAAAATTTAAACTTTGAAGTCAGACCTGGGTTCAAATCCAGACTGTGCCACTTGCTAGCTAGGTGAGCATGGGCAAGGTCCTAAACCTTAGTTTCTTCTTCTCTACAATGGGGGTGGCAATAGTCAACATCCTAGAGTTGTTATGGAGATTAAATTAGTCACGTATACAGTGCTCAGCAGAATGCCAGATACTAGTAAACCAATGTGCAGTAACTCTTTTAAGGTTCTAAAAGAGATTCTCTCTGTGCTTGCCTCATCTCCTCATCTACAAATACATATGCTAAGTTTTACAGTAGCACTCTGGTGAAAAAGTGTTTATTAATATCAGGGAAGAAAAACAGAACTAATTTCTATAGTTGAATATACTATTAAAAAATGCTGTAGGGGCGCCTGGGTGGCTCAGTCGTTGAGCGTCTGCCTTTGGCTCACGTCATGATCCCAGAGTCCTGGGATTGAGCCCTGCATCGGGTTCCCTGCTCTGTGGGAGGCCTGCTTCTCCCTCTCCCACTCCCCCTGCTTGTGTTCCCTCTCTCGCTGTGTCTCTGTCAAATAAATAAATAAAAATCTTTAAAAAAAGATGCTGTATAAAACTAAACTGGTGAAAATAACAAGAAAGATTTCATCAACTGACTGGCCAATGGCTGAGTTAGGGAAAAAAGGGAAAGTAAAATATCATTAGAAAGACTGGCTAGGAATTTGCCTGTATAAATGGGAGTATGAGAGGCATCTGGGTGGCTCAGTCGGTTGAGCATCTGATTTCAGCTCAGGTCATGATCTCGGGATCGAGCCCTGTGTCGGGCCCCCCCATTCAGCAGGGAGTCTACTTGTCCCTCTTCCCCTGCTCATGCTCTTTCTTTCTCTCTCATAAATAAATAAATAAATAAACAAACAAACAAACAAACCTAAATGGGAGGCTGAAGAAAACTCAAAAACTACCAAGGTCAGGGGCACCTGGGTGATTTCAGTTGTTAAGCGTTAAGCGTCTGCCTTCGGCTCGGGTCATGGTCCCAGGATCCTGGGATTAAGCCCTGCAACGGGCTCCCTGGTTGGTGGGGGGCCTGCTTCTCCCTCTCCCACTCCCCCTGCTTGTGTTCCCTCTCTCCTGTGTCTCTGTCAAATAAATAAATAAAATCTTCAAAAACAACAAACAAAAAACTACCAAGGTCAGAAACACAAAATGAAAAGAGAACACAGAATATATTTTGTGAGTAGAGGGAGTGCATTAAACCAAACCACAACGCCAGCTAAGAAGAATACAAGGGCTTTTGTGCTGGCCAAAAAAACAAAACAAAACAAAACCAAAAACAGACACCTCTAGGCAGGGACAATGATGAGAAAGATATAAAGCTTTATACACTTTTGGTAATTAAAAACTAGATAAGTAAAATAAGATTGTGGTTGCTACAGCATTTGAATCCAAATAGAAGCATATTCTGATCAAGCTAAGACCACTGTGCAAGCAGCTCACCCTTGTGCCTGGTGCATGTGAGGAAAGGGTGAAGTGGAGCGTGCAGCACTGCGACTTGTTACCTATTCCAGCAGATATTTATACGGTTTGAAAGAGGAAAAGCTGTTCTGGAAAGGAGGCAAACAGATTGCTCTTGAACATTCAACAGCCCATTGGAAAGAACAGAGCTGGAGCTCCTCTGAGAAAGTCTTAGCAATGATCTGTTCACACACAGGCTACGTGTGTGAAGAGCACTGCCTTCCATTTAGAACACAGTGCCTCTCTGGAGAACAACATCCACTGGGGTCCCCCCCACGTGCCTGTTCTCCACCAGCACAAGGGGTGCACAGCAGCTGAGGGCGGAGGATGCTGCTGGCTCTCTTGCCCCGACCCCCCCATTCGGGAAAGTGGGTCCAAGAATGAAACACATCCTTCGAATTCCCACTTAAATCCCCTTAAGAATTATCTTTAAACCTTAGCCTCATTTTAAGTCAACTTACGGTTTCACGTTACTTCCAACATTTAAAAATATTTCATTATGACAAACGCACCATCATCTTTTTGTCGTACGTGGACGACTCTCTGGAAACCAGCACTCACTGCACTGTACGCATCTAACGCAGCAGCTTTCTTTGCAATCTGTCGTTTCAGCAAATCCGGCAACCCACTCATTAGAAAGTCACGCTTTGCTTTAAACTGCACATCATAATCCTGAGACTTTTCGGATGTATCTTGACTTTCAAGAAAATGATGTTGAAAGAAGAAAGCTAAGGTTATACACACTTAAAAAAAATAAACTATAAAACACTTCTAATTGAATTTGAAAAAATCAGCTACCTGAGATGTTAGCTGGTCAAATTCATTTTTTGCTTATCATAAAAACAAGTCTATCAGTTGTAAGAAATTAAGTAAAAATAAGTATATATAGAAAAATCATTTGAAGGACGTCCACCAAAGTGTTAACAGAGACTATCTTTGAGTGGTGAGTTTTTGCCCTTATGCCTTTTGTCTTCTTTAAGAAACAAGCATTTATATTATAATCAGAAAACAAAGTAAGTGTTGTATTTCAAAAAGTTAATGCAAGAATTTCTAATGTGATACTGTTTCCCAAATAATAGCAAGAACATTAGGGCCCTTACTACTGATGCCTCAGTTTTACCTGGCTTATCTTCATATTGCTAATCATAAGAGTCTTGACTTCAGTGGGAGGGAGGTGAGGGGGTAGGGGAGGATGGGATGCTGGAGTAGTGGAGGGGGGAAGAGTGTGCTCTCACAGCTTATTTGCCCTTCCTAGCCTGTCATATACAGAGTGAGGATTGTCATATTCTCTACAAACAGAAATTTGGGTTGGTAATTAAAAAGAGGCTACAAAAACTTCCATTTCTTGTTTCCTTTTCTATTTGAGAGAAATGAGGGAAAGATGAGATCTAAAGCCCGAGTGAAGGAATTAATCTTAGAAAAGAGGTGGTGTACCTTTTTTACTGTTAATTGGAAGGAAGGAGGAAAAGATGGGTGAAGCTGTAGCTAAACGAGTATGTGCCTGGGGTGCCCGGCTGGCTCAGCTGGTAGAGCATGTAACTCTTGATCTTGGGGTTGTAAGTTTGAGCCCCATGTTGGCTGTAGAGATTACTTAAAAATAAAATCTTAGAAAAAAAACAGTATGTGCCTATAGCAGAAGGTAAACTTTAGGGTAGTAATGTAAAATATATACATATTATATATATGTTATACAATATATGTTATATACAATTATAAATAGTTTGGGAGCATGTGTGTGCGCGTGTGTGTGTATGTGTGTATTTCCTAGCTTTATCCGCTAAGAAGGTCTAGAAGCATTGATACCTCAGGAGCAATGAGTAAAATAAGCACCTAGATCTTGTTTTCTAAATACCATCCTCCACTAAAAGGAACCAGGGCTCTGTGGAGAAAAGGCTATTTTACAAAGCTGGGACAGGGCAAATCAAAGATGAACCTGGAACATCTTCCTGTTTCAGAAAGTAAGGAATGCTGAATAAATGACGGGGATGTGTCAAAGGGGCACAGAAACCAAGCTTTTTAGCCAGAAAGCCTCCCACTGGCTAAATGAGAAACAATCTGAGTATCAAAATAAAAATTAATGGATTAAAATTCCATAAAAAATAGGAAATAATGAATAAATAAGTAAATGAGATATGTAAAAGCACTTTCTCATAGCAGCCAACAAATAGAAAAAGAACAGATAATCAGCAACAGCTAATCACCATTTGACAATGATCATAGTGTGGTTAATCCAGGTGTAAGCCATCAATGTTAATGCTAATAACTGGAAGTCTGCTGAAGAACAAGATATTGGCATTATCTTAGAATGCCTTCCCCCAAATATGAATCAGTTTCAAAGATAAAGGGTGAATCTAAGGTGGAGAAATACAGCAGATGTCAACAGTCCAGCTGCTCAAGGTCAGCATCACTAGTGATGAGAGGGGTTAAGGTCACATACGCCACTTTATGTGATGTACTGAGAAGAGCAGAGCACCGTTTCTGTGGTAATCCTGACAAGAATGTAGAACCATAGTCTCATAATGAGGAAACATCAGACAGACCCAGGTTGAGAGTCATCCTACAACACACACAGTCTGCGCACATCAATAAAAATGGTCAAGGAAATGGGAAATCTTGGTGAAGGGGATACGGAGTTCTTTGTAGTATTCTGGCAACTTTTCTTAAAGTTATTTCAACATAAATTATTTTTTAAATTCTTTCATTGCACACCAATTTAGGAACATAAGAATAATTCTAAGAAACTTAAGTAGTCCAAAACCAGCAAATTTCTTCCTTCAAACAATTCTATTGGCTAAAGCAAATGCATATAAGATGAAATGCTAGACTGTGGGATCTATAGGTTAAAAAAAAAATCAATTGTATTTCTATATACTAGAAATCAACAATTAGAAAATAATACCATTTACAATAATATTAAATACATGAAATACTTAGACATAAATTTAACACAACACGTATAAAACCTCTACATTGAGAACCACAGAAATTAAAAACTCAAATAGAAATATATACCATGTTCTTGGATCAGAAGACTTAATATTATTAAGATATCAATTCTCTCACAATTTAATACAATCATTAGCAAAATCCCAGCAGAATTCTACATGAAGTTCCTAACATCTTTATTCACAATAGCTTAAAACTGGAAACAACCCAAATGTCCACCAACAGGAGAAGAGACGGACAAAGGTGGTGTATCCATACAGTGGAATACTACTCAGCAAAAATATAACAATGAACTACCGATATATAGTTGACCCTTGAACGTGGGAGTTATGGGTGCCGACCCCCTGTGCAGTCAAAGATGCATGTATAATGTTTGACTCCCCCAAAATTTACCTACTAATAATAGCTTACGGTGGACCAGAAGCCTTCCTAACTCACATTAACCACTGATTAACACATAGTCTATGTTGTGTGTATTATATGCTATATTCTTTACAATAAAGTAAGCTAGTGACAAAAATAGTAAAAAAGTCCTAAGGAAAATATATTTTTACAGCACCATAATGTAAAACATACATGTAAGGGGGCCTGCGCCATTCAAGCCATGTGGTTCGTTCAAGAGTCGACTGTATTTGAGGATGAATAAATCTCAAAATCAGCACGCTGAATGAAAGAGGCCAGGTTAAAAAAAAGGGTACATATGATTTCACTAATAAAGAATTCTAGAAAATGCAAAATAACATAAAGAAAAAGAGATTGGCACTTGTCTGGGCCGGGACTAGGAGGAGGACTGCTGGAGGGCATGAGGAGTCTTTCGGAGGGCAAAGGAAATAAATCCGTATCTGTATGGCGGGGTGGTGCGTTCACTACATATCCAACTGACAAAGCTCATCAAGCTACGTGCTTTCAATGAAGGTGACTATATGTAAATTATACCTCAATGAGGTTTAAAAATTTAACTAATCAATTAAAAATAATAATAAAAGGTAAGGGCGCCTGGGTGGCTCAGTCGTTAAGTGTCTGCCTTCGGCTCAAGTCATGATCCCAGGGTCCTGGGATCGAGCCCCACATCGGGGTCCCTCCTCGGCGGGAGCCTGCTTCTCCCTCTCCCACTCCCCCTGCTTGTGTTCCTGCTCTCGCTATCTCTCTCTGTCAAATAAATAAATAAAATCTTTAAAAATAATAATAAAGGGGGCGCCTGGGTGGCTCAGTCGTTAAGTGTCTGCCTTCAGCTCAGGTCATGATCCCAGGGTCCTGGGATCGAGCCCCGCATCGGGCTCCCTGCTCTGCGGGAGGTCTGCTTCTCCCTCTCCCACTCCCCCTGCTTGTGTTCCCTCTCTCGCTGTGTCTCTCTCTCTGTCAAATAAATAAATAAAATCTTTAAAAAAAAATAAATAAAAATAAAAATAATAGTAAGGTAAAAGAATAAAAAATATACCACTGTAAACCTATACAGAATGGCTAAAATTAAAAAGTCTGATAATGCCAAATGTTAGAGACTGGAACTCTCATACACTGCCCGTGGGAATGTAAAATGGAACACCACTTGGGAAAACAGCTCGGCAGATTCTTATGATGTTAAACATACACCCACCCAGTGACAGAGCAATTCCATTTCTAGGTATTTACTCAAGAGAAATGAGAACACTGTTTACACACGTGTATGCAATGTTCACAGCAGCCTAATTAATAATAGCCGAATACTGGAAACAACCCAAATGACCATCAATAAAAGAATGGATAAACGAACTGTGGTATATTCATATAAGGAATACTATTCAGCAATAAAAAAGAACAGACTACTGATACATTACCCTGACTGAAAGAAGCCAGAGACAAAAGTGTATCTCCTGTATGATTTCATTTCTATGAAATTCTAGGAAAGGCAAACCAATCTGTATCAACAGAAAACAGATCAGAAATTGCATGGGAGTTGGAGGCAGGGATTAACTGCAAAGAGGCACAAAGGAACTTTTTTGAGTGTGATGAAAATGCTTTCTCTTTATTGTTGTGGAGATTACACAGATGTGTGCATTTGTTAAACCTCAAACTGTTTACTTGACATTGTATGAATATGATTGTATGTACATTAACCTGAATAAAGGTGATTTTTAAAAAAAGTGTGTGTACTGAACAAAAGCAATTAGATATAAAAGAATACATATATAAAGTTTACACGAAGTTCTGAAACAGACAAAACTAATCCACGGTGACAGAAATCAAACTAATCAATGACGATGAAATCAGGATAGTGGTAACCTTTTGTTGTGGTAGGATGGGAATAACAGAAAAAGAGTAACCTTTCAGGAGTAAAATAAATAGGTTAAATCTTGATTTGATGTACTTTTGAAAACCGTTATGCTGAAGAATGATGCATTTAACAAAGCCAATGAACAAACAAAACAGAAACGGACTGATGACACAGGAAACAAAGTGTTGGCTACCAGAGTGGGGAAGGGGAGGGGGCAGACAAAATAGGGGAAGGGGATTAACAGGTACAAACTTTGAGTCATAAACCAGTTAAGTCACGGGGATGAAATGTACAGCACAGGAAGTACAGTCATCGACTGCAGCAACTTTCTGTACAGTGACAGATGGTAACTTATCATGGGGATCTTTTTGTAACATATAAAAGTATTGAATCACTATTACGTATGTCTCAAACTAACAGGATATTGTATGTCAATTATACTTCAATACAAAAAAGATTTGTGCATTTAACAGTATGTAATTATACCTCAATAAAAGTGGAAGAGGAAAAAATAACCTGAACCATGATGTCCCTAAACCTGGTCTTCTGCCATCATGCCATCCACTTGCACAGGGATACCAGGACTTGAGTGTCATCCTCACACCTTCCTCTCTCCTACCCCCAGCCCCCAGATCTAATTAATCATTATGGATTTTGATCTAGCAAACTGATCCAGCAGTCAGAATAAACTTTCCAAAATTCCAAATGTTTATGTCCATACCTGTGTTTAAAACCCTCTGACTGCTTCTTATTGCCCTTAGCATAATGACAAAATTCTTGCACATGGTCCAAAGGTGCTACGTGGGCTGGCATCCACCTCTCCAGCTTAATCCTACATTTCTCTCGCCTCTGCTCTCTGTGCTCAAGTCACACTGGCATTCTTTCAACCTTCTCTATTTGCCATGCTCCTTCCAGCTACAGGGACAATGCAGACTGTTCCCTCTGGTTAGAACACTGTTCCACCCCAATGAACTCCTGCTCATCCTTCAGTTCAGGTGACATTTCCTCAGCAAAGCCTTGTTTGACCAGACCAAATCCACTTAATATAAACTTTAGTAGAACTTGGTACCTCTCCTTAATACAACTGCAATTTTTCATTTGTTGGCCCAATTAATGTTTAATCATAGATTATCTTTCCTCTAGAGTATAAGCCTCATGAGGACAGGGAACGTGTCTTGTTTTGTTCCCATAATATTCCCAGTGCCAAATACATTGCCTGGTACATAGTAGGTATTTAAAGATTTTATTTTATTCATTTTTTTTAATGTAATCTCCACCCCCAGTGTGGGGCTCAAACTCATGACCTCGAGATCAAGAGTTGCACGCTCCTCCAACTGAGCCAGCCAGGCGCTCCATAGCAAGTATTTAAATATTTACTGAATAAGTTCATAATCAGTTCTTTGGTGATTTTGGTTTATTTCTCCACGGTTTCATCTAGAGATGGGCCACAAAGTGTCTGATCTTCAAATTGCAGTTGTAGCACTGTCAATATTGTCATCTTTAAAAGTGCATTTATTAAAGCCTCAAATGATAACGTACATGCTTTCTCATCAAAGTAAAGGAAAAAATACAAAAAACATTCTGTAAGATACTTCGGCATAAAATTTGTATTGGACTGACCTGCTTTCATCAAAACCAAGAACAGGATCAGCTGTTTTTTGAGCCTTTCTGGTAAGAAATAAAGGAGCAACTTTCATTTTCCCTTAGAAAAATAAATACTTAGGTTAGTGTCAATGTTTATAATCTCTACTTACCTCCGGTTACTTTCAAATTATATCTCTACCTTCTTAAACTTAAAAAAAATTAACCCTTTTAATTTTTTTAACCTTAAAAAAAACTAACTTTTTAATTCAAAAAATTTCTATATAATGATCTGGTCTCCTAATGTCATTATCAGAATCTCCTGGCAACTTTTTTTTTAAACTATAGATTCTCACAACCCACCTCCAGAGATTCTTAGTCAATATGCCTAGGGAAGGACCTAAAGATTTAAGAAATTTTTTAATTTACTCTGGTGATTTTGATGATCCATCAGGTTTGGGAACCTCTAAACTTAACAGGCTAAATAGATAGGTAGAAATGAAATAACCTGAATGTACTCAATTACCTTTATAAAACTCTTCACTACCTTTTAACTTTACTTATTAAAATAGAAATACTTAATATAATTAAAAGTGTACACTGTAGAAGACAAGGAATTAAAATGACAGCATTCAGAGCAATATAATCCCTCTAAAACATTCTAATGTTCATCATAAACATTATCAAATTTGATTACCAGGTACATTTTTAGGAGTCTTGTTTAGTTTTTTTCCTAGCACATCATTCAGACACTGAAGTTTCTTCTGATTTTTCTCAGGATGCTTTGAAGAAGTACGATTTGAATCGATTATTATTACAGAGTCCTAAGACAGAACAATAAAAATGTTTTAAAAATATGTCATGCAATTGATGTTTTAAAATAGCAAAAGGATTATGATGCTAGAAGCCACAAGTAAGATGACACTAGCAGGTCCAAAGCTCTCTCCATCAGACACCACCTCACCAATACAGAAAACATATAGTGACAATAGCCTACACTACATCATACAAGTTCACATATCAAAGAGTGGATTTATTATGACCATGGGTCTTCTTTTTTTTTTTTTTTTTTACGATTTTATTTATTTATTCGAGAGAGAGAGAATGAGAGATAGAGAGCACGAGAGGGAAGAGGGTCAGAGGGAGAAGCAGACTCCCTGCCAAGCAGGGAGCCCGATGTGGGACTCGATCCCGGGACTCCAGGATCATGACCTGAGCTGAAGGCAGTCGCTTAACCAACTGAGCCACCCAGGCGCCCCATGGGTCTTCTTTTTTAAAGAAGCAACTAACAGACTTTATTCCAGACAAAAGAATCAATATGACCAAACTATAAAAATTTTAGCTATACTCTTTGAAAGCTATACATCCTATAAATGTATTAGATGAAGTCTGATACGTTTCCATGTGGTCAGCATACATTTACTGAGCATCTCTTATATGTCAGGCAATATAGCAGGCACTGAAAGTACAGTCAGATGAAACAAGAGTTGGCTTCAAGGTTACACCAAGGCTTAGGGGACAGAAGGAGAGCTAGTCTATAAGTAGGTAGTTCTGAAACAGTATGGTGAGAGCAGTATTGACCAAAATACAAAAAACCGTATAAGTAAAGTCTACTTGCCTTGAAGGCATCAGTAAAGCTTTCAAGTGGAGGCATTATTCCTAATAGCCAAAAAGCAGAAACAACCCAAATGTCCATCAACAGGTAATAGGTCAATAAAATGTGATATATAACCATACAATGGGGTATTATTTGGCAATAAAAAGAAATGAAATATTGATGCTACAACATGGGATGAAGCTTGAGAACATTATGATGGGTGAAGCCAGACACAAAGGACCATATCTTGTATGTATGATACCATTTATATGAAATGTTCAGAATAGGCAAATCTATAGAGACAGGAAGTAGATTAGTGGTTGGCTGCGGCTGGGGGAGGAGAGATTAGGAAGTGACAGCCAAGGGGAATGGGGGTTCTTTTTGGGGTAATGAAATGTTCTAAAATTGTGGTGATGGATGCACAACTCTGTGACTATATTAAAAGCCAATGAATTGTACACTTTAAATAGTGAATTGTATGGCATGTGACTTGTATCTCTATAATAAAGCTGGTTTTAAAAAAAGAGGAACTGTTAGCATTTAGCAGGACTTAATGTTTGAGTAGGAATTCCTCAGGTAAAAGAGAGTACTTGGAATATGCATTTCAAGCTGAGACTACAAACTGGAAAAAGTAAAAATTGCACCATTTGGGGAGAAATAAATAATTTAGTGTGACTAGAGCAAATAGTGTATGAGGAAGGTGGTTGTTTTGAGGAAAGGGAAGAGCTAATTCGGCCTATAAAGGATCTCAGATGACTTAATAAGGATTCAGACTGTATTATTCTACAGGCAAAAGAACCAAAAGATTCTAAAACAGAACTGAAAACATTATTCTTTCTACCACCTCAAGGGTATCTTACAGTTCTACCCTATAACTTTATAATGGTTTCCTTCTCCCACTCCAAGCACCAGAATAGGACAGAACTCATACCAATAAATATTTCTAATACTTACTTCTGTTTCTGACAATTGCTTCCTTTCAGGAGGTGTCTGATGTCTAGATGAACGTCTCAAGGGTGTCACTATTTCTTCAGTAGCTTTTGACCTACTAATGTGTAAAGCTTTTGCTTTTTCAATCAATTGTTTTGCTTTAGATACATTTTTGGAAGCACTGCTTGCCTAAACAAAAAAATATGAAATATTAATTTAGGTCAGTGGCAAACATTTTATATTTAATAATAAAAAAATTAGAAAAGGTAAAACTTTGGAGACAGTAAAAAAGGTCAGTGGTTGCCAGGAGTTAAGTGGGGAGGAAGGGATGAACAGGCACAGCATAGAGCATTTTTAAGGCAGTGATACCGTACTATATGGATGATACTATAATGGTGGATACATGCCATGATACATCTAAACCCACAGAATATACAAGACCAAGAGTGAACCCTAATGTAAACTATAGACTCTGGGTGATAATGATCTGCCAATGCAGGTTCATCAATTGTAACAAATGTATTACTCTGGTATTGATAATGTGGGAGGCTACGCAGTGTGAGGGCAGGAGGTATATGGGAAATCTTGGTATCTTCCACTTAGTTTTGCTGTGAAGCTAAAACTGTTCTTTTTTTTTTTTTTTAAAGATTTTATTTATTTGACAGAGAGAGACACAGCAAGAGAGGGAACACAAGCAGGGGGAGTGGGAGAGGGAGAAGCAGACTTCCCGCCAAGCAGGGAGCCCGATGTGGGGCTTGATCCCAGGACCCTGGGATCATGACCTGAGCCGAAGGCAGATGCTTAACGACTGAGCCACCCAGGCGCCCCAAGCTAAAACTGTTCTAAAAAATAAAGTTCAGGGACGCCTGGGTGGCTCAGTAGGTTAAGCGTCTGACTCTTGATTTCAGCTCAGGTCATGATCTCAGGGTCGAGATAGAGCCCCAAGTCAGGCTTTGCATTCAGCTCAGTCTGCTTGTCCCTCTCCCTCTGCCCTTCCTCCTGCTCAAGCTCGCTCACTCTCTCTCAAATACATAAATAAAATCTTAAAAAAAATAAAGTGGGTTACCTCTAGAGAGTAGAAGATGAAAAGTTTTAACTTTTAATTTTATGCATTTCTGGTTTTTTTAACCAATGTTTGCTGTTTTTTAAAAAGCACTGAAAAGCATAGGCCTGGGTATCCAAAATATGTGTAAGGGGTTAGGAAAACAAAGATTTGCTTCTGTACAGTAGAGCAACAGATGTGTTGTTCTGCTAGCAAACTTTTGGGCAGGTTAATGAAATCTTATAAATTCTTACAAAATAATTGACCTAAATTTAAATTAACAACTCAATTATTGAAAGAAACTGTTACACAAAAAGATATGTTTTAGTGAAGGTGTGGGGAAAAAAACATACACATACACATTTTGGCAAGTAATTCTGCTGTTACTTGAAAACCATTTTTTTCTAATAGTTGTTTGTTTAAAAAGATTTTATTTATTTATTTATTTGAGAGAGTGGAAGTGAGGCGGGTGGGGGAGAGGGAGATGGAGAGAGAATTTCGAGCAGACTTCATGTTTAGCACAGAGCCCCACCAGGGCTTAATCTCTCAACCCTATGATCGTGACCGGAGTTAAAACCAAGAGTTGGACGCTTAACTGACTGAGCCACCCAGGCGCCCTAGTTATTTTTTCCTGATAAAAATTTTAAAAAGTTCATGTTTATAAAAAAACAAAACAGAAAAATAAACTAAAACCAACCATAATCCTATCACCTTGAAAATAGTCATTTCCAACACCCTACTTTCTGACCTAGTCACCCATCCTCCTAGCCTTACTTGATTACTCCTGACTACATCAGAAACCTCTCTTGATAGCACTCTTTACTTTCTCCCTGTTTATCAGCCTCTACTCCACTCCACGCAGCTTGGATCCCACTGTACACCACTTCAACTACTCTTAAAAATGTTCTCACCTCCTTTGGCTCCACTGTTCCTTCAAAACAGGGTTAAATATTTATGAGATTAATGGTAAGTATTAAGCATAGTACCTGGAATGTGATATGCAGTCAAAAAATATGATAGCTGTTAAATAACAACAAAAGAGATGCCAATCTTCTGTCGCAGTGGTACTCACCCAAGGATTATGTCACAGCCACGTTGGGGGCTTTTCAACATACACATACCTGTACCTACTCGCCCTGGAGAGAATTCAATTCCCTCACAGTGGAGAAAAGCAGATTAGTTTGTAAAAGCAGCTAAATTATTCTTACATATCATTCTACCTCTCCCTTTAGGGTAGTGGTTTTCAATAGCGCAGGGTGAGGGGGTGGATTTCTTTCCCTCCCAGGGATATTTGTTATGTGTGGAGACATTTTTGGTTATCATAACCAGGGGAGCTGGAGAGCTACTGGCAATTCCATGGGTAGAGGCCCAGGTTATTGCTAAACATCCTACAATACACAATCAGTTCCCTATAACAAAGAATTATCCAGCCCAAAATGTCAACAGTACCAGGGTTTTTAGACCTGTACCAGAGTTACACACCCCACTTTTTGTCTCTGATCTACAGAAATAAACCAAAAATTCAATCATGACCTATAAGCAGCCTTAAGGAAAAAAAACTTTTTTTCCCCTCTTTTAAAGATTTTGTTTATTTTAGAGAGAGAGAGGGCGCATATGTGCAAGCACGGGGAGGTGCAAAGGAAAGGGACAAGCGGACTCAGGGCTAAGAGTGGAGCCTGACACAGGGCTCAATCTCACAATACTGAGATCATGACCTGAGCTGAAACCAAGGGTCGAACACTTAACTGACTGAGCCACCCAGGTGTCCCCAAGAAAACTTTTTCTAAGTGAATTATGCTGTCCTTATCAATTGCTTCCATCTCACTGTAAGGTATGTTGACTGCTTAATAAACTAATCAGAGGAATAGAATAATAGTAACAGTATATGGCTGTAGTTAACATAACCAATCTATAAAATATGTGTATCTTCTTTTGGCATACTACTTCTTAAAGTAGTTGTTGTTTTAGGAAACAGAATACCACTTACACAATCCCCTAATATTTGAATTACCTTTCTAGTCTGAGAAGTAAAATCTCCATCAGTTGCTTCAGATTTCTCACATCTTTTCTTAGATTTTTTCTTAGATTTCTTAGGAGTACTAATTCTGGTGAATTTCATTCTGAAAAAAAGACATTCAGAAGCATTTCCATGATTATGTGTAAGAATTTCAATTAAATATAGAAAAGAATCAACTAGGGCTCCAATTTCTGGACAGTTCTTTTTTTAAAGATTTTATTTATTTATTTGACAGAGACAGCGAGAGCAGGAACACAAGCAGGGGGAGTGGGAGAGGGAGAAGCAGGCCTCCCACCGAGCAGGGAGCCCCACGTGGGACTCGATCCCAGAACTCTGGGATCATGACCTGAGCCGAAGGCAGCCACTTAAAGACTGAGCCACCCAGGTGCCCTGGACAGTTCTTAAAAAAAAGTACTCCCAGTTAGATTCAAACTACTGATCCAAAGTAAGCCAAACCCAAAGCTAAACTCTCAGAAAATATAAAATGTTTCCTTTTAGAAATCATAAGCTTTACAGAAAATTACCTCCTAAGATCACTCTTCCATTGGCCAAAACCAGCATGCAAGTATATACCTCATATATATAGCTCCATTTACCCAAGAAATAAAACTCTTACTTATTTTTAATCTGTTTGTTAGATGAACAGAATTCATTTTTTTTTTTAAGATTTTATTTATTTGACAGAGAGAGAGAGAGCACAAGCAGGGGGAGCGGCAGAGGAAGAGGGAGAAGCAGACTCCCCACTGAGTGGGAAGCCTGATGTGGGGCTTGATCCCAGGACCCCGGGATCTCGACCAGAGCCGAAGGCAGAGGCTTAACCCACTGAGCCACCCAAGCGCCCCTAAAATTCATATTTGAAAAATATTTCTCCAGGGAATTAATAACCCTGATAAGAGTTTGAACTCATCTAAAATACATCTAGAATTCTTCTAAAATCATGCCTGGCTTTAAATTAAACGTGGGAAATAAACAGCATTTTGAAACTGTTTTTTTATAAATCAGCTGTGTTCTAGAAAAAATAACACTCTCCAATGCTTGAACTATTTTCCTTCCCAGCTAATAATATACGCAGAATACTCAGAGCTTCAGAACAAAAACAAAACCTTACCTAATAGGGCTCTCTGAATCAGAAGGTACTGTTATTAATTCTGCTGTATATAAACTGTGCTTTTCTAGTAAGTTGGCTGCTTTTGGAGTGGAAGCCTTTGCTGGACTACCATCTTCAGAATCAGTACCGCTAAGGACTATTGTAGTAGGTGTGTTGCTGGTTCTTACAGATCTTCTGGTTGGCTTGGGTGTGGAAACATTTATCAAACTGTATTCAGTTTCAGCTTTAGAATGTATAACCTTATCCTTAACTGGTATGCTGGTCTTTCTTGAAGACTTTTTGTTACACCGAGAGGAAATCTTTAGAAGGTCATCATTTGCTAAATCTTTACAAATAAGACTTTCACTGTAAAATAATGTGCTGTTTTTGAAAACTTCTGTTTTCTTTTGTCTTAAACTCATTCTAAGTCTATTTTGATTCTGTTTATCTCTAAAGGAAAAAGTTGCTGCTTTCTTTTGAATATTTCCCCGTCTATTTTCACCTGGAGTAACACCAGTACCTAACATTTTCTTATCCTTTTTCTTCAGCTTTTTACTTTTCTCGTTAGGAAAACTTCCTTTCTCAGTGTGTGACGGTGAACTGCCATCATTTGAAACCACCTGAATGTTAGGATTTTCCATGATTTTTTTAGAATTATTGTGTCTTCCTTCCTCGTTTAAAGATTTTTCATTGAGCTCTTTCTGCTTCTCAGAAGACTTTCTGACTCCATTTTTAAGTGCATCGGATGCCGGCTGCCTAAATGCTTTCATAAACTGCTGTCTTTCTTCTAGGGTGCATTTCGGTTTCACGGCCTCAGCATTTCCAGCTTCCAGCACTGCCAATTCTAACTCTTCCTCCTGTATGACAACATTAGATTTTCTTTTCTGAACAGTCTGCTCATTCTCAGGATCAGACAGACTATTTTCCATTTCCAACTGCTTCTGTTTCAAGAAAATGGAGGGTATTTTCCTTGTCTTTCTGGGGGGAATAGGGTGAACTTGCGCAAGAACAGTAACTGTCTTATAGCGTACATGTTGGGAAATTTCACAGGTTCCTGGGTCACTTATACAACCACTTTTGACCATATCTTCAACAGTTACAGAGGGAATACAAATTGACATTGTAGAGTCTGGTATGTGTTCTGCTTTATTTTCCTTGTGACTTTTTAAAAATTCCTCATAGGAGACTGTAATTGTACTATCATTTAAGTGGGCTGTTTTAGTTATATCACCTCTGGAGTCATTTGCAGTACTCTCGATCTCATTAGTTAGGGAAGGCGTTATCTGTTTCCTATCTTTACCATCTTTCTGATGGAGATTTAGCTCCTCAGCCCATGGTATGCTTTCAGATAGATCTATTACATCCCTGTGCTTCCTTTTTCTCATTTTTCTGCAATCATTTTTTGTGACCCTTTGTTTAGGATTCACTTTCTTAGAGCTTTTTATGGAGGTCATAGTGCTTGAGTGTTTTTTATCTTGAATACTTTCTGCAAGTACCTCCACATGTTTCTTGCAGAGTAACAAAGAAGTACTACTTTCTATAAAATCATTATTTAGACTAGTGTCTTCTTTGCTACCAACACTACTAATTTTAATTAGAGATTCATTTTCAGTTTTAACACTATTTAGTCGATGAGATAAATTAACTCTCTTTCCTCTCTTCTTAAACTCTAGATTTGAGAACACTTCCAAAGGTGTTTTACAGTCTTTGCCACCGTCAGCAGGCAATGGTGCAGATGACTTTATCTTGCACTCTTTTGCTGACTGTGTCTTTTCATTTGTGGGGGAAGTCTTTCTAAAATAATCCAGAATATTACTGGATTTTGGTGGAGAGAAAACAGTGTCTCCAGTCTTCCCTATTGGTGATAAATATTTTGTAATCGTTTTGCAGGAAGATCTGTCATCATCTTTCCTTCGCCTTTTGCATGCCTATCAATTTAAGAAAAAAAAAAAGCAGTTATTTCAAACAAAATAATCCAAAACATGAATTGTAAACACAGATCTAATATTTTACCTAACTGGATAAAAAAAGGAAGGCTCCCTTAGGTAATGAACCTGATATATTAGAAAAAAGAGCTTTTTTTGCTTTTTTAAAAAATTTGTCAGAGAGAGAGCACAAGCAGGGGGAGCGGCAGGCAGAGAGAGACTCCCCGCTGAGCAAGAAGCCCGACAAGGGGCTCCATCCCAGGAACCTGGGATCATGACCTGAGCCAAAGGCAGACGCTTAACCAACTAAGCCACCCAGGCACCCTGAAGAAAGAGCTTTAAAATTAAATCTACATTCAAATCTCAACATCACATCAGGCCATACACTTATAATTTGTGTATTTTACTTTATATATACTTAAATAAAAAGTTTCAAGGCCACTATACTTATGTACAAATCGTGTTCATTTCTGTTGGCCTCTGTTTACTCTATAACCTTTGAATAGTACCACCCACCCCACAAAATTTGTAACGAACACATTGCATAAAAATATGTGAAGTCAAATGCATGGTGGGGACTCTACAAATATTAATTCCATTCCCTTTTTCCTTTTTTAGTTAAAAACAAATTATTCTTGGGGCGCCTGGGTGGCTCAGTCAGGTAAGCATCCATCTCTTGATTTCAGCTCAGGTCATGATTTCAGGGTCATGGGATCAAGCCCCTGGTCGTTGGGTTCTGTGCTTTTTTTGCTTTTTTAAAAAAGCAGAGATTCTCTCTCTCCTTCTCCTTCAGTCCTTCCCCCTCCTGAACTCTCTCCTTCTCTCTAAAATAAACAAATAAATCTTTAAAAAAAATCGTTCTATTTCTAAGAAATAGACACATAGTGAACAAACCTATGATCCTCAAATTCACTAATCAAGTAAAAATTATGGTGAAGGACACTTACCACAAATTAAAAAAAAAACTTACCAGTGTTTTGTTATTAAAAGTTACTGCCTGCCTCCTATGTTATTACCCTCACATATCAAGTTGACTATAATACTATAAAGTTATATTTCTGTTGGTCATAAATTAGTAACTTACATAATAGAAAAAATTATTAGCTACAAAAAGCTCCATCAATCTTTTCTGTCATTTTAACTTCCCTTGGTTCATTTGTTAAAATAAACTTTCCAGAATGACAAGGAAATTTTTAGAAAAAGGTAAGTAATGAGGGGTGTCTGGTTGGCTCAGTCAGTAAAGCATGCGACTCTTGATCTCAGGGTTGTGGGTTCCAGCCCCAAGTTGAGTGTAGAGCTTACTTAAAAATAAAATCTCAAAAAAAAAAAAGATAATGAATGGGGGAAATATACTTCTAGAAAATTAAAAGGATCACAAAGCTATCATCATTAAAAACAAAGTACGGGGGGGGGGAAGAAGATAGCAGGAGGGGAAGAATGAAGGGGAGTTAAGTCGGAGGGGGAGATGAACCATTAAGAGACGATGGATTCTGAAAAACAAACTGAGGGTTCTAGAGGGGATGGAGGTGGGAGGATGGGTTAGCCTGGTGATGGGTATTAAAGAGGGCACGTTCTGCATGGAGCACTGGGTGTTATGTGCAAACAATGAATCATGGAACACTACATCAAAAATTAATGATGTAATATATGGTGATTAACATAACAATAAAAATTTAAAAAACATATATATATAAAAACAAAACAAAGTAGTGGGGGCACCTGGCTGGCTCAGTCAGTGGAGCTTGTGACTCTTGATCTTGGGGTTGTGAGTTCGAGCCCCACACTGGGTGTAGAGATTACTTAAAAAAAAAAAAGGCATAGTACTGATACATGAATAAGGTAGCCAACGTAATGGAATGGATTAGAAAACCAGAAAAAGAAATAAGTAAATATTTAAGAACTTGGTATATGGGGGCGCCTGGGTGGCTCAGTTGGTTAAGCGACTGCCTTCGGCTCAGGTCATGATCCTGGAGTCCCGGGATCGAGTCCCACGTCGGGCTCCCTGCTCGGCGGGGAGTCTGCTTCTCCCTCTGACTCTCCTCCCTTTCATGCTCTCTGTCTCTCATTCTCTCTCTCTCAAATAAATAAATAAAATCTTTAAAAAAAAAAAAAGAACTTGGTATATGAGAACAGTAGCATTCAAGTTAGTGAGCAAATAAGTAATAAATGGTATTGGGACAAATTTCTAACCAGTTGGATAAATATGAGGCAAAATTAATTACAAATTAAAATTTTATATGTTAAAATGAAACGGTAAAAGCATTAGAAGAAAATGCTAATGAGCTGTTAGTATTATCATTACCCTGAGATGGTATCAAAAGTATGATACTATGGGCTCTGGAGTCAGGCAGATTTAAGTTCAAGTGCTGGCTCTGACATCTACTAGTACGGTGCCCTAAGCATATTACTTTTAACTTTAAAAAAAATTTTTTTTTAAAGTAGGCTCCACACTGTGGAGCCCAATGCAGGGCTTAAACTCACAACCCTGAGATCAAGACCTGACATGAGATCAAGAGCCGGACGCTTAACCAACTAAGCCACCCAGGTGCCCATTTTTAACTTTCTAATTTACTTTTTCTTTTCTTTTTAAAGATCTTATTTATTTATTTGACACAGAGAGTCTAAGGAGGGGGAGCAGCAGGCAGAGGGAGAGGGAGAAGCTGGCTCTCCAATGAGCAGGGAGCCCGATGTGGGTCCTGATCCCGGGACCCTGAGATCATGACCTGACCCGAAGGCAGATGCTTACCCGACTGAGCCACCCAGGCACCCTTCTAAATTACTTTTTCTAACTTAATTTACTTTTAATTACTTTTTTTTTAAAAGATTTTATTTGAGAGAGAGAGAGAGAGAAAATGAGTGGGGGGGAGGGTTCAGGGAGAAGTAGAGGCAGAGGGAGAAGCAGGCTCCCCACTGAGCAGGGAGCCCGATGTGGGGCTCTATCCCAGGACCCCAGGATCATGACCTGAGCTGACAGACACCTAACAGACTGAGCCACCCAGGCACCCCACTTTAATTATTTTTTTACTTTCTTCTGTCATCCGTATGGATACAGATGATACCTCAGCACAGGGTTGATATTAAGCAAAATAATGTATACAAGGCCCTTACCCTTGCAATACTAAAAGGAAAGTATCATTACTATGAAATAAGGTAAGCAGAGCACCAAAAGCAGAAACTCTAAGGTAAAGCTTGATAAACTGACTGTACAAAAATCAAGAACTGTCTAATTCAACTACCAAAAGTCCCTCTTCACACCCAAGAAAGCTGAGCAACTGCCTTGATTTAGAAAACAAATATCAGCATAACAACTATTAGCAAGTAGACAAAAGTTATTCAATTCTAAAAAATAAGAAAGAGTCCCAGTTCTATAAGTGAACGTACATCTTGGCTCACTTCAAGGACACGAGTATGTGTATTTCAGTTAGAACGCTAGCTTGAGATGAAAAGGTGTAAAAATATAGCAACCATCACTTTTGAGATGCTACTCCATTAGTTCAGGGCATTAAAGTATCTTTGTAAGGACTGCTCAGTGCATTTCACTGAAACTTGGTGAATACATAAGAATAACAGCATTCCATGCTACTAACTGCAGTATCTTAAGCTCTAGAGCCATGAGAAACAGATTTTTTTTTAAGATTTTATTTATTTATTTGACACACAGAGAGAGACAGCGAGAGCAGGAACACAAGCAGGGGGAGTGGGAGAGAGAGGAGCAGGCTTCCCGCCGAGGAGGGAGCCTGATATGGGGCTCGATCCCAGGACCCTGGGATCATGACCTGAGCCGAAGGCAGACGCTTAACGAATGAGCCACCCAGGCGCCCTGAGAAACTGATTTTTTAAATAAAATTACTTTGTTTCACTCCTGTAGTGACAATCTAAGCGGTAGTCCTAGAACAGGTAGGTGGACAGAGTAGTTGAACTTAAAGTCTTTTCAAGCTAAAGTTCTGATTCCTTACGATGAACCCACACTTGATCCTGGGATCCTCTGTGACACTTCACAAGTCCAAAACATCAGGTTCCACCAACATTTGTATCTGGGAACTGGTCGAGGTATCTTTTCAATCCTGACTTTCCTGGCCCGCAAACATCTCACAATCTCAATGTTTGTTAGTACCTATCACGACTTTAGGAAGCGACACACTCCAGCAATTGTTGCACACAATGTCACAGGCGGGGCCTCAGGAGGTCCCTCCTCTCCCCTCCTAGAGCCAAAATCGGAATTACCTTTTACCCACCTCGTACAGACAGAAATACACTAGCTTACCTCAATCTCGTAGTCCTTCACCGGAGGGGGAGCAGCTGCCGCCGCCATGGCCAGGACCCCCACCATGCTCCCGGCTTCCCGGAATACCGGCTCCTAGGGCGTTGTGCGGCCGGGCCCCGCCGGCCTGGAGGCCATGGAGGCGGCCGGCTCCCGCCGAAGGAGCAGCCGGGCCGCGGGGTCCGTCTCCGACTCCCCCGCGCCCACCGGGACGGAACGGTTGCGGAGGCTGGGCCCAGCTCAGCCCAGTCGGACGCGGGAAGAGGCGGTAAGAAAGCGCGGGCAGCGAGGACTCTGGGACGCGGCCGGCGAGCGCGGGGTGCCCTCGATGCGGGCGCCCCAGGCTGAGCGCCGGGGACTGCTACCCCGGCTGGGAAAGCAGGCCCAACGCAGATCGGACCCGCGGGCTTCGGAGAGAGTTCTTGTCAATTGGGTTTTCGCGCCGTCCGGAGCGCAGGGGGCGGAGCTTACGATTGCTTCGGGAGGCTGCGCGGACGGTGAACAGAGAGGGTCAAAATAATTCTCGGGCGAAACTGAAGGAGGCGGGATTGGTCTCGCTGTGGGATTTCAAACTAGCGGGAATTTTGGAGATTCGAACGTCTCACGCCCAGTTTCACGGATGAGAACATGACTAAAGCCCGTTGGTCGCAGAATTAAAACTCTAGATTTTTGATGCCCCAGGCTAACCCTTTTTCAAAACTGGAGATTTGAAAAATACAGGAAAGGAAGTAATTGATTACATTTCTCCCAGACGGAATGTTATTTTGGCAAGCGTCCTACCTTGAAATACGCTCTGCCGGGATCCGAGATTGCGACTTTTAACCCTTAATTGAGCTAAAGAGGCATTTCTTCCCCTGGACTTCGTCCTCGCGGGCAACTAGGAGCCCATCATGGCCTCAGCTGGTTGGAGTGCTCAGCTGTCGCAGGGTACCAGTATTTTGCTGGTTTGTAGTGATGATAATCTCATACGTCATTTGCATTGCTTTCGTGGATTGGTTTAGCTTTGACTTTTTTTTTTTTACATCAGTTGCAGTGACATATAGAGTATGTTTACTTTGTTTGAGTGCATAGTTTTGACTGCATGATATTAAGTGCAAAGTAGGGCAAGTAAAAGGATATATCAAATAATAAGGGAAGCCAACTTGTTACGCCGGGTTATGCATACTCTTTTCAACTACTGACGTTATTGTGTCCATCTTTATACCATAAAGATGGTATTGCTGTTGTTTTGACAGCATAAAGGGTACAAATTTCTCCGATGAAACTGGAGGTAATTATTTTTTCTTTTAAAATTATTAGCCCCGGATAAGGTTTTTCAGGGAGACTGCACTACCTTCAGTCTTCTATATATTGTTTTGTTGTTCTGTTTTATTATTATTATTACTCACCGTAGAGTAAGAACATTGCCCAAGGAGATGGATGAGGAAGAGGACAAGGCAGAGAAATAAAAGAGAAAATTACAGAGAAAACTGAAAGTCCCCTTGACTTTGACCCCCAAATTCAGTGTCTTCCTCTTGGCCCCAGTAGTGGCCATTATTACTTATTCGGTGGGTAGCACTGCAAACATATATACTTTTATATGGATAAGTATATGTATCCATAGAAAAATCTTTAATGTTGTTTTTAATTATAGAAAAGGTAACACTGTAAATATCACTCAGCCTCCTGCTTTTTTCATTCATTATTGTTTTCAAGAGCTATCCATGATACACGTAGATCTGATTCATTCCTTTTCATTCCTCAGCATTCCATCCACCTAGACACATTTTATTTATCCATTTCCTTCATGTTGTCTCCAATTTTCTGTTTCAGTGAATAGGTGAACACTTTTCTATGTCTCCTTGAACATGTGTAATGTTTCTCCAGAAGACACACCTAGAAGTGGAATTGCTGGGTTGTCAGGGTATGTATCTCTAGTGCTTTTTATTCTTCTCAGTTACTAAGCATTTAAACTGCACTGGTTTGTTAAGCATTTGCACTGAGTTTATTTTTAAATATGTAGTTAGTATTTTACACAACTCTTCTTTAGGAGTTAATGACATTTATAAGTTTTAAATTAAATGAGCTCTCACATTTGTATAGCAATTTAGCATTTATGATGTGTCCATGGGGTGTTTTATTATCTTCCCCATCTGGCTAACCCCTACTTTTATTGATTGATTGATTGATTGATTGATTCCTTTTTAAAAAAGGGGGTTGGGGGGGAGGAGCAGAGGGAGAGGGATAAGCAGACTCCATACTGAGTGCGGAGCCCATCGGGCTCAATCCCAGGACTCTGAGATCATGATCTGAGCTGAAATCAAGAATCTGAGGCTTAACTGACTGAGCCACCCAGGCGCCCCACCCCTTTTCAAAAATTAACTTTTATATTTATCAAAGTAATGCCTGTATTTGGTTAATAAATGTCAAAGAGCATTACAAAACTTACTATCAGAAAAGAGCTAGAGCACCTGGGTGGCTCAGTCAGTGAAGCATCCGACATGATCTCAGCTCAGGTCATGATCTTAGGGTTGTGAGACTGAGCCCCATATCAAGCTCCACATTCAGTGGGGAGTCTGCTTGATATTCTCACCCTCTCCTTCTGCCTCTGTCCTGCCCCCTGTTCGTGCTTGCTCTCTCTCTCTCTCCCTAAAATAAATCAATAAATCTTAAAAAAAAAAAAAAGAGCTGATTTCTTTTTTTTCTTTTTAAGTAGGCTTGGGATGCCTGGGTGGCTCAGTCGGTTAAGTGTCTGCCTTCGGCTCAGGTCATGATCCCAGGATCCTGGGATCCAGCCCTGAATTGGGCTCCTTGCTCAGCAGGGACCTGCTTCTCCCTCTGCCTGCCACTCCCCCTGCTTGTGCTGTCTCTCCGACAAATTTTCAAAAAAATTAAAAATAAAAATAAATTAAGTAGGCTCTGTGCTCAGTGTGGGGCTTGAACTCACCATCCTGAGGTCAAGAGTTACGCAATCTTGGGACACCTGGGTGGCTCAGTTGGTTAAGCGTCTGCCTTCGGCTCAGGTCATGATCCCAGGGTCCTGGGATCGAGCCCCGAATCGGGCTCCTTCCTCAGCAGGGAGCCTGCTTCTCCCTCTCTCTCTGCCTGCCACTCCCCCTGCTTGTACCCTCTCTCTCTCTCTCAAATAAATTTTTTAAAAAAGGAAAAAAAAGAGTCACATGATCTACTGACTAAGCCAGTCAGGTGCCCCAAAAAAGAGCTGATTTCTATGTCATACTCTAGTATAATTTCCCAGAGGCAGCCACTTTCAAAACTCTTCTAGCACTATAAATATCTCCTTATTTTTTTAAAGGATTTTTTAAAAAGATTTTATTTATTTATTTGACACAGAGAGACAGCTAGAGAGGGAACATAAGCAGGGGGAGCAGGAGAGGGAAAAGCAGGCTTCCTGCTGAGCAGGGAGCCCAATGCGGGGCTCGATCCCAGGACCCTGGGATCATGACCTGAGCTGAAGGCAGATGCTTAACGACTGAGCCACCCAGGTGCCCCTAAAGGATTTTTATTTATTTATTTGAGAAAGAGAGAGAGAGAGAGTGCTCACGCACAAGCAGGGGGAGAGGCAGAATGAAAGAAAGAGAAACTGGAGCAGACTCCACGATGAGAGTGGAGCCTGATATGGGGTTTGATCCCAGGACCCTGACATCATGACCAGAGCTGAAATCAAGAGCCAGCTGCTTAATCAACTGAGCCACCCAGGCGCCCATCTCCTTATTTTTAAATAGAGCAATATGTTTATACAGCTATTTCTTGATTTAACAATTTTAAACAGTATTCATTAATGTCCTTTTATGTTGGTTAAGGACTTCTTATTTTTAAATAGAGCAATAAGTTTATACAGCTATTTCTTGATTTAACAATTTTATTTTTTTTAAAGATTTTATTTATTTATTTGAGAGAGAGAATGAGAGATAGAAAGCACAAGAGGGAAGAGGGTCAGAGGGAGAAGCTGACTCCCTGCTGAGCAGGGAGCCCGATGTGGGACCCGATCCCGGGACTCCAGGATCATGACCTGAGCCGAAGGCAGTCGCTTAACCAACTGAGCCACCCAGGCGCCCTTGATTTAACAATTTTAAACAGTATTCATTAATGTCCTTTTATGTTGGTTAAGGACTTCATTCTCTTATAACACCACCCTCCACGCTTTCTCTCTTCCCACCTTCCCAGTATAGTTATATTATAAAGAATTGTATACCTGTACACAAATATTCATAGCAGCTTTATTTGTAATAGTAAAAAACTGGGAACAGCCCATCAGAAGGCAAATGAATAGACACATTGTGATACATCCATATTATGGAATACTACTCAGCAATAAAAAAGAAATGAACTATTAATACATGAAACATGGATGAATCTCAAAATCCTTATACTGAGTAAAATAAGCCAGATGAAAAAAAGAGTACACATTGTATGATTAAATTTATTTAAAATTAGAGAAAATGAATCTCTAAAGACAGAAAGCAGATCAGTCCTTACTTGAATTCAGGGGTTGAAGGAGGGGTGGATTATATGGAAACTCTGGGAAGTGAGGGAAATGTTTATCCTGGTGAGGGTTCCACAGGTATCTACTTAGGAAAAAGTTCATCAAACTGTATACTTGGCAGTTTATTGCAAATCAGTTACACTCAATGAAGCTGTTTTTAAAGATTGTTAAAGCTAATTGAAGGTTTTCAGCATGGGTAACTCATTAGTGGGATGCTGTCCCTACTATAGGTATGATCAGATGAGCTGGCTTTTTTTTTTTTTTAAGATTTTATTTATTTATTTGAGAGAGAGGGAGAGAGAGAGAGAGAACAAGAGAGCACAAGAGCACAAGCAGAGGGGAGGGGCAGAGGGAGAAGCAGACTCCCTGTGGAGGAGGGAGCCTGACGCAGGACTTGATTCCAGGACCCTGGGATCATGACCTGAGCCAAAGGTTGACACTTAACCAACTGAGCCACCCAGGCGCCCCTAAATTCCTGTTTTTGATGGTGCATTGTGGGTTCATAGAAAAATGTACTAAAGGAATCTGGCAACTTACTCTCAAATGGTTTATTGAGGGGAAAAATTTTTTTTGCATTTTATTTGCGATTTTTCTGTTGACATCTGAGATTTCTGTAAAATTGAGTTCTCAAAATTAAAAATATATGGCATTAATTAAAATGTTACAAGTTACAGTCAAGATTAGAATTATCTCTTAATTGGGGCGCCTGGGTGGCTCAGTTGCTTAAGCATCTGCCTTTGGCTCAGGTCATGATCCCAGGGTCCTGGGATGGAGTCCTGCACTGAGCTCCCTGCTCAGTGGGGAGACTGCTTCTCCCTCTGCCTGCCCTTCCCCCTGCTTGTGCTCACTCTCTCTCTCTGAAAAATAAATAAAATCTTTTAAAAATGTATATTAGAATTATCTCTTAATTATTTTTGATTGGACAGTAGTATTTCTTTGTATGAGTCCCTATTCAAAAACGAGGTACTAAGACTTACTTAGTTGTAGCCAGTTGATTCTAAAGAATGTGTTAATGGCTTTAAGTGTACAAACAGGGGAGTGAAGAAACTAAAGAAAACAAATTGTCAGTATGTGCCTAATACAGTTAGGAGCTTTCTGAGAAGAGGCTGGAGAGAGGGGAGAGGAAGCCTTGGCTGACCAGATAACCAAAGTATTCTGGACTGAATCCATGTTTGCCAAACAACTCTGGTTATGACCTGATTTTCCAGCTGTTGTAATCTTCGGAGCAATTATATTCTTATTGTAAATAAATAACTTAGCAAGTTGCTTTATTTGTTTCTTGTCTTATTAGCACGAGGAGTCTGACCCTGAATCTGCTCACCTCTGGGTAAACTCGAAAAGTCAATCCTAGACCAGTGTGACGTGAAGGAGATAAAAATGTGTAAAACTCTGCCTGCTGGCCTGCTGGCTTCTATCACTGCCACCTCTAGATCAATCGTCCGGTTACTGACCAGAGTATTTACTTTGCTCTAAAGCTGAAAATAAAACATCCCAAAATTTTAAGCCTGGGAGGGGTGGTTTCACAAGATCTTCTTCAGTTTTCTTTGTATTATTTTTCTGTATAATGTGACTATATTAAATACATTATTTCCTGCCTCCCATCAGGTCAAGGAAATAAAGCTGAATGAAACCAAAATTAGTGTCTTGGCCTTGTGGACATTTTCCTTTTAATTTTTTTTCTAAGTTTATTTATTATTATTTTTTATTTATTTATTTATTTATTTTTTTAAAGATTTTATTCATTTGACAGAGAGAGAGAGACAGCTAGAGAGGGAACACAAGCAGGGAGAGCGGGAGAGGGAGAAGCAGGCTTCCCGTGGAGCAGGGAGCCCGATGCGGGGCTCGATCCCAGGACCCTGGGATCATGACCTGAGCCGAAGGCAGACGCTTAACGACGGAGCCACCCAGGCGCCCCTATTATTATTTTTTAAAGATTTTATTTATTTATTTGACACAGAGAGAGACACAGCGAGAGAGGGAACACAAGCAGGGGGAATGGGAGAGGGAGAGGCAGGCTTCCCCCAGAGCAGGGAGCCCGATGCGGGGCTCGATCCCAGGACCCTGAGATCACGGCCTGAGACAAAATCAGGAGCAGGAGGCTTAACCAACTGAACCACTCAGGCACCCCAGTTTGTTTGTTTGTTTATTTAACTAATCTCTACACCCAACATGGGGCTCCAACTCATGACCCTGAGATCAAGTATCACAGGCTCCTCTGACTGAGCCAGCCAGGCGCCTCCAATTTTTCTTTCTTTCTTTTTCACATAGTAAAGTTTTCCAGGGTGGGATCCAATTCTATTCAATTAGCTTTAGAAAGCACACAGAACATACTGTGTTCAAGATCATTTAGTAAATCCAGGGGCGCCTGGGTGGCCCAGTTGGTTAAAGGACCGCCTTCGACTCAGGTCATGATCCTGGAGCCCTGGGATCAAGGTCAGGCTCCCTGCTCAGCGGGGAGTCTGCTTCTTCCTCTGACCCTCCCCCCTCCCGTGTGCTCTCTCTCTCTCTCATTCTCTCTCAAATAAATAAAATCTTAAAAGAACATTTAGTAAATCATTTTTTCACTGACTCAATCTGTGCCTAAACCCTCCTATTTCCTTGCACCATTTGACTATCTTTTCCTCTGCCTTACTGTCAAAACCTCTGTAAAGGTCAACATCCTAATTCAAGCCTCTATCATATCATAGCCGGACTCATGCCCATGGTCGTTCTTTATTTACCACTCCATCCAGCTATCCTATGTATTTTCATTTCACTGAACAAATATTTATTGAGAATTTACTATTGCCAACCCCTACTTTATTTTTAAGATTTTATTTATTTATTTGAGAGAGAGAGTGTGTGTGTGTGAGTAGTGGGAGGAGCAGAGGGAGAGGGACAAGCAGACTCCGTGCTGGGCATGGAGCCCATGTGGGGCTTGATCACACCATGACCTGAGTGGAAACCAAGAGTCGGATGCTTAATCGACTGAGCCACCCAGGCACCCGTTCCCCTACTTTATCTTTAGACACACCAAAGTGTCATGCCTATCATTTGTCTTCCTAAAACATTGCTTTGCAAATGTCACTGCACTTGCAAAAACCTTTAATGTCTACTCATTAAAGTCAAAACTTCTTAACCTCAACTCCATGGCCCTTATTCTTCCTCAACTTCATCTCTCAGAATATTATTCAGTTCCACCATTCCTATTTCCAAGACCTATCCGTTTCCTTAGTTTTGGCCTACCTAGGGTGCATTTCCACAGCCCTTTTGTTTAGTTAATACCTAGATTTATTCTAGAGGTATTTGTTGAGTATTTATTAAGTGCCCAGCTACCTTACCTTCAAGATAAAGCTAATTTCCCATTTTCTCCAGTTGGGCTTCCCTTTTCTAAATTTCTCCAGGTCCAAGTGTCATTTACTTAGCACAAAACAGGGTGGTCAAGAGAGCTTTATTCTGGCCCAGGAAAACTGCAATCTAGCTTTTATTACAGACTGGTTGTGTAACCTTTAGCAAAACATGTTTCATCTGTTTCCTGGCAGAGGCTACTTTCAGCTCTAACATCCTTGGCCAGGGGTCAGGAAACTACCACCCAAGCCAAATCTGACCCACCACCTATTTTTTTTTTTAAGATTTTATTTATTATAGAGAGAGAGAGAGCAAGAGAGACAGCACAAGTGGCGGGAGGGACAGAGGAAGTGAGAGAGGGAATCTCAAACGGACTCCCCCCGAGCGCCCCTTGCAGGGCTCCATCTAATGATCATTACCTGAGCTGAAATCAAGAGTCTGGCGCTTGCTTAGCCAACTAAGCCACCCAGGCGCCCCAGACGCACTACCTATTTTTGAATGGCCCTTCAGGGAAGAACGATTTTTATTTTCACTTATTTCTTTTAGAGAAGGAGAGAGAGCGCGCGCGCGCGCGCAGAGGAGGAAAGAGGCAGAGGAAAAGGGAGAGAGAAAATCTTAAGCAGGCTCCACGCTCAGCCCAAGGCGGACACCGGCCTGGATCTCACCTCCTTGAGATCGTGACCTGAGCGAAATCAAGAGTCAACCGCTTAACTGACTGGGCCATCCAGGCACCCAGATTTTTTATTTTTAAATAGCTTTAAAAGGATGCAAAGACATTTTGTAACAGGTGAAAATTATCTGTAAACATAAGGTTTTATTTGCACACGGTCACGCCCATTTACCTCCGACTTTGCAACTGAGACTTGATGGCCCACCAAGCTCCCAAGTTTTACTACTTGCCCCTTACAGAGAAAGCTTGCTAACACCCATCTTGGACTTCTGCCTAGATTGCTGTACCTACCGCAGGTCATTGTCCTGGCTCCCTCATTAGACTGCGAGCTTCTGAGTGGTGTACTCTCGTCTGACCCTCTGAGCGCGGTGCCTGCTTCACAGTAACCTTTTAAAACGCCTGCCGCAGCGGGGACACTCCTTTGGCTAGGGAGGTGGGACAGTGACGATTTAAGAGCCATCTGGGTTGAAATACCGACGACTTGAGAAAGTTGATTCCCCTCTCTGCCCGTTTCCTCCTCCGTGAAATGGAGGCGCAAGGGAGGCTGGTAGTGAGGCCCAAATGAGCCAAGATGGGGGAAGCACTCCGCAAGGGGAAGTTACTAATCTTTCCCCGACCCCATGCGTCTCTGAAAGAAGCACTGAGGTCAGGCGCTACTTGGGAACCGGGACACGGCCGCGTGGACATGGGGGCGGCCGGCGCTGGGATCGGGAGGCGGGTCGTGCCGGGAGCCGGTGCGGCTGTCAATCAAGTCCGCCGTGGGGCGGGGCGGGGCGGTGCTTCCGCCTGCGCGTGGTCGAGCCGGGCCGCTCGCCGGCGCCCGGGACTGTGGGGAAACCGCGCCCGCAGCCGCCGGCCGCGCGGCCGGACGAGAGGGCGATGGAGCTGGAGCCCGAGCTGCTGCTGCAGGAGGCCCGGGAGAACGTGGAGGCGGCGCAGAGCTACCGGCGGGAGCTGGGCCAGAGGCTGCAGGGGCTGCGGGAGGCGCGGAGGCAGGTCGGAGGGCCGCTCCCGGAGGGGCGCTGAGGGCCCCGGGGAGGGCGCGGGGTGCCCGGCGGGTGGGTGGAGGGCTCCGAGGGCTGCGAGGGGCGGGAGAAGGGAGGAGGCTCTGAAGGTGCAGGGAGACCCAGCAGGGTCCGGGAACTAAGGTGGGTGCTGGCTGGCGGGGGTGGAGGGGTCTTAAGGCGAAGAGACAAGTTTGGGGGATCGAGGGAGAGTGTGAGGGGGCGTTCCCTAAACTGTGTGGGGCGGTGATGGGGATAGGGGTGGAGGTCGGGGAGAGCGAGCGAGCAGAGCAAAAAACCGAGGGCGTCGTCACAGAGGGTACTGAGGACTGGGGAGAGTTGGGGGAGGTGGAGATTCTTTGGGAAAACCTGCCTTGGGGATGGAGACTGATTTTAGAGAGCCTGAATGGGATATTGGAAGGGGGGGACTAAAGAGACAGAGACAGGGTAATTGAGAAGCAGTAGAGTTAACACTAAATGAATGGGATTAATGCCTGAGAGTAGTATTTAATATCTCATGTAATCTTGAATGCATTAAAAAATACCATTTAACATAACCCTATTCTAGATGGTTTAGAATTTTTAAAATGGAGTTGTGTTGGAAGGGCAAAAGAAGGAAATTGAAATACTTGAGGGATAGAATACAAAAGTGTAAGGAAATGGAAAAAGATTTAAAGAAAGGAGTGCTGAAAGGAAAAGCTAACTATACTTTCAAGTGACAGCATTATCTGTTCTATGGGGACATGGTTATCAAAGATATAGGAACACCCTGGAACATATACAGAAAAAAGATATAACCCACTGCCAATGTGTAGTGGGACAGATAATCCTCAAGCAACTATTAACACAGGATCTTCATAAATGCTTTTGGAGTGAGTTTGCTTCCATCTGAGTGGAATCATTTGAGTGAGTGGGATTTTTCTATATCACTTAATCTATTTTTTTTTTTTAGATTTTATTTTTATGTAATCTCTATACCCAGTGTAGGGTTGGAACTCACAACACCGAGATCAAGAGTTGCAGGCTCTTCCAACTGAGCCAGCCAAGCACCCACACTTGATAGTAATCTATGTTGTCATTCTAGTAACTGCCATGCTGCACAGAATCTGAAAACGTACAACTGGTAGAATAGTGCTGTGAAAATGGTACCTTTGGATATTTTCATCATTAAGAATACTTGGCACGCTCTGGGTTTTCTATATTTTGAAAACCTTGTAGAGTTCCTGTAGGCCAGGCATTATTCTGTAGTCTAGTAGCAAAACTGGGAGCAAAATCTAGTTATGGTTATCCAGTTTGATGAATGCTTTTCATGGCCTTCCAATGCATTCATCTTGATTTCCATTTGAAAACCTCTGCATTATTCCTTCTGTTTTGAAACAGAGGTTCTAAATCTAGGACATTGTTTCGAAAGAGATTAAACTATCTCTTATTATATGATTAATGTTTCAGCCAGTTAAGATATCTTCCATATGAGCAGGTTTATTTAACTGCATCTGCAACTAAGAAACAATAAAGACACTAAATGAATGAGTTTAGCACCTGAGAGTAGTACTTACTAATTTCTTGTGTTAATTTTGAATTCACTTAACAAATTTAGTATGATCGCATTCTGAATGGCTTAGAATTCAGTTTCCAGACCTGTATTTTAAATTTTATATCCAATAATGTAAATACAGGACATACTTTCCTATAAGTTAGTGTAGTTCATTATGGGTTTTTGTTTTGCTTTTGAGGCCCATTGTCTCAGGCTTGAGACAGAAAACACCAAGAGAACATCCATCACAGTTAGGTCCCTGATGACATTGCCTTCTGATTAGACTAATAGTGTACTTCTCTTTTGTGAACTGGATTGTGTTTTGTGCCAATTACAAGGCATATCTCCTCAAAGCTAATTCTAGTGGATTTTGTACATTTGGGTTTGTAGAATAAGTCCTCTGTCAGCTTGGATTCGAAGGAAGGTCCATGTTACAAGAATGTTATCAAAATAAGCAGCTGCTTTTGTTTGGTGGTTAGGATATTTTTAGGGTTCCAGTCATTTTCAGAATAACTACTATTTGGCTTTTCAGTCAAAGATTTTGCATGGGGGAAGGATGAGCAGAGAGGAGAGATGCTCCCCTTTGTGTATATTTTTTACTTGCTGATTTTATTTCCTTTTGGCATATGATTTTTTTATTGATATATAATTTAGATACCATAAAATTCATGCCTTAAAATGTGCAATTCAGCATTTTTTAGTATGTTCTTTTTTTTAAAGATTTTATTTATTTATTTGACAGAGAGAGACACAGTGAGAGAGGGGACACAGCAGGGGGAGTGGGAGAGGGAGAAGCAGGCTTCCCCTGAGCAGGGAGTCCGATGCAGGGCTCGATCCCAGGACTCTGGGGTTATGACCTGAGCCGAAGGCAGATGCTTAACTAACGACTGAGCCACCCCGGCGCCCCATTTTTTAGTATACTCACAAAGTTGTGCAACCATCACTACTACCTAATTCCAGAACATTTTCATCACTCCAAAAAGAAATCCCATACTGACAACCACTAAACTACTTTCTCTATTTGGATTTGCCTATTCTGGACATTTTGTATAAATAGAATCATACAATATGCGGTCCCTTGTGACTGGCTTCTTCAACTTAGCATGTTTTCGAGGTTCATCCATGTGGTAGCATGTATCAGTACTTTAATTCTTTTTGTGGCTGAATAGTATTTGTTGCATGGATATACCACATTTAATTTATACATTCATCAATTGATAGATACTTGGATTACTTTCACTTTTTGGCTCTTATGAATAATGTTGCTGTGAACATTCATTTACAAGTTTTTATGTGGCTATGTTGTCAGTTCTTTTAGTGTATACTTAGGAATTGCTGGGTTGTATGGAAACTCTATTTAACTCTTTCGAGCACTTGGCATCCTGTTAGTCTTTGCTTTTGTTTCTTACGCTTTAAAAGTCTCTCACGAAATTTGTCTCATGTTAAGAAACCATGCCTATGAAAATCTAGAAGGAGAAGAGTAAAAATACTTTGTTATTCTGTCAAAAACAACTGCCATCGTGTGGCAGTTTCTCTTCTTGTGGTTAAGTTTAGGCCCTACCCTCTGTCTTTACAGAAAAGGAAGTGCTGTGCAGGAATGCATGGGTAGTCTTTAACTCTTACTGTTTAAGTAAGTTAAAGGCTAGAGAGATATGTTCATTGTCTTCAGGAAATCAGATCATGTTTACAGCCAGCCTGGCCTAAATGTTGTTGAAATCATTAAGAATACCTCTGTCTAGTTCCCTGGAATCCTTGGTACTAAGATGTAAATACCAAAGAAATTAACACCCACTCTCCTTAAATACTCATTTGTTCATTCACCTAGTAAATATTTATTGGGTGGGTCAGAGATGCTTCTAGGTCTTAGAAATACCATGGTGAGGGAAATAGACTAGTGCTCTCATGGATTTACTCTTCCCTTTGTTGGTGGGTCATTGGACTATTGCTCTTAAAAACAAAACAAATAGGAAAAACCTAAATTCTTGTGTCCTCATTTTTAGATTTCACTTCCATTGTGTTTTCATTACTTGTTTATTTGTACGGGGTTGGCTTTCCTGCTCGTTGTAAGTAGAGATAGCTGATCGAGATGTCACATGGTGATGTCAGCTAGCCAGTCAGGTGCGCTTCACAGGGTGATACTGCCTGGGTGATATTGCCATTGTCTGGGGCCTAATCCTTAAGCTTTGCAGGTCCAGAAACTGCATCTTTGTACATTATCAAAGGGGGATTAGTTTGAGGCACTGGAGGTGCCTACAATGAGAAATACCAATGTTCTACAATGAGAAATACCAACTGTTCTGTATACGGTTACAATTCATGCTAGAAAATGAACGTGTTGGCCTTCATGTGCCTTTTAAATGTGATTCGGTGTCTCTCAGGGCATTGATGAGAGCAAGCAAGTCTCTGCTCTTTCAGAGTAAAGGGCCAGATCCTGTTACCTAATTAAGATACTATTTGGTGAGGAGCCTGCCTAGCTCTGGCCAGTGGTATCCCTTTGATCCTCGCTACCACAAATGTGATCCATCACCTGAGAGCTTGCGAAGAATGCAAGAATCAGACCAGACCTACTAAATCATAATCTGCACTTGAACAGGATTGTCAGGTGTGATGTGTATGCACATTGAAAATTGAGGCACACTGTCTTAGAGTATACCATTACCAATTTGTCAGTTCTCTACTGATTTCTGTAGTTTAATCTAACCATAAGTGTGTTGTTATAAATTGCCATTGTTTATCCTCAAGATTAAAACCTGGCTGGCTCAGTTGGTAGAGCTTGCGATCTTAATGTTGGGGTCATGAGTTTAAGCCCTGCATTGGGCATAGAGCCTCCTTTATTTATTTATTTTTTTCAGAGCCTCCTTTAAACAAAACAAAATGTCATTTGAAATATCATAGGTTTGTTACGTAATTGTACAGTGATATACAAGTGAATAATTGACATAAGCTAGCACTTGTTCTAGCATGTCTTAACATCTGTAATATGACCCTTTGTCTTTATAATATTTTTTCAATTTTTAATAGTTGATTTCAGACAATTTTTTGAAGATTCAACTAGCAGTCTTGATATTCTTTTTTTTTTTTTAGATTTTATTTATTTATTTGACAGAGAGAGACACAGTGAGAGAGGGAACACAAGCAGGGGGAGTGGGAGAGGGAGAAGCAGGCTTCCTGCGGAGCGGGGAGCCCGATGCAGGGCGATCCCAGGACCCTGAGATCATGACCTGAGCCGAAGGCAGACGCTTAACGACTGAGCCACCCAGGCGCCCCAGCAGTCTTGATATTCTTAATATACAATACCATGTCTTCTATAGATCATTATTCCCACGGGGTTTGAAAACACATGGCATACTAGTTAAAGACTGGGACAAATCTAGAATTCAGCAGGGGAAAAAAATTATTTCAGAAAACCAGGGCAGGAAGTCTTAGTAGCTCAGCAAAGAAAAGAATGCTATTATTGCTTCTTTTATCTCCCACTTCCCCTTCTGTTACCCATTTTCAAAACAGTCCAAAAATCTGTCTGAAAATGATGTTACTGTAGTAGTACTTATCATAGTGTACTAAGGAAAGGTTAAATCTAGAGCTGGGAAAAACCAAGAACAGATGAAATAATTTTAAAATAACCTATAATTCTACTACTTACAACCACTGTTAACATTTTGGTGTATCCTTCTAGACATATTATTTTGCAAAATTCAGGGACTACTATATATGCAACTTCATATCCATTTTTTTTCTTTTGGTTAGTATTATATGGAGCATTTAGCAACTGATGGAGCATTTGTTGGTGGTAAGCTGAGATGTATTGACTTAGGTATGCCGAAATACTAGAAGCAACGCTGTAGAAGCAAAACTAGATAATCAACAGCCAAGGGTGGGGAGAAAAAGCTGAACACATATTTGTGTGCAGAAGACCACATGTTTACATTGGCTTTTGAGTCATCTTTTCTCAAATAAGTCTTTTCACGAACATCTTTAAACATGGCACTCTGAAAGCTGCTTATTGAGTCCAACACTCACTTGAAATAGAAAAGGATATAGATGAGAATTAAAACATGTATTCTGAATCAATAATGTTAAAATCCATGATGTTAGTTAAAAAGTGTGTAAATGTCACAGAGGTGCCCAGGTTTTCTCTGTGTAGGTATTTTTTTCAATGTAATTGTAGTATAGGTATGATTCTGATAGAGAAAGGGGCGCCCGGGTGGCTCTGTCGGTTAAGCCTCCAACTCTTGGTTTCTGCTCAGGTCATGATCTCAGGACTGTGAGGTCCAGCCCCGTGTAGGGCTCTGTGCTCGGCATGGAGTCTGATAGAGATTCTCTCCCTCTCCTTCCCCCTTGCTCCCCCCCCCTCGTTCTCTCTAATAAAAATAAATCTTAAAAAAATTTTGATGGAGAAAAACTATTATCACTATAAATCTCATAAATAATGTGGCTAATTTATGATCTAAAAAGCCAAACGGACCACTTATGTTTTCTGTTATTTTACTTTGTTAGCATTTGCTCCTATTAGCCATGAGATCTTGAGAAACTTCCCTTTTTTTGATCCTCACTTGTCTTATCTGTACAGAGAGGATAAGGGTAGTACCTGCTTTGCTTGGCCAATGTGGGAATTAAGATGAGGAATATATGTAAAATCCTTAGCGCCATGCCTGGGACATACAAAGTGCTGAATAAATATTACCCATAATAATAATACCAATAAATATTGTTATTCAGGGTGACATCCCCTCGCCTGCTTCTCCAAATGGTAACTTATTCTTTAAATGTCTTTCCCAGCAGAATGCCCTTTTTGAGCTCAGATGGCAATTTGTGGCTGTCCCACTTATGTAAGAACTTAATATATTTCATTGTAGTTATGTGTGCATTCAACTAGCTCCTTTACCAGAATGACAGGTTTTTTTTTAGGTCAGGCCCATGTTTTATTCATCTTTATAACCCCAGCTCCTGGCACATACTAGATCTCAATAAATATTGAATAAGTGCCTTTATGAATGTTGTGGGTGTAATTTTGCAGACATTCTTTTTAGATTGTCCATGGTCTTGATTATATGTACCCTATTCATTAATACAGATAATCAAGAATTAAACTTTTGTTTTATCATATGGTTTGGTTATTTGTTGCTACATAATAAACTGTACCAAAGTGTAACGGCTTAAAAAGCAATCTTATTTGCTTACTATGCTAGGGATCGACTGGGACTTGGTTGGGCAGTTCTTCAGATTTTGCTGGCAACACTCATGTAATTGCAGTCAGATGGCAGCCAAGGCTGGCATGTTCAAGAAAGAACGTTCACTTACCTGTTTGGAGACTTAGTGGCTGCAGGACTCCATTGGAATGCTGGCATGGCTGGACCTGGATGCCAGTCTTCGTCCCTTCCTCCCACCCTTCCCACTCATCTACCCCTTCCACTCTCCAGAAAGGTAGCCAGATGTCTTACATGGTGGATCAGGACCCTCAAAAGTGCAAGAGCGGCGGTTGCCAGGCTGCTAGACCTGGAGCTGGCACAACCTCCATTCCACTCTGAGCGATGCACTTAAGCCTGCAAGGGCTCATCACAGCCCCACTGTTTTCTCGGGGAGAGGACTGCACAATGATAGAGTATTGGGATGTGTGCTTCGTGGTTCACTGGGGGCCACTAATGTAACAGACTGCCAAATCATAGAAAAAGGATTTTCTTTCTGAATGTTTTCAAATAGGCATTTAAAAAAAAAAAGGCAAGGCAAGATGGAAATGTGGCAGCACTTATGAGTCCATAAGAAGAGTCATACAATTCAAATTCTCTGTCACTTTACTAGCTTTCTGATGTGGGCATGTTTATCTCTCTGACTCCAGTATGTTACTCATCTACAGATGCTTTCTTCATAGGGTTGTGGTAGCATTTAAATGAGACCATGCGTGTAAGTAGCTGGCACACAGTAGGTGTTCAGTAGATGATAGCTGTTGCTGTATTATTGCCATCATCATCATCATCTGTTATTTTTAGTGACTAATGTCTTCGTGTCAGGGTGAAGACAAGTACCTAATGTAGTATATGTCACATGAACTGAGAAGAAATATTTTGGTTAGCTTTTTCAAGTTCACTTGACTATTTTTTATATTTACTTTGTCTTTTATTTTTGATTATTATGTTCTTGTTAGCTAAGTGTTTAAAAGGCAAAAGATTTATGTGATCTGAAGAGAAACCAGAGTGTAGCTAAGTGTTTAAAGCCAATGTGTAATTTTAAAATAGTTCTGGGGTGCCTGGCTGGCTCAGGGGGTGGAACATATGACTCTTGATCTCAGGATTGTGAATTTGAGCCCCAAATGTTGGGTGTTGGGTGTAGAGATTACTTAAAAATAAAATTGTAAAAATAAAATGAAATCGTTTTAGTTTCCTGTTACCAAATGGGAAAATAAATTCTTAAACTTGGAGAATAAAAATTATTTTCTTCTATGAAATCATAAAAATGCATGTTTTAGAGGAGATAGAGGAGATTCTGGTTACTTAATTTTCTAAAATACGCTGTTATATTTATTGTATTATATTGATATAGCAACTGTATATTGCCACTGAAGACCACAGATGTTTTAAATCAAATTCTACATAGGTTTTATGAGTTTGTTAGTAGCTAAACTCCGGAGGAAAGTATGTCAGTCAATGTTGTCTTGGAGGGTTATGAAGTATATATTTACTAGGCTTTTGCAAGCCTTAGTCTTGATGTGTAAACTTGATGACTTCTTGCCATTTTGTGAACTCATCCTCATGTTAAAACTTCAAAATACAGTTGCTTAGGGATTAGATTAAACTGCAGTAAAGGTAACTTGTTTTTTTTAAAAGATTTATTTATTAGAGAGAGCGGGCGTGCGTGCGAGCGAGTGTGCGTGCATGCATGTGCTCAGGGGGAGGGGCCAAGGGAGAGGGAGAGAGAGTCCCAAACAGCACAAAATGGGGAGCCTGATGTAGGACTCGATCCCATCACCCTGAGATCATGACCTGAGCCTAAATAAGAGTCAGATGCTCAACCGACTGTGCCACCTAGGTGCCCCAGTAAGTAAGTTTTAATGGTCCATTACAGTAGAGGCTTTAGTGGAAAATTGGTTTGAATATTATTAATCAGCATAAACAGTGTATATGACGGTTTCCTTTTTAAAAGACCTTGAGTTGTGTATCATTTGTATTCTACTTAAATCTACTGTTACTATATGTAGCAGTTGTTTTGCCCTAGAACGGCTAGATAGCATTTGGGGCTGTGTGGTTGTCTACCACATGATTCTTGATGCAAGGATAAGAAATACAAGTTACAGCAGGAAGTGTTTGCAGTCAGTACATAATTTCTAGGTTTTCCTGGGAACTCCTGAAAATGGGAAAAGTGGAAAGGCCATGGTCCTTGGAGTCAGACTGTTTCTGGCACTGTGAAGCCTTGGGAAAGTTATTTGACTTCTTCAAGCTTCACCCTCTTCAATGTAGGCAGTAGAGACCCACCTCTCAGAGTCACTGTGAAGTTAATGAGCTGACAGGGCACACAGGGACCATGGTACCACATCAAATAAGAAGAAACCACTCAGCAGTGAAGTCCGCCCGAGGTTTAGTTTCATCAAGCAAAGCAAATGAAACAGCAGTGGTTGGTATCTATGAAGGAAAGGGACTACGTTTATAATGGAAGTGTAGGAGGTGCATTTGGAAATGGAGTCTCCCCTGCCCAGTCCTCTCACTGCTTTATGTTCACATACTTCCTCTTTTTCTTTCCTCTGAGGTTCTGAAACAAAAACAAAACATAGTTGAGCTCTGAAACTGTTGGAGCTTTTGAATTCTTTCTAAAGAGGAAATTGACTTTACCTAACCAATGCACTTCCTGTATGTGCCGTATCCGTTAGAGAGTGAGACAGGACTTCATTGGTATACTTCTCAACTGCAGAATTTCCTCTTGGTGGTGGGGGTGTGAACTGTATTACAGTGCCTCAACATGTCTTCATTTATTTTGGTATCTGTAAGGTCTATCGTAGTTCACCTGGGGATCTTGTTTAAAATGTAGGTTCTGATTCGGTAGTTCTGGGTGGGGCCTAACAGTCTGCATTTCTAACAATATCCCAGGTGATGTATCAAAATCATAAAGCATGTAGGGGCGCCTGGGTGGCTCAGTCGTTAAGCGTCTGCCTTCAGCTCAGGTCATGATCCCAGGGTTCTGGGATCGAGCCCCGCATCGGGCTCCCTGCTCAGCGGGAAGCCTGCTTCTCTCTCTCCCACTCTCCCTGCTTGTGTTCCCTCTCTTGCTGTGTCTGTCTCTGTCAAATAAATAAATAAAATCTTTAAAAAAAAAAATCATAAGGCATGCTCTCCCTGGTTCTTTAAAAAGGTCTTAAACATGTACATGATTAACTTCATTTTTCTTCAACAACATTTATTTGCCAGGTGCTATATGTATGTTAGGGCCTGAGTCTTAAGGACCCCACAGGTAAGTAATGAACCTGAAAGTTTTGAGTATGGCACCCTCCCTTTTCTTTTTGAATTTTGGTTTTGGTTTATTTCATAGAAGCTCCCTAGTACAGAGACTACTTAACAATTAAACTTATATTAGGGTCTCTCTGTTTCTTTTTTTTTTTTTAAGATTTTATTTATTTATTTGACAGAGAGAGACACAGTGAGAGAAGGAACACAAGCAGGGGGAGTGGGAGAGGGAGAAGCAGGCTTCCCGTGGAGCAGCGAGCCCAATGCGGGGCTCGATCCTAGTACCCCAGGATCATGACCTGAGCGAAAGGCAGATGCCCAACGACTGAGCCACCCAGACGCCCCGAGTCTCTCTGTTTCTTTATGATTTAAGGTATTCCTCCATTTACTGCACACACACTATTGTAAGTTACATTACTGTCAAAAGGAGAAAAAATTATTTCCATAATCCATTTCAGCCAATTAAACTGTTCCCTTTTTTTTCCCTGTATTTTTTTGTACTCCTTGAGCATTGACATCTTTTGTTTTTACATGGTTGTGAACATTTCTGGATTCTGCTTTTTAAATTTAGTATTAGAGAATAGATGGAAAACTTTCTAAATTTCTCTATTAACTGTGGAAATCCTGTGCTTTGTGTATTTTCTTGGACTTCAAACACTCTTGGAAAGATAAAGTTAGCAAAAGGGTTAGAGTAGTAAATGTAATAATGTCATTATGAAACTAATTTAATATCTGCAAAGTAAAGTATGTGTTTGCTTTGATTCAGCTATTTGGCTTTTAGAATTTTCCTGTTAAGTGAGAGTGAATTGTGTGTTGTATCTTTAAAAAAAAAAAAAAGAAAAGAAAAGAAAAGAAAGAGTTGTATCTGTGTAGACAACTGGTTTGTTTTCAAAATAAGTGTGAGCTGTAAAGATTTCCCTGTCCTGTCTCCCAGAACAGCAGCTCTTAATCTGAGCTCTGTGGACCTGACGGCAGTGTTTCTCAAAGTGTGGGCTGCAGAATCACGGGTGTGCTTTTGAAACTTGAGAACTCCATCCATACACTCCAGCCCTCCTTGAAGGTTCTGGATCAGTATGTCTGGGATGGAGCCCTGCAATCTAAATTATATCAGGCAGCCTACATGATTCTTCTGCAAACCAAGTTTCAGAATTACTGCTGCAGGCAAGCCATGGTTGAGATTTGAAGGAATTTGTAAGCTCTGAAATTGAATTAATTTCTTTAGGGTATGGATTATTCATTTTATTGGAAAGAGAGGGTCTGTGAACCTTTCATTGAGATTTGCAAAGAGGAACATAACTCAAAAAAGATTATTGTCCCAGAGGTGTGTTTTCATGAACATTTCTCTGCCTTCTATGAGCCTCTTTGAATTTTAAATAAATTCTTAGCTTTCTCCTAGTATAATGAGGGCATTTTATCCATTCGGTGATATATTTTTCTTTTTTTTTAGTATCACGGCTTTCTTTTATTTATAATTTATTTATTTATTTTAGAGGGAACCGTGGAGGAGTGGAGGGAGGAAGGGCAGGGGGAGAGGGAGGAGGAGAGACTCCACACTGAGCGTGAGTATGACATGGGGATCCATCTCACAACCCTGAGATCATGACCCGATCTGAAACCAAGAGTCAGACGCTCAGCTGACTGAGCCACCCAGGCGCCCCTATACTATGGCTTTCTGATTTACCATTTGTTTACTACTTTTCAGTAAAATGAATTTTAATCCCCTCCTAATTTAAATTTTTTTGTGCTGAAACATACTGTTGCCAAGAACAACTTTGTGCAGATAATGATACTAATATTTTTTTATTGGGAGCTACAATGTGCCAGTTATTTTACCAAGCGTAATACACATTATTTAATCCTATTAACAGCAACTCCATGAAGTAAGCATGATATTCATTTGACATATAAGGAAATTGAGGTGTGGAGTGCTTAATTAACATGATCAAATTGACTTAGTTTGTGAATGGTGGAACCAGGGTTTGAGCCCATTCTGTCTTACCTGAAGGCCAGTACTGTGCATTTCTGCAAGTTTGTGCAAATGAATCACGTTCAATTTGTCAACAAATGGAAGATGATCATTGTGTAGTGCCTTGGGATTATGGGTCATGCCTGTGGATTAGCCTTTTCTAGAGATTCTGATTCTGTGTTTTTATGTTCTTCCTTTTCAGATCAAAGAGAGTGCATCACAGACAAGAGATGTTCTCAAACAGCATTTTAATGATTTAAAGGGAACGCTTGGGAAGCTCCTGGATGAGCGATTGGTGACCCTTTTGCAAGAGGTGGACACGATTGAACAGGAAACCATTAAACCTCTAGATGACTGCCAGAAGCTCATAGAGCATGGAGTTAATACTGCAGAGGACTTAGTCCAAGAAGGTGGGAGTCCAGGGGGCTGTGAAGTGGGGCACATTCAGATTGGCCCTTTGCTGATTTCTCAGGGTGCCAGCAGGCTTCTTGCCATCTGTGGGGTGCTTAGAATGTTCCTGCTTCAGGATAGTTTGTAATATAGGATGACAGATACACAGTGAGGTATCCCACGGTGAGTGAGTGCAGTTGAAGTGTTAATTATAATCATTTACAAAACGAAGCGTAGATGGTTTTTCTCAAATGGTTTTATGATAGTATCTTATTTACTGTTAACACTGTGACTTTAAAGTCCTTTTGAGTCTGTTCAGATATTTTTCAGAGTGTTCGTAGAATTTAATTCCATTGCTAGTTTTAGAAGGTTAAAAATTATGATTGGTGTTTACTCCTGAAATCATAGCGATTATATACCTATCTGCAGCCAATTACTGTGCTTAAAGCATGCCCACATCTCGGCTTGCTATCTTCCTGTCTTCATGTCCACCTTCCTTCTTTCACATAGATCGTTGTCAAGAACATTAAATCAAAAGGTAATGGTTCTGCCCTTTGGGGTTCACAGCGCAGAGAGAGGCGTATGTGCCGAGAGAGAGCTAAGACTTCAGAGAAGGGAAAGCGCTTAGCTGTGGGAGAGTGTAGGATAGCTTTCTGTGGGAGGAGTTCCACGGAGGCTCAAAAGAATTCATTAAGCAGACAAAGGAAGAAAAGAAGTAACAGCACGATTGGAAGCAGAAGTAACATCATGAGTGAAGTGAATGGCATATCAGGGGTCTATTGAAGTATTTTAGGCAGTGGAGTTACACAGTCAGATTTGCATTTAAAAAAAAATGATGCTGGGGCACCTGGGTGGCTCAGGTCATGATCCCAGAGTCCTGGGATCGAGCCCCATATTGGGCTCTCTTCTCAGCGGGAAGCCTGCTTCTCTCTCTCCCACGCCCCCTGCTTGTGTTCCCTCTCTCGCTGTGTCTCTCTCTGTCAAATAAATAAATAAATAAATCTTGAAAAAAAAAAAGACTTTTCAGAGAGAAAAGTATTGACGATTTTACCTATCAATGAGTGTTGATTATTGGTGATTGCCTGGAGATAGGTTGGAGAATAAAGGGAAAGATTTAGGATGACCAAAACCAGCCAGATTTTGGATGACCAGGTTGGAATGTGCTGTTTACTGACGTAGGAAATAAAGGAGAAGGGTGGGCTTCAGTGGGCAGTCAGGCATTCAGTTTGGGGCATTTGAGTTCGAGGTGCTGTGGATGCCCAGAAGGTAGTTGGGCATGTGGCATGTGGCTTAGGAGAGAGATCAGTGTGGCAAGATGGCAAGTGAGTCTGAATCCATGGGAGTAAGTAAATCTTCCAAAGCTAGTGTATAATATGAGAAGAGAGGGTGGCAGAGGATGCCAGCATTGAAAGGACAACTGAAAAAGGAGCCAGAGACTGAATACCACCCATCCTGCACTGAGTGCTGTGAGTGGCATGGGATGAAGAGGGTGCATGGCTTACAAGGCTGTCACTCTAACTGGAAATTCATCCCCTTTTAGTCCCATTTAGAATGTGGCACTGCTGTTATCTTTGCATGCTAATGACATTTTGTCTCATCTTCAGTGAGAACTGCTTATTTGTCACTGACCATAACAGTGCCTTTGAGAGAATTATTTTTAGGGGGGCCACAGGGTGTCTTCCCCGAGAGACTTTGCATTTGGAAACAAACCCAGAAGCAGTTCACAGGGCAGGAGTGTACACCCATCACCCTAAGGACTGAGAAATGTTTTTATTTTAGAAAATAAATCCTTTGAGGCACAAACTTGTTTGTTACAGCATCTGATGCTTAAATGTTTTTATACTTCAGAAATATTTTGAATTTCAGTCTCTTTCCTCCCTCCCAAGGGATAAAAACTCATTTATGGAATTTTGAGGACTTGGAGGCAGTGTTCCATATGTCCTGTTTTCCTTTTGGTGATGGAGAATGTCATGTGGTCCCAAAAAATTTAAGTCACTCCAGGGCATATTCAGATGGAAAAGAGTTCTGGTAGTGTTTCTTTGGGGGTGTGGAAGGACATAGAAGTTGGTCTTTTTTTTTTTTTTTTAATGTCTTTAGGTACCTTTTCCTTTTTCTGTGGAATAATTTCTAATATGTGATACTCTTTTAGGAAAACAGCTGTATCATTTGACTTTATAAGACCCCTTGCCCATGGGGTGCCTGGGTGGCTCAGTCAATAAAAGCGTCTGCCTTAGGCTCAAGTCATGATCCCAGGGTCCTGGAATCGAGCCCCGCATTGGGCTCCCTGCTCAGCGGGGAGTCTGCCTCTGCCTCTCCCCTTCCCCCCTATTTTCTGTCTGTCTTAAAGAAATTAAAAAAAAAAAAAAGACCCTGTGCCCTATTTTTCTATCAGGGTAACTCCTGTTGGAGTTTTATAAATAAAGATTCTGTAGGAGCGATGGAAAAAAGGACCCGGACCTTCTCCTTTGTATAAAATTGGTCGACAAACCAGATTTCTTTGTGTAGAGCAGAATCTTTCATCTCTGGTAAAATGTTACCATTATGTACCCCTTTTTTTTGTGAGCTTCACCTTAGAGTCACTTCTAAAGTAGTTTCTACCTTTACTTTTTGGGAACTTGACTGTGGAATCACTTAAGAATTATTTGCGAGAAAACCAGAGACTCACCTAGGCATGGACTATAGTGATTACTTTATAATGTGACTGTTTTTTGCTGTATTTATTCTCTCATTCTTGATTGTAGGGGAGATTGCCATTCTTGGTGGCATAGGAGAACAGAATGAAAAACTGTGGAACTTTACCAAAAAGGCCTCACACATTCAGTTGGACAGGTAAAGGAGTTAGTGCCGTTCAGGCTTAGTTTTACACATTTAAACTGCCTGCTTTTTCCCCCCCCCTTATTAAAGATTCTGAGTAAATGAGATAGAGAATATATATTTCAAGGTTCACTGCGCAATACCAGTATTAGTGGTATGAAACAGTAGCGATTGTAATTTTTGGCATAGTATTACTGTAGATTTTCTTCAATTCTAATGTGTAAGAGAATTACTAAATTTTAGAAATCTGAACATACTGAAACTGATTTTTTGGTATAAACTTGACAGTGGTGATCCTACCAATTTTCTCTTTTCTTGCTTATATTTATTTGGGAAGAGAATCTGTCTTCCAAAGCCCCTACTGCCATTAGCATTATTTCCTGAGGGCTTTAGCATCTTTATGTCGTATGTGACTGATCTAAACTATGATTCATATTTTTAATCCTCAGTTAAGAGCCTCATAAACACATAAGCTTTGTTTCCTCAGCTTACCAGAAGTGCCTTTACTGGTTGATGTGCCTTGTTTGTCTGCTCAGTTGGATGACTCAATTCTGAACATAGTGAAAGACCACATTTTCAAGCATGGAATGGTAGCATCTCGCCCACCAGTTCAGATCGAAGAGCTAATAGAGAAACCGGGAGGCATCATTGTTCGATGGTGTAAGGTGCGTAATTAAGACTTGTAGACGTGGGCGCCTGGGTGGCTCAGTTGGTTAAGCAACTGCCTTCGGCTCAGGTCGTGATCCCGGGGTCCTGGGATCGAGCCCCGCGTCGGGCTCCCTGCTCAGTGGGGAGCCTGCTTCTCCCTCTCCCTCTGCTCCTCCACCTGCTTGTGCTCTCTCTCTCTCACTCTCTCACTCTCTCAAATAAATAAAAATCTTAAAAAAAAAAATCCTAAAATGGTGGTTTTGTCACATTCTCAGCATGCTGGGAATTTTCTGTATTAAATCATGTTATGTATATGAGTTACCATATTGTAGATAGAAACCATGTCCAAATGAATCATAAGTGTCTTGGCTGTTGACAAATATATCATTCAGAATGGGTGCTCAGCTTCTGGAAATGATTGATTTTTCTTAAATGGATTTTTTTTTTTAAGATTGTATTTATTTATTTGAGAGAGAGCATGAGCAGGGGGAGGCGCAGAGGGAGAAAGACAAGCACTCCCCACTGAGCAGAGAGCCCAACACAACACTTGATCCCAGGACCCTGAGATCATGACCTGAGCCTAAGGCAGACATTTAACCAACTGAGCCACCCAGGTGCCCCTAAATGGATTTCTTTTTAAAGATTTATTTATTTACTTGAGAGAGAGAAGAGGGGAGAAGGGCAGAAGGAGAGGGAGAGAGAAACTCAAGCAGACTCCCTGCCAAGCGTGGAACCCAACATGGGGCTGGATCTCACCACCTTGAGATCAGACCTGAGCTGAAATCGAGAGTCGGAATGGAAGCTTAACCAACTGAGCCACCCAGGTACCCCTTAAGTGGATTTTTTTGCTGAGGCCTTGTTACAGAAGAAAAAAGTAGGGATTTTTTTGTTGGTTCAAAACAAAGACTCTTATTCCATTTTTATTCTTTTCCCTGTCAGTGGATCTAGAGTTTCCATTTTTTTTTGCTATAAACATTAGTATTCATGTTCCTTGGTGTACATGTGTAAGAATTTTTCCTCAAGTATATACCCAGTAAAATTATAAGGTCCTAGAGTATTGGATCTATACTCTACTAGAAATACCAAATTCTGGGGGCGCCTGGGTGGCTCAGTCGTTAAGCATCTGCCTTCAGCTCAGGTCATGATCCCAGGGTCCTGGGATCGAGCCCCACATCGGGGTCCCTGCTTGGCGGGAAACCTGCTTCTCCCTCTCCCACTCCCCCTGCTTGTGTTCCCTCTCTCGCTGTGTCTCTCTCTATCAAATAAATAAATAAAATCTTAAAAAAGAAATTCTCCACTCTAAAAAAAAGAAATACCAAATTATTTTCAATGTGATTGTACCAGCGTTTCCTTCCACGAGCAGTGTTCCCCGTACTCTGCATCCTGACCAAAACTTGGTATTGTCACACATTACATTTTTGCCAGTATGGTATCTCATTCTGGTTTCAGATTGCATTGTCTGTATTACAAATTTGGTTAAATACTTTTATGTATTTTTGGTTACGTATATTTCTAATTCCATGCTTATTTGTGCCTTTTGTTCATTCTCTTATTGGGTGGTTTCTCCCCTATTAAGTTTTAAAGGAGTCCTTTATATATTCTGGATATTAATTATCTTGGTTTTGTGAATGATGTAGTTGTGGGATTCTTTTTTTTGTTTTTTAAAGATTTTACTTATTTATTTGGCAGAGAGAGAGCGAGAGAGGGAACACAAGCAGGGGGGAGTGAGAGAGGGAGAAGCAGTCTTCCTGCTGAGCAGGGAGCCCGATGTGGGGCTCGATCCCAGGACCCTGGGATCGTGACCTGAGCCGAAGGCAGACACTTAACAACTGAGCCATGCAGGCACCCCAGTTGTGGGATTCTTATCTTTGAATTTCCAATATTTTATCTTTGGCATTATGGTATAGAAAACATGCCATTTCAGAATGCTTGGGTGGCTCAGTCAGTTGAGTGGCCAGCTCTTGATTTTGGCTTAGGTTGTGATCTCAGGGTCCTGGGATTGCGCCCTGCATCAGGCTCCACACTCAGCGGGGACTCTTTTTGGGGATTTTCTCTCTGTCCCTCTCCCTCCGCCCCTCCCTGCTTGTGCTCGCTCCTCTCTTTTAGAATGAATAAATAAATCTTTTAAAAAAAAAGAAAGAAAAAGAGAACATGCCATTTCTTCAAAGGAAGCAGAGTTCTGCAAATCAGACTGGGAGGTATATAACACATGGTTCAATAAAGGGCAGTAATGATGACATATTTCCTATGACCTTCCTGAGAGTAGCCCAAATTCAGCACGTGGGCTTCTGTGCTTGGCCCCAGAATTCTTAAGCCGTGATGCTGAGAGAAACTGTTCCCTGATTTTTTTTTTTTTAAGATTTTATTTTTTGATAGAGAGCGAGACAGCAAGAGAGCGAACACAAGCAGGGAGAGTTGTTCCCTGATTTTTATCTAACACAAAGCCTTTCTCCTTAGGTGGATGATGACTTTACAGCCCAGGATTACAGGCTCCAGTTCCGCAAATGCACTTCAAATCATTTTGAGGACGTATACGTAGGCTCTGAAACTGAGTTCATAGTGTTGCACATAGACCCCAATGTTGATTATCAGTTCAGAGTCTGCGCCCGAGGAGATGGCCGACAGGAGTGGAGTCCTTGGAGCGTCCCCCAAATGGGTCACTCCACGTTGGTGCCTCATGGTATGCTGTTGCCTTCTCACTCCCGAAGCATAACGATGTCTCAGGACGCTGGTGCCTGTGCTCAAGATCACACACTGACAGCCAGGTTTTCTGTCGGTAAAACCTGCGTTGGTGAGAACAACATGGAACATGTTCTGTTCAAATTACTTTGCGTGAATTTTGAGACATTTTCATCGGTTCTTATCTCAAGTCCAAAAATAGTGCTAGGCAGGGTTATTAGCATCCCCTAAATCCAAAGATTTTAAGTGTTGCGACAAGATACTGATTTTCAAAAAAAAAATGGGTACTGATTTTCCAAACCTTCAATTACTTTCTGGATGGAGGTCTTATGATTTGAAATTGGTCTGTCCTATATTACTATTTTAAAATATTCAGACTCATTTGTTAATTAGTTGTTAATCAGGTTGGAATAAGCTCAATTATGCTTCATCCTGATTTCATTAGATAGGAGATAACACTCATTGATCTTCCGTCTATTCCTGCCAGAATTCTGCAGGAATAGACTAACACATTTTTTGTGATTTTTTAGGATTAACCAGGATACCTGTCACTGAATCTCTTCTTTTATGGGGCTTGTCCGTGACCCCTAAGAGTAGCTGCTTCTGCTTCCAAGTTTTATTTAACGTATCTGTGTTGAAGATATACCTCAAAAGGTTTTAATAATTTTCGGTATCTTTGCTTTCTAAAAAGAGTGGACAGCTGGCTTTGAGGGGTACAGCCTGAGTAGTCGAAGAAATATAGCCCTCCGGAATGATTCTGAATCCTCGGGTGTGCTCTACTCCAGTGCTCCAACTTATTTCTGTGGGCAGACATTGACATTCAGGCAAGTAGATTTTACAGTATGTTTGTCATGCCTTAGGCAGTAAAGTGACGTGCATAGAACATATATGAGCTTTGGATTGAAAGTAGACCTGAGTTTATTTCATCATTTATAAGCGTTACTTTGGGGAGAGGTCCTCATTTCTTTTTGCTTTGGTTTTCTCAGATGTGTTCATAGAGCTAATATGAAAATGAACTGAGATAAAGTATATAAGATGTCTTGCTTATGCCTGATACATAGCACGTACTTATTATGTTTATGTCTCTTTTCTTCTCGGGAGATAGAGGTAAGTAGACTACCTCTCAAAAGTCAGTCATAAAAAATCAGAGGCCAATAATATTTTTCCTTTGTGAATCAATATGAGCAGGTGTCTGTGAGAGAAAACCTGTCAGTGTAAATGTACTGAGAATTACATATATAATGTATATAATTCTCTATAAAATATATGTGTACATACATATATATATGTATGTAATTCTCTGTAAAATAAAACTGAAAGCAAGCTCTCCTACCACCAATCAGTTTTCTATTTCTTTATCCATTTCTTCCTGTATTAGAATAATTTCCTTGTTTTCATGTTCTGAGATGGTCCTATTTCTGAATAGCTCTTCCTAGAAAGCAAAGCCCAGTTTTGTTTTTTTTCTGTTTTGTTTTGTTTTAAAGATTTTATTTATTTGAGAGAGAGAGAGGAAGAGCACAGAGGGAGAGCGAGAGGGAGAAACAGACTCCCCACTGAGCAGGGAGCCTGATGTGGGGCTCAATCCCAGGACCCCGAGATCATGACCTGAGCCGAAGGCAGACGCTTACCCTACTGAGCCACTCAGGCGCCCACAAAGCCCAGTTTTGATGTGGAAAATCAGGGAAACAAACTCTCCTCTAATTTTCAGGTTTTGAGATCATGAGGTTTTATGGTGAATGCTTGCTCCAAGTTCCTGTTGTTGTTCTCATCTCAGTCCCTTGTCATATGAAGCATGAAGAGTAACTGAAAGCTTTATGTAAGCTAACGTGACCGTGTTCTCCACCAGCCAAGTCATTTGAACTGTCAACAATTCTCAGAATGCACTAGTTTACACTTTGTCTCATTTTTGACATCTCCTCTCACCCCTTACGTTATGAAGAATGACTCAATGACCAGAAAAATACCAACAAAGAGAGGGAGAAATAGAGTCTAGTTACCTGAAGTCCACTTAGTTATTCCCCAAAGGGGAATTCATGAGTTCTGTATGCTAACAAACGCTTTTTCTGCTTATGTCCTTTGTTTATATACTGTCGTTAGTGAATCTCCTGAGAACAGTGTGCTCCCGTGTAATGATAGGGCTTCCTGAGTTGATATATTCAGGTCAGATATCTCAGACAGTAAGAATAGTAATCATAGTAATAATAATTGCAGTTAATAATTAAATAGCATTTACTATGCAGGAGGTACTGTTTTAAGCACTTATATCAACACATTTGATTCTTACAATAGCCCAATGAAATAGGTGTAATTACCCATTTTAGGGATGAGGATACTGAGGCGCACAGAAGTTAAGTCACTTACCCAAAGTCACATAACTGGTAAATGGCAAAGCTAGTCTGTATCTTTTCATTTTGTCTTCTTCATGGGAGAGTAAATGTGATTCTAGTTAGTGTTGGAATCTACAGTTTCTCTACATCAGTATCCTTAGCTCTTTTCCTTTTCCCTCCTCTATGACCTGCCCCCCCCACCGGTGATGGTGACCCGATGCTGTCCTGCTTTTAAATCCTTCCTCTGTGAACATGGGAAGGTCTGATGGATGGCATACTTAGGTTTGTTTTTTTTCTGTTATTCAACAAATATTTAAGACATTGGAAATTACCCAAATTGATTCCACTTACTATCCGTGGACTGTGGCTTGACATTTAGTAGGCCTCAGTAAACCTTTAGTTCTTCCTCCTCTCCCAGAGATGTCTGGCCGGGCCCCACTTGGCGGGGCGATTAACAGAAACTTCATTCGACTCACTATTATTGTAGCCAGACCTTTGCATTTTTGTCATTTTTCTTTTGAACGTGGAATGAAAATGTCTTCTCTCCCTGTTGGAAGTAATTGCAGGCATCAGCAATGAATTCAGAAGGTTGGGGGGTGGGGGGCAGCCTGTATGGGGGAGGGGGCAGATGGGTCTACTTGAGTAAATGTAAACTTTATTCAGTTTTTTGGGGTGTCTGAAGGCCTCACACTTAGAAGGAAGATTATGCTCCTGAAGGCAGTGCCCAGTCTATTCCTTCTGAAGTTGCTGGAATGGGTAGAGCTGTGGAAATCAAGTAACCTGTTACTGGCAGGCTCTATCAGTCTCTAGAGCCCAGTCTCATTTGGTAGCCAGATCTGCTAAGCAACCCCCTCCTGCTAGGCCTCTCCTTGATTTTCTGTCTGAACATTCCTACTTTCCCTTTCCTTGCTTCCAAGATTTCCTGATTTTACCATTTTTTTTAACCATACTTCTATTTTCTCTTCTCTACCACCTCCTTTCTTTAAAACAGCATCCTTTCAAACAGCCTGCTTTAATCATAGCCTAGGAGGTTATTGTCTTCCTTTTACAGAGGAAGAAAAAGAAGCACAGGGACCATGGGACCTGCCAGTATTCGAATTCTGCCAGTCTAGCTCTGAAAGTCTGTGCTCTTAACCCTGTGCTGCCTGCCTCCCACAGGTCACCCGAGGTGGTAAATCAAAGGCAAACAGGCTATTTTTTATTAATAAACTTTTTCTTTAAAAGAATATAAAAAATTAATGTTACAGTTAAACAGTTATTGATTGCTGTGTAACAAACCACCCCAAAACTTAGATGTTTAAAACAATAGTCATTTATTTGGCTCAGGAAACTGCAGTTTGGAGTGCCTGGGTGGCTCAGTCATTAAGCGTCTGCCTACGGCTGAGGTCATGGTCCCAGGGTCCTGGGATCGAGCCCCGCATCGGGCTCCCTGCTCTGCGGGAAGCCTGCTTCCCTCTCCCACTCCCCCTGCTTGTGTTCCTGCTCTCGCTGTCTCTCTCTCTGTCAAATAAATAAATAAATAAAATCTTTAAGGAAAAAAAAAGAAACTGTAGTTTGCAGAGCTTGGCAAGGACAGCTCATCTCTGCTTCTGTGTTAGTAGCTGGAGTGGATCTACTCTCAAGATGGCCCACTTACATGGCTGGCAAATGGATTCTGGTTCTGGGTGTCTCTCGGTGGTGGCATCTCTATGGGTTGCTTGGGCTTCCTCACAGCGTGGTGGCTGGGTTCCAAGATTGAGCATCCGAAGAGATAGGAAGTGGAAGCTGCAGAAGCTGCCAGTTTTTTAAGGCTTGGGCCTAGAAAATGACATAATATCACTTCTACCACATTCTACCCTTCATTCAGAGCCTAGATCCCAGAGAAAGGACATAGACCCCACTTTTTGATGGCAGAAGTGTCAAAGAATTGGGGGGTTTTATTTTAGAAATGCTGTGGTTGATAGCTGTTAGAAAGGGGTCACTTGGTTTAATGCTCACCTTTGTTAAGTGTTAGCATGACCTTTTCTGAATACGTTTAAGCTTGAGGAGATCTTTCTTTTTCTGTACAAGACTGGTCTCTGTCATTACCAGGTATATCTTCAATTCTGTTAGCTCCTCATATTAAAAAAAAATCTTACTAATTAATTATTCCTGGGAAGATTAGGAATAGTGCATAGTCCCTACTAGGATTAAGAAGTTAATTTGTTTTGGGGTACCTGTCTTGCTCAGTCAAAGGAGCATGCAACTCTTGATCCCAGGGTCATGAGTTCGAGCCCCACTTTGGGTATAGAGATTACGTCAATAAATAAACTTAAAAAAAAAAGTTAACTCAGGGTCTTTGAAATCTTGTTGGTTTCTCCTTACATTAAGACAGAATGCATTGTCCTGGGGAGAATCCAGCTTTGCTGGGTTTTACTTTTTGCCGAAGTGGGCCCCTCTAGAAATAGGATATGTAGTCCTTTAGGTTAGAGTTTGGCTCTTGTGACAGACCTAGGGAATGCCAGACAGAAGAGTTTTCCCCACAGACTCTTGATTATATAGACTTGGGTGAGGTAAGACAGCTGGTTTCCTAAGTAGATCTCCTTTCAGATTCTATACCCTAGCTTTTAGTTGGTCTGTGGATGGAGGGTTCCATGGTATCATGAAGGTGTATCTGCTTTGAAGTGGTCACATATAACAGTTCTTCCAAATAATCTAAGGAATGTTTCTTAGGCCTTTTTCCCATCCATACTCTATCTGTCTTAAACTACTTTTTTTTAAATGTAAGTACAGATCTGATCAACTCCAGTCTCATTACGCTAATCATTTCATTCAACCTTTACTCCATTCAGATGGTATCTATAGTATTTGTTACTGCCAGGAATGTGAAGTTTAAGAAAAAGAAAAAAACAAAAACAAAAACAGAATCTTTGACTCAATATAGAGTAGGACATTTATAAATTAGTATAAGAAAGATCCAGGGACAGCGCGTGGGTGGCTCAGTGGATTGACTGTTGATTTCAGCTCAGGTCATGATCTCAGGGTCATGAGATGGAGCCCCGAGTCAGGCTCGGAGCTCAGCGTAGAATCTGCTTGTCCCTCTCCCTCTGTTCCTTAGCCCAGTCGCCTGTTCTCTCTCTCTCTCACACATAAATAAGTGAATAAATAAAATCGTAAAAAAAGAAACATCCAGATGCTCTGTGATATGGAGGAAGGAAAAGTTACTTCTATTTTATTATTATTTTTAAAAGATTTTATTTGAGAGAGAGCATGAGAGAGGAGGGTAAAGGGAGAAGTAGACCCCCTGCTGAGCAGGGAGCCCGATGCGGGGCTTGATCCCAGGACCCTGGGATCATGACCTGAGCCGAAGGCAGACGCTTAACCAACTGAGCCACCCAGGCATCCCTGAATCTGGATATATTTTAAAGGATGGACTGACAGGATTTACTGGTGGATTTTTTTGTGGCGAGTCAAGTGTGACTGCAGGGTTTTTGGTGTAAGTAACAGTTGGAACAGAATGGTCATTTACTGAGGTCTGTAAGACTGTAGGAGGAGCATATTTCTGGGTGAATAAGCCGTTTGTTCTTTCACAAATTAAATTTGAGTCCCTTGTTAGACCTACAAATGAAGATGTGGAGTAGACTTGGATACACAAATCTGGAGTTCAGTGGAGAGAGCCAAGCTGGAGATATTAATTTGAGAGTTTTTAGATGGAAACATTTAGATTAAATGAATATCTAGGATTGTGATTTCTGGGTCATACTGTGTTTGTTTATCTGTCTAAGGAACTGTCAAACTGTGTTCCAGAGTGGCTGTGCCATTTTACATTCCCCCCCCAGCATGTATGAGATTTTCAGCTGTTCTTCATTCCTGCTCACATCTAGTATTGTCAGTTTGTTTAGTTTTCGCTTTTTTAAAAATTTATTTTATTTTTAAAAGTAGTCTTTGCACCCAACGTGGGGCTTGAACTCACGACCCTCAGATTAAGAGTCACATGCTCCACCAACGGAGCCAGCCAGGCCCCCTTGTTTTTGCTTTTATTTTTTATTTATTTATTTTTTAAAGATTTTATTTATTTATTTGACAGAGAGACACAGCGAGAGAGGGAACACAAGCAGGGGGAGTGGGAGAGGGAGAAGCAGGCTTCCCGCTGAGCAGGGAGCCCGATGTGGGGCTCGATCCCAGGACCCTGGGATCATGACCTGAGCCGAAGGCAGACGCTTAACGACTGAGCCACCCAGGCGCCCCTTGAGTTACTTTTAGTATAACATGTGAAGTATGGGTTAAATAGGGTTTCATTTAGGATCTGGTCCAATAGGCCTGCACTATTTGTTGAAAAGACTGTCCTCTCTCCATTGAATTGCCTTTTCACCTTTGTCAAAAATCAATTGACCGTATCTGTGGGCATCTGTTTCTGGACTCTATTTCATTGCTCTGTGTGTTTCTCCTTTCCCAGAACTGTAATCTTGACTGTAGCTTTATAGTAAATCTTGATATCAAGTAGTAGGATTCTTCCCACTTACTCTCTTTTTGTTTTAGTTATCCTAGTTCCTCTTTCTTTCTATTTAACTTTAGATTCAGCTTGTCCATTTCTAAGAAAAGTTTTTTTACTGGGATTTTGACTGAGATTGACTTGAAGCTATAGATCAATTTGAGAATAATTGGTATTTTAATATTTTGATTGTTCCAATCTGTGGATGTGGTATATTTCTTAATTTAGTTTTTAAAAAAATGTCTCTCATCATTGTTTTGTCATTTCTCTTTTTCTTGTCTCATTAGACTAGCTAAGAAGTATGATTCTGAATAACAGTGTTGAAAGCTGACATGCTTATTCCACATCTTAGCAGGAAAGCATTCAGTCTTTCACATTAAGTATGATGCTAGCTGTAGGTTTTTTTTGTTTGTTTGTTTTATTTTCTTAAGGGTTTTACTTTTAAGTAATCTCTGCACCCAGTGTGGGCCTCGAACTTATAACCCTGAGATCAAACATCACATTCTCTACTGACTGAGCCAACCAGGCGCCCTAGCTGTAGGTTTTTTGTAGATACCTTCTATCAGGTTAGGAAAGTGCCCTTCTAGGGGCACTTGGGTGGCTCAGTGGTTTGGCATCTGCCTTCGGCTCAGGTCATGATCCCGGAGTCCCTGGATCAAGCCCCACATCGGGCTCCCTGCTCAACGGGGAGTCTGTTTCTCCCTCTCCCTCTGCTCCTCCCCCGACTTGTGCACTCTCTCACTCTCTCTCTCTCAAATAAAATTTAAAAAGAAAGAAAGGACGTTCCCTTCTAATTGTGCTTTGCTAAGAGTTTTATCCATAAGTGAATGTTTAATTTTGTCTCATTATTTTTATACATCTGTTAATGTAATCATACTGTTTTTCTTCTGTTAATATGGTGAATTACAGTGATAGATTTTTGAACACTGAACCAGCTTTGCATTCCCCAGAGAACCTCCACTTTGTCGTATATTATCTTTATATATATTGCTAAATTTGGTTTTTAATATTTTCTGGGGGATTTTTATATCTCTCCATGAGAGAGATATTTATCTTTTTTCTTATGATGTTTTCAGTTTTGGTTTTGACCAGCCTTACAAAGTGAGGCAGGAAATGTTTCTTCCTCTTTTGTTTCCAGAACTGTTGGTGTAAATTTAGTATTATTTCTTCCTTAAATATTTGGTAGAATTCACCAATCAATTTGCCATCCTAGAATTTTCTTTGTTGGAAGATTTCCAATTTCTGTAGTAGATAGAGGACAATTCAAGTTATCAGGTTTGTTTTGAGAGAGGATAACAGCTATTTTAGGATTTGTATAGTAAGCAATATATTTCTGTTTCAGATATATTTCAGAAATCCTCCTTTCCAATGACTTGACAAGGCAGCCCTTCTTTCTCTTATTCCTGACATGTCAAGATGTGCCATGACCTCTTTGTTGGTATATGGCTCATTCTCTATTCTTTGGGCTAGTGTTCCTATTAGTGACACACAGACTAACTGGCTGTGTTCCTGGAAGCACTTTGCAGTCTTCCCAGCCGTGTGAGGGTACTGATGTCACTGCATCCTTGTCAGTATTAAGTATTGCTGTTTTTAATCAATATGTAGCTGCTAGGCTAAAATAAAAATTTCATTTTATTTCTTTTTTTTTTAAGATTTTATTTATTTATTTGACAGAGAGAGACACAGCGAGAGAGGGAACACAAGCAGGGGGAGTGGGAGAGGGAGAAGCAGGCTTCCTGCCGAGCAGGGAGCCCGATGTAGGGCTCGATCCCAGGACCCTGGGACCATGACCTCAGCCGAAGGCAGGCGCTTAACGACTGAGCCACCCAGGCACCCCTCATTTTATTTCTTATATTTATCATAAAGTTGGATTTTTTCATATATTTATTAGCTAAGCAACTGAATTTTTGGATTTTGCTCCAAGCATTCGTTGCAAAGAAAAACATTAGAGATTGTGTAAGAAAGAGGATGTGTCACTTAAATACAATCAAAGTTAGCCGAAGTGCAGAGTAATGGGGATAACAGATTAGCCCTCTTATTGCCATCGAAATTGCTCCTGTTTTGGGCCATGTTCTCTCTCATAACAGTTTACCTTTGAGAAAAATTATTACCCAGGACGTTCTACTCCTTTACTCTGTGCAGTGGATGTATTTCTAGTAACTTGTCCATAAATTAATTTTTTATTAATTGTATTTCAGTCGTACACGCATTAGAGGAAGTCACTGTACCCTACCATAAATTATTTTGGATAGCATTTTTCTTTTTTATATAGTTTCTTAAAAACTGGTTTTATGTGAGAGAACAACTACAGTAGTGTCTGAGTATATACTGTCCTGACTACTTGTCTTACAACTTAAAAATTCAGTGATTTTAAACCTCCATTCTATTTCTTAGTGAACTATGAAAATAATTCTGTCTCATTTATTAGCGATTTACTTTCCTGGTTCATTCCATGTTCAGAGCAACTTTTGTAAACTTTTTATGTCATTCTTATCTTTATTATATGCTGTTTTGGTGAAAGATGCTTTTAGGAATTATTTTGTAATTTATTCAGATTAGGAGTTTTTTTCTTTTTTCTCGCTGCATTGAGGGCCTTTTCTATTTTACTGCTATTTCTTCATTTATTTGAGAGATAGCAGGGGGAGGGACAGAGGGGAAGGGAGAGGGATAAGCAGACTCCCCACTGAGTGCAGAGCCCAACACGGGGCTTGATCTTATGACCCTGAGCTCATGACCTGAGCTGAAATCAATCAAGAGTCTGACACTTAACCAACTGAACGACCCAGATGCCCCCACTGATAGTCCTATGTGAGTTTCCTTGTACATGATGAGTCACTTTTCTAGTGCTGCTTTAAAAAGTCTCAGTCTCTGAGTTTGGACAATTTGATTATAATGTGTTTCAGTGTGATTTCTTGGGTTTATCCTAGTTGGTGTCCATTAGGCTTTTTGAATCTAGATGTCCATTTCCTGCTCCATATTTGGGAAGTTTTCAGCCATCATTTCCTTAAATGAACATTCTGCCCCTTTCTCTCTTCTCCATAAGTCTCTTAGACTTTCTTCATCTTTTTTCATTCTGTTTTCTTTTGTCCCTGTTGTTGGATAATTTCAAATGACTTCTCTTCTAATTTGATGTTTCTCTCTTCTGCTTGATTGTGTGATGTTGCACTTCTCTTGTGAATTTTTCAGTTATTATTGTATTCTTCAGCTCCAAAATACTGTCTAGGTTTTTTTTTTCATCTCTTTGTTGGTATTCTCCTTTTACTCATGTCTTATATTTTTGACCTTGTAGAGCATCTTTATAATGCTTGTTTCAAATTGTTTGTCAGATAATTCATGTCTCCGTTTCATTAGGATAATTTTTAAAAAGATTTATTTATTTGAGAGAGAGAGCGCACGTGAGCTCGAGTTGGGAGAGGGAGGGGGAAGAATCATCAGTAGACTCCGTGGTGAGTGTAGAGCCCGACGTGGGGCTTGATCTCACAACCCCGAGATAATGACCTGAACTGAAATCAAGAGTTGGACGCTCAACCAACTGAGCCACCTAGGTGCCCCCATTAGGGTAATTTTTCAAAATCTATTTTAGTTTTTTGTTTGTCCCATGTTTTCCTGTTTCTCCAAATGTGTTATAAGTTTGTGTTGGTATCTCTACATATGAGAAAATAGCCACCTCTCCCAGTTTTTATGACCTAGTTTTGTGCAGGAAAAGACCCTCGCAAATGAACTCAGCTAGAGATGCTGTGAGCCTCTGAAACCTTTTTTGGGAGGATGAGACTTCCTTGGGCTTGTGTGTGCAATTTCTCAGCTAGAGAGCTTTGTGGGTCTTTCAGGAGGTCCTAATCTCTTGCTCCCTCTGGTGCCTGTTTGTGGCACTGCCTGTTTTCTGATGTTAACGGCAGCAAGCAGCCCTGTTCTCTCTTGTAGTCAGTGGCCGCCAGGCATCCAGAGTTTGCCAGCTCCCCATCAGTGCCCACATCAAGTGAGACAGGTACCATACCCTTGAGCAGCCCTGTAAAAACCTGGTGCAGAAGCACATTCCGTTCTCTCTTCCTCTGAGAGAGAGAAGCCTCAAGTTATGCACCTGCTCCCAGTCACACCAAGTTGTACTGGCTCTTGGATGCCACCCCTCCCATTTCTTTGGTCTTAGCAGCATTCAGGCAACCATACTATGGTTGTTCTGTCAGTGCCGTAAAGAGGCACAACAGATACCAGTCCTTCAGGCAGCCTTCCAAAGAGTTGGACGTTGGGTGCACGCTCCACTCCTCTCTCTTTCCCCGTCCCAAGGGAAGAGTCCAAAGCCAGGGTGTTCTTACCAGGCACTGATCTGTGGAGCTTGGGAGAGGCCCTGACTTGGGGAAGTGAAATTTCTCTTCTCACCCATTTCAGTGCAGCTGTTTTCAGCTTGTACTCCCTGGAGGTACGACAGCTTCTTAACTGGATTCTGGAAACCTCATAAAGGTATTTTGGTCTGTATATCATTGTTAAAGCACTGTTTCTGTGGTAGAAGCAGGACTGGGACTTATGAATCTGCCATCTTGCTGACATCACTCTCCTCTTCCCCGTACATCTTAAGACCGCTGGTTTAGGGGCACCTGGGTGGCTCAGCCGGTTAAGCGTCTGTCAGCCTTTGGCTCAGGCCATGATCCCGGGGTCCTGGGATCAAGTCCCGCATCGGGCTTCCTGCTCCTTGGGGAGCCTGCTTCTCCCTCTGCCGCTGCCCCTGCTTGTGCTCTCTCTCTCTCTGATAAATAAATTAAAAATCTTAAAAAAAAAATTACTGCTGGTTTAGAAGTGAAAGGACTTCAGAAACCCGCCCACATATTTATTTTGATCCTGCCTGTTTGGCACTTTGTAACAAAAGACATTTTGAGGCCAAACCAAGTATAAATACATCTTCCCTTGGTACAGCTACATTCTGTTCCTTGCTAATTTTTCTTTTTCTGTCCTTCAAAGTCTGGATTTCTGGAACGGAGGGAGAGATTCATCTGGTGGTAGAGATATAGGTTGACTTTATATGTAAGTTTCCTATTTCTAGAGTGCATGATGATGTATTTTGAGACTAAAACACAAAAAGAAATGCTTAAACCTTCCACATATGAAGTTCTCCAAGCAAAATATGTTAATAACTATATTATCTATTTTTTTAAAGATTATAATGTCTATTTTTAAAGGCTTTAAATACTTGATAAACAGTAAGCAAACCACTGCATAGACTCTCACGTTGAAGGTTTAGGTGATGGCAGGAACAGTCACATTTCTTATAATGGCAAGTGTGACAAGTTTTTTCCGTGTCTAGAACCAGAACCTAAAATGGGAATGCATTGTCATAGCTGTAAATAGTTCACATAGAGCCTACAGTCCGAATGCCTGAATTCCTATCATGGGTCGAGCACTCAGCCAGGCAATCAGGGTCAGGTTATTTAGCCTCTTTTTAATCTTTTTTTTTCTCATGTATAAAATGGTTACAGTAATCATAGCACCTACCTTATGGGTTGTTAGGTGAATTCAATGAGATGATTGATATAGATAGATATAAAATTTTTAGTTCAGTGCCTGGAATTTAGGAAGTGCGGAATCATTTTTAGCTATTATTAAGAGCAGTTATGATGAGATTGCTCTTTTTAACCTTAGTAACTGTTAGATATCATGTTAAAAAAAAAAAAAGATTAAGGACCTTTCTACATCATTTACAGAGTTGAAACTGTGGGACAGCCAGACAGAAGAGACAGTATAGGAGTGTGTGCAGAAAAACAGAATGGATACGACTCTCTGCAGCGTGATCAAGCAGTGTGCATCAGTACAAATGGTAAGAGATACGTAACTGCTGTTTCTTTGAAATACGTGAATTAGTGTAGTAAGATCCGAATCTGTCCCAACATCACACATTTGTAGCAGGAGATGAGAAAGTTTAAGTCTTTATGACATATCTGTATGGCTACTGTGTACCAGGCATTATTCTATTCCCTTTACAAATAATAAATCATTTAATCCTTTTAGCAGCTTGTTGAGGTGGGAAGTAGTATTAACACCCATTTTATAGATGATGAAAACCGAGCCACAGGGAGGTTGAGTGACCGGCTTAAACTCCCATAGCTTAGAGGTGATTGAGTTGGGATTTGCACCAGGCAGTCTGTCCCTGGTTTCTGTGTGCGTAGGTCATCTAAATTCAACATCGGTTGGTGAACCGAGGAGAGTTTACTTAATTTTTTATACCTCCCTAGCATTCTCTGGCCCCTTACTCTACAGTAATCACACTGTTATATATATTTTTAGATTTTATTTTTTTAAAGATTTTATTTATTTATTTGAGAGAGAGAGAATGAGAAGGGAGGCAGGAGAGGCAGAGGAAGAGGGAGAAGCAGACTGCTTTCTGAGCAAGATCCCAGCATGGGGCTTGATCCCAGGACCCAGAGATCATGACCTGAGCCGAAGGCAGACACTTAATCAACAAAGCCACCCAGGCGCCCCTACAGTAATCACACTTGTAAAATCCCCTCTCAATTGGGCGCCTGGGTGGCTCAGTTGGTTAAGCGACTGCCTTCAGCTCAGGTCATGATCCTGGAGTCCCCCGATTGAGTCCCGCATCGGGCTCCCCTGCTCAGCAGGGAGTCTGCTTCTCCCTCTGACCCTCTTCCCTCTCATGCTCTCTATCTCTCATTCTCTCCCTCTCAAATAAATAAATAAAATCTTTAAAAAAAAAAAAAAAAGATGTGTTAATACGTTGTGGTATGGGTCAAGCAGTAGATAGAACAACATTCTTGTTTATCTCATGTGCAACAATGTTGCTGTTCCACAGGATATAATCTTGTAATGGAGTCAAATTTCTTTTGATGCCATCCCTGTGGGAAACTCAGTCTCCATTCTAAAAGAGTAGAACCCTGGACCAGAACTCTAAAATGTGATTAAAGATTTAACTTTTTCTCCTGCCTTGGGGCTGGGAGTTAATTAGCATATTGGAATGCATTCTCTTTGACTAGTTGGCATAACATAATGTTTTCTTGATCTGAGTTGGGAAATTACCTGTGTTATCAGTAATCTAGAATCCATTTCAGTTCTTCATTGTTGCTCACATGTAAATGACTCTTTACCTTAACGTTTTAGGTGCGGTTTTTGTAAATGGAAAAGAAATGACTAATCAGTTGCCAGCAGTTACTTCTGGGTCCACTGTCACATTTGACATTGAAGCTGTGACTCTAGGATCCACCAATAATAACGAAGGAGGAAACTTCAAGCTTCGAGTAACTATTAGCTCAAATAACAGAGAAGTGGTTTTTGATTGGTTACTTGAGCAATCTTGTGGTTCTCTTTATTTTGGTTGCTCATTTTTCTATCCTGGATGGAAAGTGTTGGTGTTCTAGATTTTTGGATGATTGGCTTTGGTTTTGCGGGGTTTTAAATGTAGCTGTCCTCAGCTCAGTTTAGTTGTAATTGGTTAAAAAAAACTGTTAGATTCATCTCTCAGTTAAGCCATTGGAAATGGAAATTGTTTACTGGATTTTTTGGAATATTTTAGCAATAAGAGATTTGACTGTTGTGGACAAAACTGTAGTGCAGTCAGTCTTGTAGCGTAGTATTAGTTGAAGTATCAGCATCACGATAAAAATGAAATTGGCTTTTAACGTATGAGGAGATACAGAAAGTCCTATACCCTTCCACTGTGTACTTCTTGAAAAGTTGATTATTAGAACAGAAAAACTTAATGTAACATTATCTTATTAAATTTCTATTTTTTAAGGATCCCAGGCCATGTAAAACTTTAGGATCAAACAGTAGGAATAGACCAGCTAGAAGCCGGAGTTCTGTAACATACATTCAGTTGTGTGCTCTCCACATGAGTGGTGAATATACTCTCCATATTCAGGTATTTGTAAACAGTATTGAATTTTATCTCATGTTCAGTAATCTTTAAAGTCCCAAAAACGTGATGATATTTGCATTGTTAAAAATTACTGAGCAAATGTCTACACTAGGCAGAGTATTTTCTTTTTTTTTTCTGTGCAGTTCGATTCATGATAGACTAGAGGATTTTTACAGGGTAAAACTACTCATGAAAGTAGTATGTACAGCAGTAGCTGTTCACATATATGTAATATACACATGTGCATAGCCAGCCTCAGCGATGTGTATGTTACTGCTCATAGGGTATGAGCTACAGTCCAGTTTAATGTCAGTTTTATAAACGGTCTTTTAGTGGACCAAACAAATATAAGGTAAATACTTGACCTATTTTTTGAAAAACTTAAATTTGTTTAAGATATTTATTTGAAGGACTTACTTAGTGTTTAAAAATGATTATCTTAACTTGCTATACCAGCCTACAGATTTTTTTTTAATGTGAATTTTTTTCCTTCATTTTTAACAGTAGAAATGTGGAAAAGCAAGTTTGATATTTTTCTAAGATAATTTATTTGGGGATCAAGTTCCCTGTTAGACAATCATGACCTTTTCCCCTTGCGTTTTTATGTATAAGTAAGCCGTCTTTCATTTGTTTAGTGATTGTTAAGATGTGCTAGAATGTAGATGCCTCGTCCAGCTGTCTGAAACAAAATAAAAAACTAAAAGTTAAATGTGTGTATTTTTTCTTCTGTGAGATTTGATGAATCCAATTTTAATTTTTTTTAAACATTTATTTTTTTATTTTTATTTTTTTTTAAGATCTTATTTATTTATTCATGAGAGACAGAGAGAGTGAGAGAGGCAGAGGGAGAAGCAGGCTCCCAAGGAGCAAGGAGCCCGATGCGGGACTTGATCCCAGGACTCTGGGATCATGACCTGAGCCGAAGGCAGACGCTTAACCATCTGAGCCACCCAGGCGCCCCCAATTTTAATTTTTTAAGTAGAGGGAGGAAAGGATTTTTTGTGTCTTTGGTTTGTTTTTGTTTTTCTTTTTTCTTTAAAGATTTTATTCATTTATTTGAGAGAGAACACAGACTGGGGGAGGGGCAGAGGGAGAGGGAGAGGGAGCAGCAGACTCCCCACTGAGCGCAGAACCTGACATGGGGTTCAATCCCAGAACCCTGAGATCGTGACCTTAAGTCAGATGCTTAACCAACGGAGCCACCCAGGCGCCCCTTTGTCTCCAGTCATTTTAATACAAACATCATTGTAACTTGTGACAAGTTACTTATACTTTCTTATATTCCGTGTATGTGATACTGAGCACAGTGCCTGACACATAACACGTGTACGGTAAATGTTGGGGTGAATGAATGTGGTTGGATTATTTTCTCTAGAACATCTTCATCTTGTTCCCTTCATTTGTCAAATATTTATTGAACATCTTTTTTTCTTATCCTCCATAGGAGAGTCACATCTTAAATTTATACCTATAGAATCTGCCTTTTCACAGAAATGACTAAAGCCTACCCTAATTCTAGATCGGCGTGGATTGTAATATTTTGACCTCTGAAGCTAATTTAAATATTGCTTTCTTTTCTTTTTTCTTCTTTTCTTTTTAAAGATTTTATTTTTAAGCAATCTCTACACCCAACATGGGGCTCAGACCCACAACCCCCGAGATCACGAGTCTCATGCTCCACTGACTGAGCCAGCCAGGCACCCCTGCTTTTATTCCCCTTAAACTGTGAATTTAACATTTTGTTCAAACCCAACTCATTCTGTTTAAACAGATAAAGGAGCCCAGTGGGGCGCCTGGGTGGCTCAGTCGTTAAGCATCTGCCTTCGGCTCAGGTCATGATCCCAGGGTCCTGGGATTGAGCCCCACATCGGGCTCCCCAGTCTGCAGGAAGCCTGCTTCTCCCTCTCCCACTCCCCCTGCTTGTGTTCCCTCTCTCGCTGTGTCTCTCTCTGTCAAATAAATAAATAAAATTTAAAAAAAATAAAAATAAAGGAGCCCAGTATTCCAAACCTGTTTGTGTGCTTGGAGGGACGAGAGAGTTTGGGTGATGATAATTATAACAACTATAAGAATTGATATTTATTGAGCCCCTACTATGTGCTGGGCACCATGCTAAATTTTCAAAATACATTTATTATCTCATTTAATCCACATAATGCTATTTACTATGCTGTTATTACTGTTATTCCACTTTATAGACAATAAAACTTAGGCTCAAGAGATGTGAACTAATTTGTCCAAGGTCAGGACTAGTAACTAGTCTAGTCAGGATCCTAGCTCAGACCTGATCCACTCTGGAGCCCCTGCTCGTAACTGTTGTGCTCTCAGGAAGAGTGGACACTAAGGAGAAAGTCTCGGGTAGGTAAGAACCAAGGGATCAAGTAGCACTGGAGTAGCTGGAGTAGCACTGGAGATCCTGGAGTAGCACTGAGAAAGGAAGGGCTGACCGTCTCTGGCTGAAGATCTCAGGGAGCAAAGTCAGTCTTAAAAGGGTAGTGGAGATTTGTGAAGCCCAGAACTGGCATCTGAAGCAAAAGGGAAAACACTTGTAGTCCTGTTGGAGGTAAGAATAGCATGTGTCACGGCCGTGGGACTGGTATGTGAGGCCGCAGTGAAGGGCTGAGGGGTACAGAGAAGTCGCATGTGGTGTGTTTGTTTTGAAACTAACAAACCCATTTCCAGAGAGACTAGGCCATTTTCACATGCCCACCCACCAGCAACATATTCTCTGAAATCCTCCCAGGATTAGTTGTCACTGCTTTTTATTTTAGCCATTCTGATAAATGGGTGGTGATCTCTCAGTGTTTTCAGTCTGCATTCCCCTGGTGGCTAATGAGGTCGAGCATCTCCTCACGTGCTTATTTGCCATCTTTAAATTCTCTTTGGTAAAATGTCTCTTACCCATTTTTCTATTTGGATTGCTTATTTACTGTTAAGTTTTAAAAGTTCTTTAGACTTTTAGCTGCCGGTGCCTTGTTGGACGTATGGTCTGCAAATGCCTTGTCTCCAGCTTGTCTTCTCATCCTTGGACCAGGGTCTTTTCCAGAGTAAAAGTTTCTAATGTTGATGAAATTGAGTTTATTAATTTTTCCTTTTATGGATTGTGCTTGTGGTGTCAAGTCAGAGGACTCTTTACCTAGCCCTAAATCCCAAAGAGTCTTTCCTGTGTTTTTTCCTACAAGTTTTATAGCTTCACATATTACATTTAAGTCTGTGATCCATTTTGATTTTATTTTCTTATAAGGTTAAGTTTCATTTGGGAATGTATCTGTTCATACAGATGTTAGGTCACTTCAGTGTAGTTTGTAGCAAAGGCTGTCTTTCCTCCATTGAATTGCTGTCAAAATTTGTTGGACATATTTGTGTGAGTCTATTTCTAGGTTCTCTGTTTGTTCCTTTGATCAGTGAGTCTGTCCCTCTGTCGTACCACAGATTACTGTAGCTATATGAGGTTTTAAAATCCAGTAGGCTGATTTCTCTTTTATTCATCCTCTAAGAAATTGTTTTAGTGGGGCGCCTGGCTGACTCAGTTGATAGAGCATCCAACTCTTGATCTTGGGGTTGTGAGTTTGAGTCTCACGATGAGTGTAGAGATTAAAAACTAATACCTACCTACATACATACATAAATGCATAGTAAAAAAAAAAAGGTTGTTTTAGCTATTCCAGTTTCTTCACTTTCTCATGTAGATTTTAGAATAATGTTGTTTTTATCTATAAAAAGTCTTTCTGGGATTTCAATAGGAATTGTGTTAAACCTATCAATTTGGGAAGAGTTAACATCCTTACCATGTTGAGTCTTCCAATCCATGAACATAGTATGTCTCTCCATCTATTTCGGTCTTTGATTTCTTTTATCTGCATTTTTTTTAAAGATTTTTATTTATTTATTTGACAGAGAGAGACACAGTGAAAGAGGGAACACAAGCAGGGCGAGTGGGAGAGGGAGAAGCAGGCTTCCTGCCAAGCAGGGAGCCCGATGCAGGGCTCGATTCCAGGACCCCAGGATCATGACCTGAGCCAAAAGCAAACGCTTAACAACTGAGCCACCCAGGCGCCCCTTTTATCTACATTTTGTAGTCTCCAGCATACAAGTTCTACAAGTTTTGTTACATTAACACCTAAGTGTTTTGTCTTAGTGATTGTAAATGGTCTTGTATTTTTAATTTTGGTTTCCACATGCTCATTCCTAATCTATAGAATGTCTTTGTATGTTTGTCTTGTATCCTGCTGAATTGATGAACTCTTTTTCCCCCTCAAGATTTCCCATTCAACTCATGGATTTCCTAGAAATGTGTTATTTAGTTTCTGAGTGTTGGGAGATTTTCCTGTTATCTTTCTGTTATTGACTTCTGGTTTGATTATATTGTGTTTGGAGAACAGTCTGTATGATTTCTGTTCTTTTACATTTGTTGATTTATATCCCAGGATATGGTCAGTTTTGGTATATGTTCTATGGACACTTAAAAAGACTTGCATTTTCTACTATTAATAGGTAGATTGTTTTGATCTTGTAGAGTTCTGTATCTTTGCTGATTTTCTGTCTAGTTGCTCTATCAGTTCTTGATAGGGGAGTGTCAAAGTCACCAATTGTAATTGTGGATTTGTCTGTTTCTCCTTTTCTATCATTTTTTGACTTACATCCTTTGTAGCTCTTTTGTCTTCTGAATACACACTTAGGATTGCTGTATCTTTTTGGTGGATTGACCATTTTATCATAATGTCCCTCTCTGCCTCTGGTAATTTTCTTTCCTCCAAAGTCCACTTCATCTGATATAAATCTAGTCTCTCCTTTCCTCTGATTAATGTTTGCATGATATGTATTTTCCATCCTGTGCTTTCAACTTTTCTATATTAATATATTTGGAGTTAGTTACTTGTAGATAACATATAGCTGAATCATGTTTTTTTTGTTTTTAATCTACTCTGTCAGTCTCTGAGTTTTGTGTGGTCTATTTAGACCATTTACATTTACTTTTACCATTGATATGTTAAGGCTTAAGGTTGCCATTTTTCTTTTTTGTTTTCTGTTTTCTCTGGTTTTCTTTTTTCTGCATTCTTGTGGGTTGCTTCAACATATTTTAGAATTCCATTTTGATTTATTTATAGTGTTTTTGAGTGTCTCTTTGTGTAGCTTCTTTAGTAATTATTCTAGGTATTAAAAATATACATATAGGACTTCCACTTGTGCGTGAGGCGAGCAGAACCAGAGTTGAGACCAGAGGCCGAACTCGGGATCTGACAAGATGGCCGGGCTGCCCCGCAGGATTATCAAGGAAATCCAGCGTTTGCTGGCAGAACCAGTTCCTGGCATTAAGGCAGAACCAGATAAGAGCAACGCCTGTTATTTTCATGTGGTCAGTGCTGGCCCCCAGAATTCCCCCTTTGAGGGAAGGACTTTTAAGCTTGAACTATTCCTACCAGAAGAATACCCGATGGCAGCCCCTAAAGTACGCTTCATGACCAAAATTTATCATCCTAATGTAGACAAGTTGGGAAGAATATGTTTAGATATTTTGAAAGATAAGTGGTCCCCAGCACTGCAGATCCGCACAGTTCTGCTATCGATCCAGGCTTTGTTAAGTGCTCCCAATCCAGATGATCCATTAGCAAATGATGTAGCAGAGCAGTGGAAGACCAACGAAGCCCAAGCCATAGAAACAGCTAGAACATATGCCATGAATAATATTTAAAATCGATCTGATCATCAAGTGTGCATCACTTCTCCTGTTCTGCCAAGACTTCTTGCTTTTTTGTTTGCATTTAATGGACACAGTCTTAGAAACATTACAGAATAAAAGCCCAGACATCTTCAGTCCTTTGGTGATTAAAAGCACATTAGCAAATCTATGTCTTGTCCTGATTCACTGTTGTAAAGCATGAGCAGAGGCTAGAAGTACCATCTGGATTGTTGTGAAACATTTAAAAGCAGTGGCCCTTCTCTGCTTTTGTTCATTTCCCCCATCATGGTTTGAGTATAAAGCACTGTGAATGAAGGTAGTTGTCAGGGTTAGCTGCAGGGGTGTGAGTGTTTTTCTTTATTACTTTTTTTGAGGGGGAGAGGTAGTTTTATTTTAATTTTATGGGCTCCTTTCCCCCTTTTTATGGTGATCTAATTGCATTAAAAGGAGCTAACCAGTTCTTTAGAATATGCTCTCTAGCCAAGTCTAACTTTATTGAGACGCTGTAGATGGACAAGCTTGATTGTTTGAACCAAAATGGGAACATTAAACAAACATCACAGCCCTCACTAATAACATTGTGACTTTGCTGTCAAGTGTAGAATCCTTCCTTCAAGAAAAAGCTTGTGACCATTTTGTATGGCTTGTCTGGAAACTTCTGTAAATCTTATGTTTTAGTAAAATATTTTTTGTTATTCTAAAAAATATATATATACATATGTATATAACCCACTTATATACATAGAATACACATATATACATTAACGTATATACACACATTTAAGTGTATTATACATATTACATATATATGTTGTGTATGTTTGTACAGATATATATGTGTGTATACCTACATCCACATTAGTATGGTAATGGCTTTTTTAATAATTGCAGAAGTCCTCTGGATTTCTTTGCATTAGCGAAAACAGGTACTAATGTAGGTCTTTCGTAAAGTGAAGTGGTGTAATGTGAACTTTCGGAAAGCAGGGGATATTGTTCACTTTATGCCATTTCAGCTTATGAAAAGTTTCATAGGAACATTCCACTTTCGGATAGCAGAGGATATAATAAATTTATCAGTTAATTGGTGTCATCATTTTATCAGTTCAAGTGAAATAATCCTTATGTCTCTTTATCCTTCCCCATTTACAGCATAATTTTGTTTCTTAAATATTTTCTCTATATACATTTAGAACTATCAGTGTTGCCTTAACCATAAAAAAAATTTCAGAAAACTCAAGAGAAGAAATGCCTACTGTATTTATATTTCTGTATTATGTTCCCTGTATATTTGTATTCTTTTTTCCTTCATGATGTTCCAAGTTTCCTTCTGTTACCATTTCCTTTCGGTTTCAAGAACTTCCTTTAGCCATTCTTTTATAATAAGTCTGCTGGTGAAAAATTCTCTTTGATTTCTTCTGTATAAGAATGTTTTGATTTTCCCTTTATTCCTGGAGGATATTTCACTGAGTATAGGATTCAAAATTCTTTGGCGGGGGGGGGCTTGAACTCATGACCCTGAGATCCAGACCTGAGCTGATAGCAAGAGTCAGATGCTTAACTGATGGAGCGACCCAGCTGCCCCAACAATTCTTTTCTTTCAATACTTGAAAAATATTATGCCACCCCCCCCATGGCCTCTGATGAAAAATCTGCTGTCATTTCATTGTTTTTCCTTGTAAAGTGTCATTTCTCTGTAGTTGCTTTGAATATATATTTTTTGTTTTGTTTTTTAAAGATTTTATGTATTTATTTGAGAGAGAGAGAATGAGAGAGAGAAAGCACATGAGATGGGGGGAGGGTCTGAGGGAGAAGCAGACTCCCCGCCGAGCAGGGAGCCTGACGCGGGACTCGATCCCGGGACCCTGAGATCATGACCTGAGCCGAAGGCAGACGCTTAACCAACTGAGCCACTCAGGAGCCCTCAATATATATGTTTTTGTCTTTAGTGTTTAGAAGTTTAATTATGATGTGTCCTTGCATGGGTTTCTTTGGGGTTATCCTGTTTGGGTCCCTCAGCTTCCTTAATTGTTAGGTTTATGTAACATGCCACCTTTGGAAAGTTTGCAGCCATTATTTGAAGTACTTTTTTCAGCCTTGCCCTCTTTCTCCTTTCCTTCTAGGACTCCGGGGACACAAATTTACATCTTTTGTGTATTCCCACTGCTTCCTGAGGTTTTGTTTGTTTGAAGTTGGTTTTCTGTCTGTCGTTCAGATTAGCTAATTCCTGTCATTTTGCTTCCAGTCTGCCAAGTCTGGCCTCTGTCACGTCCCTTCTGCTGTTGGGCCCATCCACTGAGCTTTTCATTATTTATCTTGGTTATTGTATTTTTCAGTTCTAAAACGTCCATTTGGATGATCTTCATACCTTCTATTTCTGGGCCAGGCTCTTTATATTCTTTGCTGAGGCCATTCATTTTTCATCTGTTTCAAGTGTGTTTGTAAGTGCCTGTTGAAACATTTTATTTATTTATCCATTCATTCATTCGTTCGTTCATTTATTTTTAAGATTTTATTTATTTATTTGATAGAGACATAATGAGAGCAGGAACACAAGCATGGGGAGTCGGGGAAGGAGAAGCAGGCTTGCCGCTGAGCAGGGAGCCTGAGGCGGGGCTCGATCCCAGGACCCTGGGATCATGACCTGAGCTGAAGGCAGATGCCTAATGACTGAGCCACCCAGGAGCCCTTTGTTGAAACATTTTAATCATGGCTTTGGTGATGGGGGGTCTTTTGTGTCCATTCCACTGGGCCAAGGGATGTTCAGATAGCTCATTAAAACATTATTCTGGTTGTTTGGTGAGGGTGTTTCTGGAAAAGATTAGCATCTGAATTGATGGACTGAGGAGAGCAGGTAAGACTCTTCCCAATGTGTTGGGCCTCATCCAATCTGTTGATGGCTTAAATAGAACAAAAAGGCAGAAGAAGGTTGAATTTGCTCTCTATTGAGCAAACATGGATCTCCTGCCCTCAGTGCTCCTGGTTCTGGGGCCTTCATATCTGGACTGGAATCTACACCTTTGGCTCTCAGACCTTTGAACTATATCACCTGCTCTCCTGGGTCCCCAGTGTGCAGACAGCAGATCTTGGGACTTCTCGGCTTCTATAATCATCTATTGGTTCTGCTTTTCTGGAGCATTCTAATACAGTGCTTTTAAATCTTTGTCAGATAATTCAGATATCTTGGTCAGCCTAGTGTCGGCATCTGTTGTCTTTCTTTATTCAGTTTGAGATCTTTCTGGTTCTTGGGATGACAAGTGATTTTCTACTGAAACGTGGGCATTTTGTGTTATGTTCTGAGACTTGGGATCTTATTTAAACCTTCTCTTTCAGCTGGCTTTTTGACGCCGGTCCAACAGGAAAAGATTGAGGGGCACTGCCTCATTACCGCCACATGGAGATGGAAGGATGGCTTCCCCTTGACCTGCATTGACAGCCAAGAGGGGAGCCCTTGTTATTGGTTGCGTGGGCAGGGGAGTTCCAGTTCCTTGTGTAGTCTCCACGGACGCTGCGATGGGGGTGGCCTCGTTGCTCTAGGCAGTGGCAAAAGTCTGGAGTCTCCACTGTTTTTTTCTGAGGCTCCATATCAGAGAGAGGGAGAGCGATCCTGTGACTGCTGGTGGGGGCGGAGGTCCAGGCTCTTCTCTCACCACGGAGGTGGGTGGCTTCATCGCTGCCCAGTGGGTGACACCATTTCTCAGTGCTGTTGGGGTATCTTGTTATAGCCTCATGAGTGTGGAAATCTGGGCTCCCCACTTGGCCTTTGCTGGCCTGGACCAGGGGCAGGACACAGTCTTTTCTGTAGTTGTAGTTCCCTAGGGCTTCCATCACAAATTTCCACAGTCTGGGTGGCTTAAACAGACAAATTGATTCTCACAGTTCCGGAGGCCAGAAGTCTGAAATCCCGATGTTGGCAAGACCGGGCTCCCTCCCAGGGGTCTAGGGAGAAGACTTCCCTGCCTCTGCTGGCTTCTGGAGGCTTCAGGGCCTCCTTCGCTAGCCACCGCCTAACTGCAGTCTCTGCCTCTGGCTTCTCATGGCCCCTCTGCTTCTTACAAGGACACCTGTCCAGATTTAGGACCCGCCCAGGTAATCTGCAACGATCTTATGTCAAGATCTTTAGCTTATTTATATCTGCAAAGATTCTTTTTCCAAATGAGGCCACATCACATGTTCCAAGATGTGGACATGTCTTTTTGTGGGCTACCATTCAACCCTGTACAGTGGTGTTTGGTTTGAAGAGAGCCATGGTGGGCGACAAGTTTTCTGTCTTACGAGGCTGCCCCTTTTGTGGTCCTTTGGCAAGAGGGACCAGGCGTGGAGCCCAATGCGGGGCTCGAACCCAGGACCCTGAGATCACGACCTGAGCTGAAACCAAGAGTCAGATGCTCAACCGACTGAGCCACCCAGGCTCTCCCTTTTCTCAGAGAAGCTATATATTTTAATATCAAAACATAAAAATGGAATAGTAAGTAGAGACAAACAGTAAAGAGAGCCTTTATGAGGGATTTGCCTGTCGAAAGGTAAAAAGTAAGCATCTGAGGGCCTCTGTTATATATGAAGGATTAGGGCAAGAACAAGAAGTGAAACATAGGGGCGCCTGGGTGGCTCAGTCATTCAGCGTCTGCCTTCGGCTCAGGTCCTGGTCCCAGGGTCCTGGGATCGAGCCCCGCATCGGGCTCCCTGCTCGGCGGGGAGTCTGCGTCTCCCTCTGCCTCTGCCTATCTGCCCTGCTCGTGCTCTCTCCATTTCCTGGAGAGCTTTTAAAAACAGCAAAAATTCTGATGTAATTGGTGTCAGCGGAGCTCAGGCTTTTTTTGGTGTGTGTGAGTGTTTTAAAAAACAAAATGGTTTTATTATGAAGGCAGTAACTTGGGAGTTAACTGCTCCAAAGTAACTAACTGTCAGTCCCCACCATGATTGTTTTGCAGATCTAAATGTGTTCTACTGAAGACTATCCTTTATTCTGAAATAATCTTCCTTGCTCTTTTTGTACTTTTATAAAATGAAAGTGCCAATAGGTGTCAGGTTTGATTATTTTGTTTTGCAGACAAAACAAAAAGAAATGTGAAAAATGTGTATTACTGCCCAATGGGTGACACCATTTCGCAGTGCTGTTGGGGTATCTCGTTACAGATGTGTGTACTGTGAAGTACACAACTCGGGGATCTACTCAACACCCCGCATCGCCTGACATATGGCCATCTGAAAAATTCTTTTTTAAAAATGAAAAAAAAATTTTTTTTAGATTTTTATTTATTTGAGAGAGCACAGGTGTGTGCGAGCTGTGTGTGTGTGTGAGGGGGTGTAGCAGAGGGAGAGGGACAAGCGGACTCAGCACGGAGCCCAGCGTGGGGCTAGATCTCTGATGATCATGCCCTGAGCGAGTTGGATGCTCGACCAGTGGAGCCACCCAGGCGCCCTTGACACATACTTTTAAACAAAGACTAGTCCTTTTCTTTTTAAAAGACAAAAACTGAATTCAGTAAAATAAGACTAATCTCTCATAAAAGCTTTTAATCTCATGAAATTTAATATTGATTTAAACAAAGTCGACCTTTCTATTTTGCTTCTACTTACTAATTTTTTTTAGAGATTTTATTTATTTATTTGACAGAGAGAGACAAAGCGAGAGAGGGAACACAGGCAGGGGGAGTGGGAGAGGGAGAAGCAGACTCCCCGCGGAGCAGGGAGCCCTATGTGGGACTCGATCCCGGGACTCCAGGATCATGACCTGAGCCGAAGGCAGTCGCTTAACCAGCTGAGCCACCCAGGCGCCCCTCTTCTTACTAATCTTACGTAAGGCAATGTTAGAAAGCGTGTAGTTTTGTAGGAGAATTAGACTATGTCAATACAATCTCGGGAGACTTTTCCATGTTCTGAAAATAGCTGTGGAAGAAGAAGTTTATACAATGGAGCGTGTGATTCTCTTTGGAGGTGAGCACGGAGATTGAAGTTGGTTGTAGGAAAGGAAATGGTGATGTAAACCAAGAGCAGGTTACTGTGCTAGGTATCTTTTGGAAGGAGGCATTTTAATCTCATTTTATGGTTGAGGAAACCCACTCAGTGTGTTTAAGTAACTTTTTGCATTTTGAAGCTGCAAAAGCACCAAAGTTGGCATTCAGATCCAAGCCTATCAGCTCTCAGTTCTCCCACCACTCTAAGGGTAGTGTCCACACTAGCCTCTGTCCCCCAGGACACTACTTTGATATTAGATACCTTGGAATGTGGTTTATTAAAAGATAGTTGAATGTTTCCCTCTCTGGAATTTAAGATTCATGAGGACAGGAACAATGTCTGGCTTATACATCTTTGTATAAACATGCCTAGCTAAGGCAAAGGCCATAGTAAGTGCTCAGTAAGTATTTTTTTTTTATTTTTTTATTGTTATGTTAATCACCATATATTACATCATTAGTTTTTGATGCAGTGTTCCATGATTCATTGTTTGTTCATAACACCCAGTGCACCATGCAAAACGTGCCCTCCTCAATACCCATCACCAGGCTAACCCATCCCCCCCCCCCCTACCCTCTAGAACCCTCAGTTTTTCAGAGTCCATCATCTCTCATGGTTCGTCTCCCCCTCTGACATACTCCCCTTTTCTTCCTCTCCTGTTATCTTCTTCTTTTCCTTTTTTCTTAAAATATGTTGCGTTATTTGTTTCAGAAGTACAGATCTGTGATTCAACAGTCTTGCACAATTCACAGCGCTCACCGTAAGTGCTCAGTAAGTATTTAATGAGTGAGTAAGTCTCCGTAAGCCTAATGACTCACATGGTAACCCTGGTCTGACTACAAAGCCTCACAGAAGAACTAACCCCCCAAATAAAAGAAATAGGGACACTATAGACAGAATCCACTCAAAAGAAAATCTCAGTTGGATCCCTGCTATAGTTTGGTAGTGCACTAGGTGACTCATAAATTTAAGTGTCAAAATATAAAAAGCTTTTCTCCTGATACCTTTATAACTTCACCCTTTCTCTGCAGTTACAAGCAATGAATCTACTAAAGAAATAGATGCTTATTCAGGGACAGAAGGAAAAAGAAAAGTGACTCTGGTTTTGACCCATGAGGCCCCGGGAGAATCCTTGAAACAGGTTCTGAGTCTTATTCAACATCTCATTCCCTGCTTGGGACAAGCGTTGGCATATTTAATAGATGAATGAAAAAATGGCTGCTAGTGGCCGCATGCTAGAAAGGCAGGTAGAAGCTCTTTGGGTTCTGAAAAAGGATGGAGTAGCTTGGACACAATATGATGGTGCACCTGCACATGGCCCCTGGTTGAAGCTTTGCCACGTGGGTAGGATGGTAGTCAAAAACGGGAAAATAGATAAAATACAGTAGTCCAGGAGGTATCAACCCTGCTGTCTAGAACCAGCTTTATAGAATGATCCCATGTGACGTTAAAGTAACGATCTTACATTTGTCTCAGAATGTACTTGAGTAAATTTTTATTCCTATATAAAAATGGACCATACCCTCATAGGAACTAGTACATAGGAACAGAAGATGGTCCAGGAATTGGATCATAGACTACATACTGAGAACACCAGAGTGCATGTATGTACTTAGATTCTGCTGTGCCCTGGGACTCCACTTGTTTGGAGGGGGGACTGCATACTGAGATAAGACTGGGGAGATAAATGAAGTCAGGTCAGAAAGAGTATGATTTTTATTGACAACAACCCAGGAACCATTAATGGTAAGATCTCTGCTTTAATATGGTACTTGACATAATTAACAGAACCTCACATATTTCCACTTTTCTAGGAGGGGCATACTATTTGTTACTTTAACAAAATATAAATTGAATTTTTAGAAACTATTTTTGACAATGAACTTCCTGTTTCACTTACTAGAAATTTACTGTGTTCTAAGCTGTGTACTAGACACTCATCCCTTCTGCCTTTTTCCCAATGAGAACATCATCCTTCTTGAACTCCCTTTTCTATTTTCTGTACTAAAAATTGTTTAGAGGGGCGCCTGGGTGGCTGTTGGTTAAGCGGCTGCCTTCGGCTCAGGTCATGATCCCAGGGTCCTGGGATTGAGCCCCACATCGGGCTCCCTGCTCAGCAGGGAGTCTGCTTCTCCCTCTGCCTCTGCCTCTGCTTGTATGCTCACTCACTCTCTCTCTCAAATCAATAAAATCTTTAAAAAAATTTTTAAAAAGATTTAAATATAAGAACTATAAAATTTTTTTAAAATGGGTAAATTGAGATGTCTCAAAAATGGCAGTGAAAAGCCTGCCTCTCATCTGTTTTCTCCAGATTACCTTCCCTAAAAGCAGCTGTCTCTATGTATCCTTTAGACATGCTATAACCCAAACAAAATGGGCACATTATTAACTTTTCAATTAAAAAATTTGGAGCACACCAGAAACTGTTCTGTACCTTTTATCTTGGCAGTTGTTTCACATTGGTTCACACACAAAAAACCCAAACCCTTCTTGACCCTTTTTTTTTTATTACTGTATAGTATTCCACTTACACGGCTTGTATAATGTAGCCAGTTCCCTACTGATGACTTGTGTCTAATCCGTTTTCAACAGTGGTAACAATTTGTAATTTTACATGTGTTTACCTGTAGGGTAACTACCTAAAGATGGAATTGTTAGAGCAAAGGCTGAATGCATTGTTATTTTTTAAAAGATTTTTGAGAGTGAGAGAGATCACAGAGGGAGTGGGAGAAGCAAACTCCCCAAATGAGCAGGGAGCCTGATGTGGGGCTCGATCCCAGGACCCTGAGATCATGACCTGAGCCGAAGGCAGACGCTTAACCCTGAGCCATCCAGGCGCCCCGCATTGTGATTTTATTAAAGTACCAGATTGCTCGCTCTCTCTTGACATTGTACCCATTTTGCCACCAGAAGGGTCTTGAGTGCTTGTTAATATGCCAGTAGTGAAACCACTTTCTAATGACAGCAAGCTGAATCCATCTGTGTTCTTGCTCTCATTCCTTCCTTTTTCTGGTAACTTGTCTTTGGCTTCTGTATGTCTGCAATCCTGCTCAACCCTCCCATCCACTCTCCCCAGAATTCTTAACTTTGCCTGTCTCTGTATGGTATGGCCCCATTTTCACATACTCTTCATGTGTGAAGCCTCTCCATCTCATTTCCCATGTACTAGACACTTTAAACCTGTTTCCTATCATGTCACTACCCTGAAGTTGCCATCTGACTCATTTTCTGTGCTGCAGGACTACTGCTTCCTCTCTGAAACCTTCTCCTTGGCTTCATCGCCCCTCTGCCCTGCAACAGCACTGACCGAGGACTTCTCAGGCATGTACTTCAGGACAGGTAGTGTTCTAGTAGTTGAGTATTTCACCTGGGCTACTACTCAATAGCATCCTAGTGGTGGATTCTTCCTGTGCAGAGCTTCTCCATTCTCCAATTCTTAGAGCCATGGCTCGCCAAAAACACAGGTTGATTTGTGTCCTGTCAATCTCCAAGTACTTCCTTACTGCCCGAAATCCAAACTCAGCACAGCTTGTAAAACCCTCAGTTCAGGTCACCAAATACGTATCTGAGCACCAACTAAAACCATTAGGCAGTACTAAGGTAAGTGAGGTGGACCTTGCAATGTAAGGAGAAAGCAAGTGTTTAGAATAAACACCTAGAGCGAGCGTTGGAAGCACAGAGGGGCACTCAGCTCAAAAAACACACAGCAGGTGTATAGGAGACACGCTATTACCAGTAAATAAAGAAGAGCTCAACTGTCAGCTCCTCTGTAAAGTTTCTCCTAACTCTTCCAGAGTTAGCTTCAACAACCAACCTCACAGAATGTTGTATGATTTTATTATACACTATATCATTTTACTTTAAAATTCTCATTTGTATCCCACTCTATAAACTTTCTGAAGGCCAAGATAAATTTTTTCATTAAAAAGAAAAAATCTACAACCAAAGATGGATAGCTGTTAGGCTGACAGCTACACTGACATTACTCTGAACTTATTATAAAAAAAATTTTAAGTATTACCATAAATAACATGCCAGTTGCAACTGATGTTACTAGAACTGAATGTAGGATTTTGTACTTTTTTTTTTCTTAATTTCTTATTAACTGACCGATGGGTGTTACTTTTTCTGGACCCTTACTATCCTAAGCCAAACGAAAATCTTAGTACACACATTAACAATGCATAATAATAAAAACCAAAACCAAAACAGAATACAGCTTTTATATTATTGAACTTTATGTACAAAATCATTTGATTTCAAATAAACATTTAATGTAAAAACAAACGTTCTTTTAAACTGAATTTTTTTTTTTTTTACATCTACTGTACCATTCAAATGCTTTATCATCTTACATGATTTCTTCAAAATCTCTTATCAAGGGTACATATAGAAAAGCATTTTTTTTATAAATAGAAACAAAGGGATTTTTCAGCTTTTATTATAAGATGACATAAAAAGTTTACTCAACAGAAGTAATTTCATTACTATTTGGGGGAGGGAATCACCAACTTTTTGTGCAAACAATGCTAGCCTTCTTTTAAGCATTAAGAGCATAACTGCTTAAGAAATGACGTAAGCAATAATTCTACACCTACATCTCCCCTAAAATAATCTATTTTTTTTTTTTTACATATGTGCACAGCTTTAGCAAATTAAAGCCCGAGAGAAATGCTCGAGATTCACTATCCAGAGGCATGATGAGAGTTTACTGTAACTCATTTAGAGAGCTTACCAATCAAGGAGTCTGTAATGAAAGCTGCAGTTTCCCTCTTTCCTATTTTTCTTAACACAAAAATCAATGACTAAGAACTTAATACTGGATGACAAATCACATCCACACTATTAGTTAAATAGCCTCACAGTTAAACACATCTTAAAAGACCAATCAAATCAGTATTTACATTTTATAAATTTCTGAAGACACCATTAGAAAGCTTATATATCCCTTCATTAAACAAAATAGGGAACTGCATCTGATGGTGGTGGAATGAAATTAAAAAATTAAAAATACCTGTATTTACAGCAGCATTGATCCTTTATAAATAAAGAATATGAAAATGCAATTATCTTTAAGGATAATAAAAAATTGAGGTGATGTTACTCAACCACAGTGCTTGGAGTTGGAATAAAAATCTATTGGTGCTTGTTAATGTGCCAGTAGTGAAACCACTTTCTGTTGGAGAAAATCCAACTGCAAATATGTGCATAAAAACACATATATCACAGGGCAAAATTGCTCACAACAATTCAAGTCAGCTTATCTGTATTGGATATTCTAATCATGAAATACATTACAAAGACATCCTTGCAAAGAAAAAAACAAGTTATAACATTTTCTGGTTCATTTTTATAGAACATTTCCTTCCTCGAAAGTGGCATCTTAAAAATCCCAAACTCGTTCTTCCCTTGGTTTATAATGAAAAGATGTGGACAGCTGAATTTTCAATGTGATTACCATACTGAAAAAAAAAAAAAAAACCCCACAAATCCAAAACAGCAAATGTTCAAGTTTAAAAGAATATACTGGGTGAGCAAGGCAGTAAAAGTATCCACATGAAAACAAAATGGTCAGTAACCTTGTAAGCCAACACGACATTTCACGGTCAACAATGTGAAAAACTGACATTTTCTCAAACAGGCATAAGATGAAGAAGTGCTATTTTAAAATTGTAAAATGAACTTCTGTAAAGAATCTTACGTTGTAATTTCTCATTCCAAATTGATAAATGATTTCAAAATCAAGGATCAAGGTTTGATTGCAAATAATAATGCAACATAATTTCCAAAAATCTTCAATTTCTAAAAAGGAATCACCCTCCAATTTTCCCTCCCCAAAAAAGGTTTCACAATTACAAAGTAGAAAAATGGCCAGTCACAAATGCAAAAAACATTGTAATTTAAATATATGAAATAATTTCTAGATTATCAATTCAATATATTTCATAAGACAATTGCTGAAGTTAAAAATACTTTCTTTGAACTATTGCTTTTCATGCTCAAACCAGAGTGTTGTAATGACATCAATGAAAGGGACATACATGTAATGCTACATGACGAAGTGAAGTTGAGCCCTGACACAAATACCCTTGTTGAAATCATTTACTTCATCTAACAGTGCCTGTTTGAAACCTATGATTACAAACGAAAACAAAACTCTTCCTAGAGGCTGAATTCCCTAGAATGCAATTTCAGTGTTTGTCCATAACATGGGGTTAGGTTTCTTCTTTTCAGAGTTTTTGTTTTTTGCTCTGTTTTGAAACCCCTGAGACACCATCTGCTTCCAAAGCTTTCTCTTTTGAGTTAATTTCACTAAAACCATTTGCTGTCCCATTTTGTTCTTCAGTGATTTCTTCATTTGCAGGGGAAGCAGATTCTCCTTTTTCTAATTTTTGCTGCATTTCACGGAGCTTGGTAACAGCTTTATCTATTGACATTATGCTAATAAGATTAAAGTCATGCATGCTGACTAGATGAAGCATGAAGTTTCGACATAAATTCTTCTTAATTATTTTCTGTCCATAGTTTTCTACAAACAGCATACAGGCATGATTCATTTGATTGTCAGCAATAAACCTATTTAATAAAAATAACACAAATATCAATAGTGATATAAAGCATTTTTGTCAAATGCAACATGGTAACTATGATAGACCAATAAGTGATTTAACAATCAGTAAAACTACAGTGAATCTGAGATTCAATGACCTGAATGGACTTACCATTTTAGAAATTTAAAGAGATTTAATTTAATCAGAACTTCAACAGATGTCATTTCTGTTTGCCCTAATGAAATGGCATACAGCAGTATTAAAAGTAGAGAGCATTTTCTCTTGCCAACACCACTTTCATTAACTCTCTACATACACACTATCCCCCTTTAGTCTCTTTCTTGACTTTGACATACTTTCCTAGTTCAGAAGCAGTGTTTCTCTGCATTTTCACTTCATGGAAAACCTTTAAAGAAACGAAGATGCCACATTTGTGACAATATGGATGGACCTTGAAAGCATTACGCTAAGCCAGCCAGAAAGACAAACACCGTATGCTCTCACTTATATGTGGAATCTGGAAAAACAGAGGTGCCTGGTTGGCTCAGTTGGTGGAGCACAAGACTCTTGATCTCTGGGTCGTGAGTCTGAGCCCCATGATGGATGTAGATTACTTAAAAAAATAAATAAATTTGAAAACAATAACAAAACTCATAGAAAAGGACATCAAACTTGTGGGTACCAGAGGCAGAAAGTGGGAGGAGGGAAGATTGGAGGAAGGTGTTCAAAAGGTACAAACTTCCAGTTACCAAATAAAGTACTAGGGATATAACGTACAACGTGAGGACAACGGCTAACACTGTTATATGATATACAGGAAAGTTGTTCAAAGAGTAAATACTAAGAGTTCTCAACACAAGGAGAAAAGAATTTTTTCCTTTATTCTTCTTTCTTTTTAAATTGTACCTATATGAGAAGAGGGATGTTAGCTGAATCTATTGTTACCATTTCACAATAAATGTAAATCAAACCATCATATGGTATGTCTTCAACTTACAGTGATGTATGCCAATTATTTTTCGATGTAACAGGGGAAAAAAGCCATGTTAAAAAAAAATTTGAAGGTGTCACAACAAATGTGGTTACAGTGTGGCTGTGTTGATAGTAAGCAAGTAGGGTGCTCCCACAATGAATAAAATTTGAAAAAATCAAATTAAACCAAACAGGAGAATGGCTGCTCAGTTACCCACTGAAACTGAGTGTCCAACAAAGTCTGTAAGGCCTGCCTGCAGAGGCGCCTGGGTGGCTCAGTTGGTTAAGCGGCTGCCTTCAAATCAGGTCATGTTCCCAGGGGTCCTGAGATCAAGCCCCACATCGGACTCCCTGCTCAGTGGGGAGGCTGCTTCTCCCTCTCTCCTCCCCCTCCCTCTGCTACTCCCCTGCTTGTGCTCTCTCAAATAAATAAAATCTTTCTTAAAAAAAAAAAAAAAAGCGCCTGCCTGCAGAGATTTTTTTTTATTTTTTTTATTGTTATGTTAATCACCATATATTACATCATTAGTTTTTGATGCAGTGTTCCATGATTCATTGTTTGTTCATAACACCCAGTGCACCATGCAAAACGTGCCCTCCTCAATACCCATCACCAGGCTAACCCATCCCCCCACCCCCTACCCTCTAGAACCCTCAGTTTTTCAGAGTCCATCATCTCTCATGGTTCGTCTCCCCCTCTGACATACTCCCCTTTTCTTCCTCTCCTGTTATCTTCTTCTTTTCCTTTTTTCTTAAAATATGTTGCGTTATTTGTTTCAGAAGTACAGATCTGTGATTCAACAGTCTCTGCCTGCAGAGATTTTAAAATCTAAAGTTTACCCAACTACCTGCCACTTTATTTATTTATTTATTTAAAGATTTTATTTATTCATGAGAGACAGAGAGAGAAAGAGAGGCAGAGGGAGAAGCAGGCTCCCAAGGAGCAGGGAGCCCAATGTGGGACTCGATCCCAGGACCCCGGGATCATGACCTGAGCCGAAGGCAGACACTTAACCACCTGAGCCACCCAGGCGCCCTACCTGCCACTTTATAATGCTAGTATAGCATGAACTCCAATAGCTGTTATGCTAACAGAGTTAGATCAAGGAATGAAAATGGAACCCTATAAAGTAACAGTAGGACTAAAATTCCATCTTGAAACTGACATATCAGGACAAAAGAAAAAAGAGACTTAACCTAAGTTTCGAAATACAGAAATTATTCATAGCTGAGTTTTAATCACTACACCAAGAACCAGACAAATATTTTCTGTAAAAGGCTAGATGAGTAAACATTTTAAGCTTTGTAAGCCATGTGCGATCTGTTGTCTTTTTTTTTTTTTTTTTTCAACCCACTAAAAATGTGAAGACTATTCTTAGCTTAAGGCAGTGTACAAAAAAAGGCTATGGCCCATGCACCCCAGACATCTGGGCTGGAACTATGTACCAATTCCTTTTTACTCCCAAAGAGTAAAGAAACAAAAGTGCCCCTTACCATTTATTTCATTATAATTGAAAAAAATCTGGTTGCTTATGTTATAGAAGAAAGCCTTAAATGAGGATCTAATAATAATAAAGGTACAGAAGAAAAATATGTGCATTGACAGGCAAATAGTTCACATACAGGGAAGGAGGGAGATCTGCAGGAAAAGCAACGCTCTGGAAGATAACTTTTAGCCATAATGGCACAAGAAATAAGTACTGTTCTACCCTGACCATTATACAATGGTAGTAAGAAATCAGAAAAGCTACTTATATTTTATTCTCCAGAATTAAGCAATTTTAAAAAACTGTAGTAATAATATGATAAGCAATTTTCAGATTTCCAGGTATGTAGCAAGGGACATACTATTTTTTTAAATCCTTGGCAATAAAATAAAATTGGGTCATTTAAAAAAAGGGACATAATAAAAATGAAAACTGCTGTTAGATGGAACTAACACCTTTCTTACATAAAACCATTTTTCTTTCTGCAGTTATAATACTTTGGATTAGGGTAAGATTTAGGGCACACTGTATCTAATTTTATTAATATTTTTTAGAGGAGGAGAGGGGAAATGGAGAATCTTAAGCAGGCTTCACACTGAGTGCAGAGCCCAGTACAGGGCTTGATCACACGATCCTGAGATCATGACCTGAACCAAAATCAAGAGTTGGACGCTTAACCAACTAAGCCAGCCACCCAGGCATCCCTAAGCCAATGGAATTTTAAATAAGATTCAAACATAAGATTTACAGAATGTGAAGCAGCAAGAAGAGCATAAAGGAAATAGAATATTTAAATTTAGAAATACCCTACCCATGTTTCATGACATGGAGATTCCACAGTTTCATCACTTCTTTCTCTCCTTCATTAACATCAGAAAATTCCTCAATTTGCTAAAAAAAAAAAAAAAAAAGAAAGAATACCTATTAAATACAGAAAAAACAAAATTGGTATTTCTAAGAAAAAATTGAGACTGTCATAAACAGAATTTTTTTAATATCACAACTCATTTATACAGCAAAGTGGCAACATTTGTTAACAGAACTTTTATTTAAGTAATTTTAAAATGGAAACCCTAAGTTATAAAGTAGTTGCCTACTTCAAAAAGACCAAAAACATGATACAGAATCACAAGAAAATCTTTATATGTCCTTCAGTTGGTAACTGTTTAAATGACACAATTACAAAAATTGTGGATTCAAAAAAAAAAAATTGTGGATTCCTGAATTCCATCATTTAGAAAGAGGTCCTTTACACTAAGACTTTAATCCATATTACACAACTAATAATTTTTAAGCATGAATCACTTCATAAGATTCTAAAATCACAGTCAATGGTGATAATAGTTAATACTCACTGTAATGGTTTTTTCTCTTAGCCATTCAGGATCTTTTTCATCTTCACTATCTACTTCCATTTCTTGTGGACGGAGAGGTAAACAAGTATCACTATGGAAATATAGACGATTGTGTCCACTACTATACGTTCGCTGCTGTTCCACTTCTCCATCTTCAGATTCAAGAAATTCAGACATGCTTGCTTTTGTTCGTTTTGGTCTGATGAAAAGAAAAATATTGATGTAACATTAAATGACAGGGATGGGATTCTTTCTATTTTACACCTCTCAAATAGAGTACATTCCTCTGGTACAGGTTCCTTTCTAGGTATGCACACTAACTTCCACTGGGAGAATTCTTTAATCCCTCTCATCACTGTAGCAGTAGTGACATTAAGATTTAAGACATAGGAAAAAGTTCTAAAGAGGAAGTGAGAAAATCACTACAGGGGCTGGGGAAGGCTATAAAGCAGTATAACCACCTCAGACACTTAGCTAATAATCTGAAATAATGACTCCCACCCTAGGGCGCCTGGGTGGCTCAGTTGGTTGCGCGACTGCCTTCGGCTCAGGTCATGATCCTGGAGTCCCTGGATCGAGTCCCACATCGGGCTCCCTGCTCAGCAGAGAGTCTGCTTCTCCCTCTGACCCTCCCCCCTCTCATGTGCGCGCTCTCTCTCTCTCTCATTCTGTCTCAAATAAATAAATAAAATCTTTAAAAAAAAAAAATAATGACTCCCACCCTAAACAGTAGTTCTGTCTAGCTCTCGTTTGTGCCTCCACCATCACCAATAAGTCAGAGAATGGGTTTTGTTCTATGACCTTTTTACCTACCTGCACACAAGAATATGTGTGATAGGTGTTCTCTTTACTGGCCCATTGCGACTAAAAGCAAATCCAGGTTGGCGATGAATATCCTGAGGATTTCCTGCATAGGAGCCATCATAACACTCGTTGATAGAAACATCTATTCTAGCACCCTTTGGATGATACTGTAACAAGAATGGCAAGATGCTTAGAACAAGGAAATATTAATTATCTCTACCCTAAATACCTATCACTTTAATTTAATTAATTAAAAAGTACTTGGGGCTCTTAATGTTTTGAAAACTAAAATGAGCCACACATACAAAAATGGTGAAAGGGAAGTCAGAAGACCTGGAGTCAAGAAGATCTGTTAAAATCCTGGCTGTGACATTTACTGGCTTGGTCACTTTGTACAAATTATTTCTTGTTTAAGAATAAAGAAATCAATTCAAAGAACGGATGTGAGGATTCTATAAGTCAACATAGATGCACTATGCAAATATACGTAAACTGAATCACTGTAATTCATGCATATGGCAATCCCTCAAATGCAAAGATTTTGGCATTTTGTGCAGAACAATTTATTATTTTTATTATTTTTATTTTTTTTAAAGATTTTATTGGGCGCCTGGGTGGCTCAGTCGTTAAGCGTCTGCCTTCGGCTCGGGTCATGGTCCCAGGGTCCTGGGATCGAGCCCCGCATCGGGCTCCCTGCTCAGTGGGAAGCCTGCTTCTCCCTCTCCCACTCCCCCTGCTTGTGTTCCCTCTCTCTCTGTGTCTCTCTCTGTCAAATAAATTCTTTAAAAAAATAAATAAAATAAAAGATTTTATTTATTTGAGAGAGAGGAGAGAGAGATTGAGAGAAAGAAAATGAGCGGGGGTGGGGCAGAGGGAGAGGGAGAGCAGGCTTCCTGCTGAGCAGGGAGCCCGATGTGGGGCTCAGTCCCAGGGCTCTGGGATCATGACCTGAGCGGAAGGCAGACGCCTAACAAACAGCCATCCAGGTGCCCCAGGAAGCACAGTTTTTCAAAGTCAGATTGTCTTATATAAAGAAAAACAAGAAAAGTCACTTACAACATAATTGAAGATAAATCTGCTATGGCAGAGTTTAAGATGCTTGAGTAAACTATAAAGTTTGCGACAGTTCAGAGTACACCACGGGCAGTGTAGGTCATCTCTTGCTTCAGTTTGTTGTCTTGTATTGTTGTTATAAAGGAACTTTAAAATAACAAAAAACAAAAAACAGCAAATCTTCAATTTAAACATCTCAAGGTATTTTGTTTCAACATCACCTTTAGAAATACTTAAAACAATTTACAAAGAAAGCCAAATTAGAGACATTCTTTTCATTTAAATATGCCAAAATATTTCAGAAGTAACATGCAAAAACAAAGGCACTTCATGATTACTTAAAAAATAAGGGCCAGCTATGTTTACCTGATAAAATATTCTTAATTTTTGTCGGTTTTCATTTGAAGTATCTTTTTCTTTTCTTGTTTGTAGGTCTGTATTCAATGATTCTTTAACAGCTGAAAATATATACTTTTATATTTAATACAAATACATGCTTATAAAAAGTGAAATATATCTTGTAAAACTAAACATTAAAGTTTTCAAAGAATTCTACCTACAGTACTTAACAAAATTTTTTTTTTAATTTTATTTTTTTAAGATTTCTTTATTTGAGAGAGCGAGCGCACACACAAGCAAGAGAGGGAGAGAGTATCTGAAACAGACTCTATGCTGAGTGAGGAGCCTTATGCGGGGCTTGATCTCACAACCTTGAGATCATGACCCAAGCCGAAACCAAGAGTGGGATGCTTAACCAACTGAGCCACCCAGGTGCCCCACTTAACACAAGTTTTGTTCTCATCCTCAAGTTATTAAGGTCTTTACTGGCAGGACCCATTTTTTCCCTTTAAAAGTCCATCTCTCTCCCTCTCCACCCGCCCCCCAAAACAACAGTAATAAAAAAAACCCACCTCTTATATTCTAAGCCATTATGAAAGTAACCCCAAATAATTATATGTAGTCACTATAATATTTTAAAAGCACTTTGAGATCAGAGGTGGTTTTGATTGGTCTTTGTATTCTCAGTGCACAACAGTGACCAGATATCCACCGAGTGTTGATTTAACAAAAATTAAAAATGACTGTATTAGGATCACCCCAAATCCAAAAGATAATGGCCATTAATAATTTTGGTATATTTCTTTACAGAGAAAAAGATGTAAAAAAAACATTTAAAATGTTTTTCTTTTCCCTGACATAACTCATATGTACAATTTTGTATAAAACTTACTTTCTCCGTTTCTTTGGAACACTTACCTATTAGACTGGCCACAGAGTATTTTAAGAAGTGCCCAGACCACAATTTACTTGGGAAATCTTTGCTCTGACAGAGGCCATTTCTTACATCTCTTTGACTCTTACGATAACTTACAATGAGTGGACATGAGTGGTCAATGTCAAAAGACAGCTGTTTTAAGCCTTCTGTCTTCTTTAAACAGATTAGATAAAAACACATAGATGCTCTCAATTGAGGGCAGTGTTCCTATCAGGCAGATACAAGATGACAGAACACTACACTGCACCTGAGCCTTAACTCAGCAGAGTTAACTCCATTTGTAAGTCTTTTTCCTCCAAAAATTTCCTGCAAAATTTAACCTGGTAAAATTCAAGTTATGATGATCCTCTTCCAGCCCTAAAACTGTAAAAACACTCTGAAATACTGAATTCAGTTCTACAACATATACAAATCTTTACATTAATTATAAAAAGCATACAGTTCCAAAACCCTTTATATAGCTGCAGTTCCAAAATCTAAAAAGGTATGAAAACCAACTGTTTTTCTCATGAGCTTCAGAGAAATTTATTCAGTGGAAAAACTTGTCCTAAATTGACATGAGGCTATCTATAGATGGTGTTATATAACATATGGCC